>NC_136073.1:384157456-384545960 GCF_964261635.1 Lissotriton helveticus | reverse complement strand
CCTGGGCTCTTGCTGCTTGGGTCCCAGTTTTGGTCAACCTACTCCCGGTGGAAAGGGCTGATCAGGTGACTTGCTGGGATCGATATCAAGGGCCGGGTCCTTGAGATCGCTGCCGGGATCTTACGGCCTGGCAGGGTCCCGACCTGCATCCCACGCACGGACATGAACGGTGAGTCCTAGTCCTTGTTGCTGTAACAGACCTGTCCTTTGGTGTGAGGACTCCCCCGGGGTCTTACTGAGACCGTTGCCGGAGGTTGGGCCCTCTGTGGTATGCCATTACCAGATCTGGCCCGGGCTGTACGGGCCCCTCAGCTGAGGCAGACGCCTGTGGAGCCCCCGACTCATAGCTCAAGATGTCGGACAGAACTGGGAGCCCTCACGGAGCTCCCCGAGGGTAGGGATCATTATCCTTGAATCTTTCTGGAGTGGGCTTGCCAACACAGGTTGCGGCGATCTTGAACGTCTGCCCGCCTCGACTCCTCTTGTGGTTCCGCTGCTAACTGCTTGACCTGCCACCGACTTTCGGTGCAGGCTGGTCGCCTGTAATGGCCGTGACCACTACCCGCCTTGCTTTGTTCCTCGACTGGAGGCCGGACGCCAATGCCTGGAGTGTGATGGAGCCCCTGGACGTCCCCCTAACAGTGTGCTAGGACAGGCAAAATGCCTCATCGCGCTGGAACTGGTGTAGTGGCTGCCGCCCTCTGATGGTTGATGGACCCCCAAAAATCTTCCTGGTTCTCACCTGAGTCGGAGGTCGCAGCGGAGGCCAGCCAGATTGTATCAAGAGCAAAAGGCGAGGACGTCTCTTCCCCCTCCCAGGATTTCCAGGCTGGTCTTTCCCTCTCTCCCTCGCTCTAGGGCAACTTTGCGGTGCGACTCGGGACAGAGCCGTATCGCCCTTCTCCATCGCCCTTCCCCCCGGGTGCGGCCTGCACTGGGAACACAGCCCCCGTTTCACATTGATCTTTCTTTGCCCCAGCAGTACACTACAAAGGTTTGACTTTTTCTGCCTATTCATTGGCCATAGGTTTGACTGTTTTGCTTTGCCACAGGGTTTGGCTTTTTCTGCCTTTTCGTTCGTTTGCCAAAAGTTTAACTGTTTTCTTTGGACATCTGCCTACTCCATTGCCTTGCCTGAACTCGGCCCTCTGCTAGTGTTGATTGCAATCTACTCCGCCGACTCCTGCGATCCCCTGCTAGTGATCCAGACGCCTTAAAGTGTATACATACTGTTCCTCTAATTTGCCAATCTCTTTACTGTACCCCAAACATGGCCGCCTGCTTGGACTGACTGCTGCTGTTACTTTACCTCACGGCTCCTGCTGCCCCCTGCTCACCGCCTTTATGTTTGCCTACTCTGCCTTAGTCAGTTACCAATTCCTTTGGCTAAATTAGGATTCTGTACTACTTGCGCCCCGAGTCATGTTTTAACATCACCCCTGTACCGAAATCAGCCCTCGTCCGAGACTAGTCAACGTCCCCCCTTTTCACTCTCATACTCCTGCGAACTGGCCTAACTGAAGGAGTCCCCCCTCCCCTTTCTTAATTCGTTTTACTGAGGTTTCTGCAAATTGAAGAAAACAAATTACTTTTGGTCTTTTTTTGCTCGACTGTCAGGCACCCCATTATTTATATATTTGTGTCCTCAACCACTACAATTTTAGTTATCCCATTAACTATTGCCCCCCTGTTTTAACTGAGTTTTGATGCCTTGCCATAATGTCTGTTACTGTGACAAATCTGGCGTGCTACCACCCAACATTATGTTTTTCTTTATAAGTATTTACATTGGGATTTAAAATGATACAATCCCCCGGATTTGCTGCCATGACTCCCTTTAACTAACTTTGCCCTCCTTCCCACTCCCTCTCCCTCCGCGCTCTTACCTACCACCATGTCCCTCCACAATACCACCCTCACCAAACATGTACCCAACTCCTGGACCATTCCTTACCCTCCCTACCTTTCGGAAAATGCCAAAAAGAATCTTAACCATAAATTACTAATCCGACATCCTGAAACTCTAATTGAAGACAACTACCACAGCCCCACGTCCCCCATTAAAACTAACTATATTTTCTACACCAAACGCCCCTCCAAACGGAAGAGCACCTTTTTACTTCACCTCCCAATATCTAGTACAGTTAAAATCCCCCACGGTTAAAAACTTACTACTTCCCCTACCTCTCTTTTCCCTGGTGAAATAACCATTTCCATCTACAACCCTGGACACATCCTGATTCAAGCCTCAGAACACCACCTCACAATTTTTGAACTCCTCTTCAGCACTCTTTCTAACCAGTTGTCACTACCTACCCATCCCCCAACACCCTCTCAGTCCCTTAACCCCTCTGAGCCCTCCACAGGCACCACATCTCCCAACCCTCTCCCTAACAACAATCCCCATACACCAACTTCTACTCTGTCTCCCTCACTTCAACTTTCCCCTGCCTCAATCCTATCCCCTATTAACACCCCAACCCCCTCCCCCACTCACTCCCAGCTCCCCTCCACCTCCCGGAGATAAACTCTACTCCCCCATGACCCTCCTATCCGTAATACCACATTCCTCGCCCTAACTCCTATTCTACACCCCTCACACGAACCATCCCCCCTACTCCTCCAATACACTCCGCCAAATTCCCATGTCCCCAAATGACAGTCCGCCTACAACACCCTATCACCTCTTGAGCATCCCTCCCTCCCCCTAAACCATCCCATAACGACCATAACACCTCATGTCCTTATCCCATCCTCTACAAACTACACCTCCACCCATTACATCACTACCACATCCCCCCTCACACCTCACACTCCCCCCACCTCTCCCCCATTCCCCCTCCCTCCCCACCAGGCTATCGTACACCACGACCATCCCTCCATCACAACACCGGGCCACTTCCCCCTCCCCTCCCCTGGCCTCCCCCACTCCTCCCTCTAACGCAAAACTACCCACACTATCCACCTCTGCGGAACCGCCTACTCCAAGCTGTCAACCTTCTCTCCCTACCCTCTCTGTTCCTAACTCCCCCTCCACTCCAACTACTCCCACCTCCCTCCTCTTCAACCTCAGCCAGACACTTCTTAACCTGGACCACAATCTCTCTACCCTAACTATTGAACTTACCCTACTCAGAAAAGATTTCAATTGGCTCAAATTCTACAAACCCACTGCTTGCCCCTCTTGGCCCTCCCCCACATGTGCTAACCATCGCAAACACTCTTATCCCAAGTATTGGTTAACAACACCTCTCCTCACCCGTTCTCACAGACCCCTCCGAACCTCGAACACCTACTCCGCCCTCGATCTCTCTGCCCTCTGCAACGTCTACCTTAACAACCCCCACCTAAAGATCTTTCCCCCTCACACTCCAATATCCTAGTTATCTTGGGAACCAGCAGAATCCCTGAACCTCCTAGCTCCCCCAGACCCCCCAGTCAACTCACCAGCATTCAATTACTCCCCGCCCCTATCACCAACCCCAAGCCACTTACCTGCATGCTCGTAAACTGCCGCTCGGCTGTCCGACATGCGACCGAAATCTCAGAAACCATTCTTAACGAAGATGCCGACATCGCCTTCCTCACTGAAACCTGGCTCAAAGACCACTCTACACCCATCATTGACCTTCTGCCCCCCCTGGCCACTCTATTCTCAGAAGAGATAGACCTGGAAAAATAGGAGGTGGTCTAGCTATTATTTATTAAGAAAAACTACAACTCTCCCCTGACATCCTTATCCAACATCTTCCCTATCGACTGGTCTGACCACCATCTCATTCTGTTCACGATCTCCCTTCCAGCCCCACCTGCCACTATAAAAAACAATAAAACTACAATTGTGACCAGAAATATTAAGCAAATCCCCCCCGGCTCACTGAAACATAAACTCCAATCCCAAGTCCGTCGCACCCCCCCTCCTCAAATGCAAATTAACTCACTGAGCACTTTAACAAACCTGTCTCCGAAGTTTTAGACAAACTTGCCCCTCTAAAAACTAAAACGCAAAAAAATGCCCCTTCTAAATCATGGTTCACCCTAGACCTTAATAAAGAAAGACGCTCACTGAGGCTGGCTGAAAGAACATGGAGACAGCACCCTTCCCCATCCCATCTTGCTCTTCTTAGAACTGCATGATCCTCCTACAAAAACACATTTTATCTGAAAAAGCATCTTTCTTTCGTCTTCAACTCTCTCGTGCTAAAAACAGACCCAGAGAACTGTTCAACATTATTAGAAATCAAACCTCCCCTGCTCCCCTTAACCCTGTGGCCTCCACTAACAAATGTGAAGAAATTGCCAACTTTTTCAGTGAAAAAATTGCAAAAATTGACTGTGCTTTCCTCGATACTCAACCCTCTCTCACCCCCCAACTTCCCCTTAATACCACACCTCATCCACCACTCCCCTTAAAAACACCCAAGTCTCCCTCACTCCTACTCCCTTCGCATACCCCTCCTGAACCCCTCTCCGCTATCCTACCGCTAAAAAATAACGCCTCATGGCATAACTTCCACCCCATCTCTGAATTGGAAGTATTCAACATCCTAGCCAAACTCAAACCCTCCTCCCACACTAAAGACACTCTCCTTTCTGCACTTGTCCAAGATCTCAAACATGACATTGTCCCTCACTGGACCAACATCATTAACACCTCCTTCTCAACAGGGAATGTCCCCATCTCCCTCCAACTCAGACAAATCACTCCCATCCCCAAAAATCCCAAGGCAGACCCCAATGACCCTAACATTCTCCGCCCTATCTCCAACCTCCCCCTGCTCTCCATAGCCCTGGAAAAGTGCCCCCTACTTCAACTGGACAAACACATTGACCGTATACAATCTACTACACCCCCTTCAATCTGGCTTCCGCAAAGGTTGCAGCACTGAAACTCCACTGCTCGACATAGTCAATGATATTCACTTAGCCCTGGATAAGTGAAAAGCCTGCCTACTCATCCTTCTTGACCTCACCGCTGCATTTGACACAGTTTACCACCCAAACGTACTCAATACGCTTCGGCCCCAATGGCACTGTCCTGAACTGGTTCACCTCCTACTTCCAACATAGAACCAAACAAATTAAAATTCAAAACTGCCTCTCTAGCCCAACCTCTGTCTCCCTATGTGTCCCTCAAGGATCCATCCTCTCTCCTGCCCTTTTCAACCTTTTTATGGAACCCCCTTACCCTTATACTTAAACAGGCAAAAATCAACTATCATCTGTACGCTGACGACACCCAACTGCACTATAAAATAAAACCCCAGGCCAATATCCTGCACCTTCACGCTGCATTAACCAAGATCCAAACCTGGTTCCAGAACAACCATCTTAAACTCAACCCTAACAAAACTGAGATCATCCTCTTCTCTCCCAAAAACAACCCTCTCCCCATTCAAACATGGATCGCTTACCTTAATGCCCTTAACTGCTCTCTCTCCCTCGCCGAATCTGTCAAATCACTATCAAATCTGTCAACAATAAACTCACACTTAACTCCCATGTAAAGAACACAGCAAAAAGCGCACTCTTCACACTCGGGCATCTCAAAAAAATCAAACCTTTTATTCCAACGGAAGATTTAAAATTAATTATCCAATCTCTTGTCCTATCCAAAATCGACTACGGAAATGCCCTTCTCTCTGGTACTCCCAAAATCCACCTTGCCCCCATCAAATCCGTCCTCAACCTCGCTGCCAGACTAACAACAAACTGTAAACGCTTTGACCACATCTCCCCTGCCCTCAAGACCCTCAAATGGCTTCCCATTGATGGCAGATCCTCTTATAAAATTGCCTGTATCACACACAAATCCCTTTATCAGAAGACTCGAACCTACCTCTCAACTAAACTAAAAAAAGCTGGCTGTGCACGAACGCTGAGAAGCACCAATACTCTTCTTCTCATACCCCCCTACTCAAAAAAACACTTTGAAATCCCGCTCCTTCTCTGGTAAGGCCCCATCCATATGGAACACCCTCCCCAAAGAACTTCGATGCAACCCCTCCTATGCCAGCTTCAAAAGAAACCTTAAAATTCACTTTCTCACTAAATTCTGGGAAAATTAAATCCCTGATCCCCTTTCTGACTAATTTCCCTCCCGCTCCTTAAGCTACTCCGCCAACCCCTCACACTCACCTACACCCCTCTTGATACCCCCCTCACCCTCCCCCGTCATTATACCCCCCACACACCCTTCTATGTCCACTGAATCCCCCTTGGCATACTGTAACATTTCTATTTACAACACTTTGGTTCCTTCAATGGGTTTCCTGTTTATCCCATATTGATTTTTTCCACCATGTACCCCAAACTGTTTCCTTTTATTTTGTCTGATCTCCTGTATAATCTGTTTTGTTCAGTTCTATGATTGTTTTCTTGTTTATTTCTATTGCTGATGTAAAGCGCTCTGATACCCTCGGGTGGAGCCAGCGTTATATAAACCTTCAAAATAAAGAAAATAAATGTCAGAAAGGCCAACATGGAAAGGCATTTGGAAATGAACATCATAATCCCGACGGTAGTGACTGAGCAGACACAACCGCCATTTGGGGTTTATCTGTCTGACAGATGCCCCAATGGGGTCCCCAATCCTGTTGGAGGAATTGGTCTTTCCCCCAGGCCACAACGGTCTAACTGACTGTATCGTAATGTGGAGGTCAGACCACTCAGTCCGATTGATTGCCTGATATCGTAATAGGCCCCCAAATGTGAAAAACTTGTAGACGGATGAAGCCCCCACATCGATGTTTCTTCACAAACTTTGAGATGTGTTAATGGATGCTCTTCATGGCACTCCCCTTACATCGGGAGATGATTGCAAAGAAATGGAAGACTTGATTATGGATGTGGCTTAAGGCCCTGTGCCTTGACCTCACAGATAATCCTATTATTACATCATGTTAGGCTTGATGATGCAAATGGTCTTTGTGAAAACTCTCCTAATGTATGACTTTAGAACGCATACATTTAAAACGCATGCCTTTACAAAGCAGTTTTTACACCGCAACATCTCTTACAACGCATCCATTTACATTGCATGCCATTACAGCGAATTTTCAAAAACTACATTTACAACTGACGGTGGGCTGAAAATCCGTTCCGTTCACGGAATTTACAGATTTTTGGCAAATTCGCGGTCCGCGAATCACGGGAATTTGCCCAAAAATCTGCAATTCGCAAGCTGGCGGATTTTTTTGCTTGGCCGCGCTTGAAAAATACAATATCGCGCGCACTGCATTGACTTACCATGATTCTGAGTCCGCCGAGTTGTTTTTCTCCCGGTTTGCATGTGCTGCGCCATTTTGGATCTTGCTGTGTGATCGCGCGAGAGTTTTTCGACCACGTGTACGTCTTCGCGGCCCGCTATCTTGCACAGCGAGAGTTTAACAACGCGAGTACATCATAAGTGCCCGCGATCACGTATCAAGGGAGTAAACAATTGCGAACACGTAGATGCGGCGGGCAGCTGACTTCCGGCGAGAGATTTGAACAGCTCGCTTTCCCGAACTTGCAAAAATTGCAATTTTGCACAAGAAATCCACCGCAGGCTGCATAAACCTTCTGAAAATGATGATTTTTATCAGAAAAACTCCTCAGATTGAGATTTGGCTGCACTTTTTTGTGCAAGGAGTCCATTTTTGGGGGGGGGGAGGAAGGAACGGCCCCGGAGTCTCCAACTTCCTGTTCCTGTCCAGCAGGCTCCTCCCAGTGCTTTGTCCATCTGCTGGTCACTTTTCATTTGGATCTGGAGCTGGAAGGATTACTTTTAGTGGCTGCTGCTGGATATTTGTATTTGAGGACTTTTTGGACTTTGGAGTTTTTGGATCACTTTTGGATTTGAGATTTTACAAGTAAGTTGGTTTTGTTTGTTTGGGGCAATGCAGTTGCTGCAACTACAATTTTAAAACTTTTTCACAACTTAAAAAAATATATATTGTGGGTAGCCACAGTATCCAGTAGGCCCAGGGTTAGTCATGGGTTCATGATACAACTGTTTCTGTGAGTTTTGTTGAACTTAAATCTCATTTATGTCATTGAAATTTAGCTCACTATATGTGGATTTGTTTTTTACATTTTGGAGTGCCTGTAAAGCCACACTAGCCAGTAGGCCCAGGGGTAGTGAGTGGTGCATGGACCAAGTCTTTCTGTGGGGTGTCTTGAATTTAAACATCATTGAGGGCATGGATGGCATTGGATTGTGGTGATTTTTGTGTGTTTTTTTACTTTTGGGGTGTTGTTGGGGCCTTGCCATGTGGGTGGGGGCCATTTTGAGGCCTGGTCCAGGCAGGGCCTGGCCATGTGGCTGGGGGTCAGGGGGCCATTTTGAAGCCAGGCAGTGTGCTCAGGCCTGCACCCAGTTTGCCTTGCTTTCATCCATTAGGCCCAGGGGTACTCAGTGGTGCATGGACCAAGTCATTATGTGGGGTGTCCTGAATTTAAACATCATTCAGGGCATGGCTGGCATTAGATTGTGGTGATTTTTGTGTGTTTTTTTACTTTTGGGGTGTTGTTGGGGCCTTGCCATGTGGGTGGGGGCCATTTTGAGGCCTGGTCCAGGCAGGGCCTGGCCATGTGGCTGGGGGTCAGGGGGCCATTTTGAAGCCAGGCAGTGTGCTCAGGCCTGCACCCAGTTTGCCTTGCTTTCATCCATTAGGCCCAGGGGTACTCAGTGGTGCATGGACCAAGTCTTTCTGTGGGGTGTCTTCAATTTAAAAATCATTGAGGGCATGGATGGCATTGGATTGTGGTGATTTTTGTGTGTTTTTCGACTTCTTGGGGTGTTGTTGGGGCCTGGCCATGTGGGTGAGGGCCATTTTGAGGCCTGGTCCAGGCAGGGCCTGGTCATGTGGCTGGGGGTCAAATGGCCATTTTGAAGCCAGGCATTGTGCCCAGGCCTGCACCGAGTTTGCCTTGCTTTCATCCATTAGGCCCAGGGGTACTCAGTGGTGCAAGGACCAAGTCTTTCTGTGGGGTGTCTTGAATTTAAACATCATTGAGGGCATGGATGGCATTGGATTGTGGTGATTTTTGTGTGTTTTTCAACTTTTTGGGGTGTTGTTGGGGCCTGGCCATGTGGGTGGGGGCTATTTTGAGGCCTGGTCCAGGCAGGGCCTAGCCATGTGGCTGGGGGTCAAGGGGCCATTTTGAAGCCAGGCAGTGTGCTCAGGCCTGCACCCAGTTTGCCTCGCTTTCATCCATTAGGTCCAGAGGTGCTCAGTGGTGCATGGACCAAGTCCTTCTGTGGGGTGTCTTGAATTTAAACATCATTGAGGGCATGGATGGCATTGGATTGTGGTGTTTTTTTGTGTTTTTTTACTTTTCGGGGTGTTGTTTGGGCCTGGCCATGTGGGTGGGGGCCATTTTCAGGTCTGGTCCAAGCAGGGCCTGGCCATGTGGCTGGGGGTCAAGGGGCCATTTTGAAGTTAGGCAGTGTGCTCAGGCCTGCACCCAGTTTGCCTTGCTTTCATCCATTAGGCCCAGGGGTAGTGAGTGGTGCATGGACCAAGTCTTTCTGTGGGGTGTCTTCAATTTAAACATCATTGAGGGCACGGATGGCATTGGATTGTGGTGATTTTTGTGTGTTTTTTGACTTCTTGGGGTGATGTTGGGGCCTGGTCATGTGGGTGGGGCCATTTTGAGGCCTGTCCGAGGCAGGGTTTGGCCATGTGGCTGGGGGACAAGGGGCCATTTTGAAGCCAGGCAGTGTGCTCAGGCCTGCACCCAGTTTGCCTTGCTTTAATCCAGTAGGCCCTGGGGTACTCAGTGGTGCATGGACCAAGTCTTTCTGTGGGGTGTCTTGAATGTAAACATCATTGAGGGCATGGATGGCATTGGATTGTGGTGATTTCTGTGTGTTTTTCGACTTCTTGGGGTGTTGTTGGGGCCTGGCCATGTGGGTGGGGGCCATTTTGAGGCCTGGTCCAGGCAGGGCCTGGCCATGTGGCTGGGGGTCAAGGGGCCATTTTGAAGCCAGGCAGTGTGCTCAGGCCTGCACCCAGTTTGCCTTGCTTTCATCCATTAGGCCCAGGGGTAGTAAGTGGTGCATGGACCAAGTCTTCCTGTGGAGTGTCTTTAATTTAAACATCATTGAGGGCATGGATGGCATTGGATTGTGGTGGTTTATGTGTGTTTTTCAACTTCTTGGGGTGTTGTTGGGGCCAGGCCATGTGGGTGAGGGCCATTTTGAGGCCTGGTCCCGGCAGGGCCTGGCCATGTGGCTGGGGGTCAAGGAGCCATTTTGAAGCCAGGCAGTGTGCTCAGGCCTGCACCCAGTTTGCCTTGCTTTCATCCATTAGGCCCAGGGGTAGTCAGTGGTGCATGCACCAACTCTTTCTATGTGGTCTCTCTTCTATTAATTTAAACATCCATTTTGGATTAGAATTGCAATTTTTATGTGTGTCTTTCCGATTTTGGGTGTGTTGTTATAATAATAATAAATGCAATGTCTAGTTGCAAATATTAATTGAAGCACGACATATGCAACGTTTATTTAACTGATGTTCCTCTGGCTTCCTTTGCTTTTAGGTGCACAAGAGAATCACATCAGTCATCGTTCATCATCAGTGCCAGGAAGAAGTCCTGCAGCGGTGTGTGCAGCACAACGTCACATGACGTCACATGTGGCCACAGACAACTCTGCAACTCGTGCAACTGCGGCCTGCTGTTCTGACATCTGAAGAAGATGGGCCCAAAGAAAGGTGGCCGTAGCGCCTCTACGAAAAAAGTTGCCAGTGCCACTGCCAGTAAGAAGGAGCAGAAGAAGCAAGTGGCACCACTTACCAAGGAGACTGGTGTGCCCACAGACACCTTTTTTTGGGGGAAAAAAACTACGCCTGCAGCAGCAGCAATGTCCACCGGGGACCAAGCCGGGAGCAGCACCTCCGCTTCATTGGGCTCAGTGCCACCACGCCAAGTTAGGTCCAAGACCATGAATGTTGCAGAGGCAGCCACTGTAATTGCTCAATCACCATCGACCAGTGATGTTGGCTCATCGCAAGAAAGTAGCATCCAATCAATGCATGGGGTATCTCATCTGACGAGTGTTCAACAACCACAGCCGCAACGACAACCACAGGTGCAACTAGTACAAGCGCAAGTACAAGCGCAAGTACATGCGCAAGGACAGGCGCAGGCGCATGGAGATGCGCAAATAGAGGCGCATGGAGCGGTACAACTGCCCACAATGCTTGTTCCTCCAGAAGTAGGGGCACATCAGGAAATTGAGAATGAAGCGGAGGTATCATTCGAGGAAGACACTCCTCCTGATGATGATCCATTGCCTTCCAGATCCCCAGCAAGAAAAAGTTCAAGGAGGGCTACTACTACAAGTTCTCCTTCAAGCACCCTTCCTTCTGATGATCTTGATGTTGATTGGAACCCAGCAATGCAGTCTGAGAGTGAGGCACGACATGAGCCGATAAAGGTAGCTAAGCCTAAAAGGGAGGTTCCCGCAAGGCTTCCACTCATGGGTGATGACGACGAACAAAAACTGGTGTCTTCTGCTGCTGATGAACAGTCTGACGATGACCCAGTCATCACAGTCGTCACTCCAGCCACAGCAAGCATGCAGACAGACATTTCGACCCTATCCCGAAGTGCTGCTGAGCGGGATGTGGGCGGCGTGGCACTGGTACCACCACCAACGCAGTTAACTACTACACCAACACAACCTACAGCTTCCATATTTTCTCGTCAGAAGGGCCGGCAGGGACCTCCATCCAGCTCAACCTCCATTACCTCAAGTAGTGGTGCTGTAAGTGCACAACAGAGTCAAATTCAGCCTCGCCCATCCCCCACTTTATCTGGCATTGAAAGTAGCACCTCCACCACCAGCAGACATCTCCAGTCCCCAGTTTGGGGCTTCTTTAGTGTTAGCAAAAAGGCGGAAAGCATGGTCGTTTGTTCGATTTGTAAAAGTGTAGTTAGTTGGGGTAAGCTTGGTACCAACTATGGTACCGAAGGCCAGAGAGGTCATCTCCAAAAACACCACACTATCATTTGGGAGGCGCACCTAAGGAAGATCCGGGAATACAAAAGTACAACAAATCCAAATGTATCCATTCATATTACATCTGATGATGATGAGGGGCTGAGCGTGCAGGGGGGAAGTGAAGAAGCGACAGACATTTTTTCTGGTACACCCAGTACCCCTGGCAGCAGCACTGCAGTGGTAGCGCCCCCCCTTCCTAACCCCAACCAATGTCCAAAAGTCCTTCTTCAAGTCCCTTTCCCCAACGCCCAATTCCCACACCCCCACCAGGCTTTAAAAAAGGGTCAAGGGACAGTCACTTCCTCCGGCGGTGTCCTGTGGACAGGTGGTCCCGCAGCTCTTTGCGGAGGTCCCGGAGCTGGCGCTGTTGCTTCTCTTTTACAATGATGAGAAGCACACCTCTGTACTCTTATTTTATCAATCTTTTTTTGTTTTTCTGTACAATGATGAGATGCTGTTGCTTCTCTGCCAAGCGCTCCAGGTAGTCCACTCTCTTTCGGAGGCGGCGCAGACGTGCCATCCAGGCTCTGGTGGGGGCAGCTGTTGTTTTTGCTGCTGTGCGGCGGCGGCAGGAGGCTGTCGGGCCACAGCGCCGTTTCGCTGGAGGCTGCTGTCAGGTGGCCCCAGGGGCATTGGAGGAGGATGCAGTAGTTGCCGCCTCCTCCTCCGCCTGCTCCCAAGCCCACAGCCGCCGATATTCAGCGCAAATGGCCTCCAGCTTACGGGCCCTGGCCTGGACAGCCATCTCCTTCCGGGTGAGCTTTTTTTGTCGCGAAGCATCTATATGAAGAAAGAAAGAAAAATACTGTAGCCAATAGTCTTTGACATTAACTCAAAATAATTCAACAGAAAGTTCTCTCACAGTAACACTAGCAACTTGCAAGCACAGTATAACCTTTTGGCATGTATCTTTCCGCCGTCTTTGTAGGCCTGTGACATTAGTGGGAGTTTCAGGAATTCTACTAGCAGCACTATGTACTCACTACTACATAGTCAGAGAGTCGGAGACTACATCAGTCTTCTTCTTTTTTTTCTTGTTTTGCAAAAAAAATTACTTGTACGTGAACTTGTGGTAGCCGGCATAATGCCAGCTCACTCAGCTTGCACCCAAGAAAAATAGACACAAGCCATGATGACGCAGACTCGCACTACTTTAAGCAGTACATGCAGGTGGGGATAGGGAAGCTCTTACTTTTCTATAGGGGTGGCACTGGCCATACTCGGTTACATCAAGGGCTACTGCTCAATGTAATTTATATTTCGCACTGCCCCCCTGGGCCTTGACTACTACAAAAGGAAAATGAAGATTACTCATTTCTGATCATATATCCTGCCGATCACATGCTCTTTGCTTATATAATGGATGACTTTAGGTGCTTTGTTTTGATAGATTGAGTGAACAACAGCAATAGGCCACCCATGACACAGCTGAAAGAAAATTATTAACAAAGGGAGTGAGTGTGGTATTCATAATTGCCGGAGGAAGGGACTTGACTTGATATAATGTCAACTATACAATACATACACGATATATGCTGTGGTTGCAAAGTAAACTACTATACTGTTAGTCAAGGGAGTATTTCTGAACAATCGCAACTTCTAGTATTTCTCAGCTTTGCTACTCTGGCACGGACATGCTGTTCAAAGTAACACTCTTCATCCACTGAGCGTCTGCTCTACTACATACACCTCTGCTATCCATGAGGAAGAAGAAGAAAGAAGATAGAAAGTAAACGTCTATCATTCTTCTTATTGTCTCAACTGTACCAAGTTTACTTTTTCTCAACAACCAACTAACACCCTTTTCATTTTATTTGGTAAACCACCGTCTTGACTTGCATTTGAGTTTGACCCAAATGATATATTGCAATGCACACCACACATGCATTTTCTGATTCACCCACACAGGCAGTCATCTTTTCTTTCTCCTCCAACCATCCTTGCTTCAAGCAGCCATGCATCTGATTCCTTCCTATCAGCCACCTTTGCCTGCATTCAAAAACACGTATCATTCTTTACAGTCATAAATGTTACGACTCGCTCGTCCTCCCTTTCACCCTTCTTTCCCTTTTCATTCTTCACATCCCTCAAGTTCATCTGATATGACTTGGCTTCACGATAAAAGTTTCCCAGCTGAGTCGAAGCTAAATAGAGGGGGCCATTGCTTACCCGAGAACTACCGCCGCTAATGCTATTGCTAAGTCAAGGTTGACTGTCTTCTCCGTGATTGGCAAAAATGTAGTTCTAAATTAGTAACTGTTCTTCACAGTACAGTGTACTTGTACTAATGTACTGTCTACAGTACAGTTCATCATACACTCCTTTGCGAGCCTACTCAAAAATGTCAATAAGTAAGGAGTATAATAACTTACCACCGTCCACCGCCACTGACCCATCCCCCACAGCTCCTCCTGGTGGCACTTGTGGCGCCGCCGCATCACCCCCTTTCGGATGCCATACACCACCCCCTATTTCGTCTCGTAATGGAAGAAAATGTTAATACATAACCAATTTTTTATTATTGGGAATGAAAAAAAGTGACGGTTTTGGGGAGGGTGTTAACCTTTTATATGGTTAGCCATTAAATGCTACACTTTTTGGCACAACTGATGAATCCTTGCTTTTTAACGTGCACCATTTTTCTAATTACAGACAGAAGATTCCATTGCCCTTCTGCCAACAGGACAATTCACCACCTACTCCTCATCACCAGCAGTACTTTAAAGAAGGTGGGGGCTCCGGCACAGTTATTCTAATAATTTGATGTGTTAAGTTGAAGTATATTGATTCAAGGGAATGTTGTTTAAACTTTAACGTCATCTATCAACAGTGCTCGCTCGGAATACTGCGCTATTAAAAATAAAGAAATCGTTTTTTTATTTCTTATTTGAAAATAAACCTTTAAAACTAACAAACACTGTGTGGTTTTTGTTCACGAGTGAATGAGCGGAAGGGTTTGAACTACTGCACTTTGCAGGCATGTTTCCATGACTCTGATAGGTCGGGACTCAGTGGTAGTCTTCTTCTGTTCTTCTGGGTCGTAATCATTGGTCAGACACACTAGATAGTCGGTCAGGGGATTGGGGGTTCAACTTCTGTTCGGACTGAGGTATGTGGAAAGTCAAACTGCACCTATCATCAACAATGTCCTATTTCTCTTGTTCATACTTTTGTACGTGCAGAATAGTCCCTGAAACACTAGCAGTATGGTATGTGCTCCTATCAAATCAAAAAAGCCAACTACTAGCTTATTCTTGGTGGACACATTAACATTTTGTTGTTGGAAATTGTCAAAGCACTTACATTAAGAAGACTGGAATAGACAGCAAGGGCAACCCAGAGGACTGCACTCAGTGCCTAGAGCTATTGCTGGATCAGAGTTTTGTTTAACACCGTTTGCCGACTGGGCAAGCTTATCTACCTACACAGACCAACTCATAATAATAGTAAATAGTAGTAGCACAGAGAGTGATGGTAGAGGCAGGATAAGAATGTAGAAATAGTCTAGAAGAAGATCAAAGACTATTTTGTAAAAAATAGAATTAGGAAACAGTTTGTAATGAATAGGAGCTGTAAACGTTAGGGAAGTATACGTATTAATATAACAATAGAACAAGTTACTGGGGTCAGCAGAAGAGACTGCAGAGGACCGATCCTGCTGCCCACCTTGTTCCGCCAGAGTCTCTGTTGTGGTAGTCTCCTTGCCCCTGAGAGGTGCTGATGATCATGAAATAAACACAAACATGGATGATTGTTTTTTTGAAATATTTGATTTCTTTGACAACAATCTAAATTATCTCGGGGAAACAAATTACCAACAATTGCTCTACATGTATTGACCTATCTGATCTGGTCAACTAGGAGGATAGTACAGTATTGCTGGATTCGCAGACCGTCTACTAGGAAAGTTATGTAAATCACTAACTACACCAACAACAAAAAGGTTCTACTACGACTGCCAGCACTCAGCAGCACACGACGTGATGGACACAGTCTGTCATCATGATTGCAGACCACTAAAAAATGTCCTACTACTAAATAACAAGTCATAAATAATATACTCAACCTATCAATCCACCACTATCTCTTCTTAGTGGCAGCAGGAGTACAAAGGAAGGACTGGACTTGAGTCTCTAGTCTCTCTAGCATTACCCAGTTCTGCTCTAAAATGAGCACAAAGGTGCGTCGCTTGCTAGTAGGTGCGCCGGACCCCCGACTCCCTACGCATGGCCCGGCACACCTTATCCCACAGCTGGCGATGCTCCCGGAGACCATACTCTGAACCGAGCCTGCCCCCTGCTGCCACGGTCTTCGGGAGGTGGCGCTGCACATAGAAGATGAGTGCGGCCACCTCCACCGCACTAAAGACTTCCCTGGCCTGTACATTCTCCGCCCTCAAGCGCCCGCAAGGGAGCCGGCTACGCGGTGCGGGACCCTTCCCCTTTGACTTGCCGGCTCCCTTTGCCATGGTCCTGGGCGAAAGAAGAAAAGAATAGGGGGAAAAAATAAATAAAATAAAAGAGAGAGCTAAACAAAAAAAGTAGTTATTACAGTAACAAAAAGTTGAAAAAAACACAAAACATAGATGTAGAAAAATAGAGAGATAGATAATGCGCAAAAAAGATCAAAAAAAGTTCAAAGAAACAAAGGATTGTAAAGATTAGGGAAGGATTGAAATAGCATGCCCAGAACCATAGCAATGAATGAAAAAAAAGATGGCCGCACCCGTTGAGGACCGCGTGGGTACGTTTGCGCGATATTTCTCTTGCAAACACGCAAAAACGGATGCGAACACGTAATTGCAGTCCGCACGTAGGAAATGCAACTGGCGCCCGGAAATACGCAACGCGAACACGTGAAACAAGATGGCCGCGCCCATGTACAACCGCATGGGTAACTTCGCGGTCATTGCACTGAAAAAAATCCCGCGAACACGCAAAAAAAAATAATCCTCAAATTCACACGAATTTGCGGATTTTGCAGACCCCGAACTTGATTTTGCGCGAATATGCGAATTTCACCCATACCTATTTACAACGCATCCCATTACAGCACAATATACCTTTACAATGCATACCATTACATTGCATTTAAGGTAAGTGTTGGATAGTGTAGGGGTAAAAATTACTTTTCTAATTCCAGGAGGTGCAACAGTAGGGTGAAAGTCGGATAGTTTAGGGGTAAACATTACTATTCTAACTCCAGGGGGTGCAACAGTAGGGTAGGTGTTGGATAGTGTAGTGGTAAAAATTACTATTCTGACTCCAACAGGTGCAACAGTAGGGTAAGTTTTGGATAGTGTAGGGGTACTATGCATTGTAATGGTATGCGTTGTAATGACATGCGATGTAATGCCTGCATTGTAGTGTCATGCGTTGTAGTGACATGCAATGTAATGGTTGCATTGTAGTGACATGCGTTGTAAAGGATGTTGCGATGTAACCACTTCGTTGTAAATGTAGTGCGTTGTGATGACTGTGTTGCAAACGTTGTTTCCCAAACTCTCCAAATTTGTGGCGAGGTATCTGAAAGAAGGGCAGAATGGGAAAGGAGGCCTGATCCTCAGTATTCTGAAAAATGATCCAGCCTGTCTTTTTTTCCAGGTGTTGTGTCTGGCTTCCATTTGAAGCCAATTTAAATTGATTTAAGTGGTAAGATCATTTTCATGTTGTTCAAGATTGTCAATGGGACATGAGCTCTGATCATTTCAATACAATTCAAAATATTTTTTATTAAAACCAATAACATATATTAAGAATAAACCTAAATCTTCAAAGATGTTAGGCCACACTAAAATCACAAGTTGAAATAGTATCAATAATCAATACAAAATGTTTGCAGAGTAAAGAGAGGCCATGGCTGCTTGCACTGTTCTAGCCCATTTATCGAAAACATATATTTAACATAGAGTCGTAAAATGAACAATGAAGGAAACTATAGGATCCTAGGTGGCAATGAACTCTTGAAGAATGTTTGACTACAGGGAGGTGCTGCTATGTCAAGGCCAGAATATATAATCTACCCAAGCTGATGGTTTAAGAAAATTAATAAAAACCTGGAACAGGTGTGAGAGCAGTATGACTCAATTATTAGGATGGTATGAAAGCGTACTAGGAGGGGATTATGGAAGCCCTGATTAAGGTGAACTGTGAGGTTGGGGGCTTAAACAGGTCGAAACATGTTGGTGAGGCATTCTGGATGGATGATCCATTGATTTACATCAAGCATCCAAACAAACATTTGTAATCATATCTGGTATATCCGTTATATTAAAGGAATACATTTAGGGTATACCCCAAGATATTTTTAATTCATCTGAATCCCTGCTTTTATCCAACTTTATCTGGAACTCTCTGTACCGGTTAAGTCTGTCATTGGCATGGAGAGTTTACCAATGATGAAGCATGTAATGATAAACTGTGAGTGAGGTGACCTTTCCAAATATCTTTGGATACCTGCAAGGTTTAAGACAATACCATGGTTGGGTCCTTTTCTTATAATCCCTGCACACATTTTGTGTATAATAGTTATCTTCGGGGAGGATGTACATAGAACTCTTTTCCTCTCCATCTCTTGTGTGCCCAACTTTGTAAGCATCTCAGAAAAGTTTAGCATTTGGGGGTGTGCTGCAAATGTCAAATGTAATGAGGTAAGACAATGTTATCCTATGGGAGGGGCATTCCTTGCAAAACAAATGTAAGAGTTTTCACACCCAAGGCCTTATGAAAGTTAAATGTGCATGTCAACTTTCTAAAATACGCTGCACCCTGCTGTAGGGGATGTTTAGGGCCTACCCTACGGGTGACATATGTATTAAAAAGGAAGGTTTGGCCTGGCAAAACGTTTATTTTGCCAGGTCAAAATCACAGAATATAACTGCACACACAGAATGCAATGGAGAGTCTGTGATATATTTAATGGCCAACGTAAATGGGTGTGCCCAATAAGTGATGCAGGTCCACTAGTAGCATTTAATTTAAAGGTCCTGTGTACATGTCATACGTTTTTACCACAGACTTACAAGTAAGTTAAAAGTACCAATTGGGTGTTTTCACCATTTTTAAAGTACTTTAGCACTGGTTAGCTATAAAGCAGTATAGAGTCCTGAAGCCAACAAAAACGAATCCAGCAAAAACAGAAAGAGTAAGGCAAAAATATTTGGAGAAGACCACCCTAAGGCTGACAGGTCTAACACATGAGTTCTATCAAGTTCCAAATGCATTTAGTTTTGAGATAATGAAGCAGAATGTGCTATTTCATTAATGTAATTGAATGTTGAGGTAGCTTAGTGAACTACGTCGAGCTTACACTCATTGTAAAATCTGCAAATAAAAAAAAAGTTATACCGTGGAATTTTTATCTGAACAGATTAGGTAGATATTTATTGCATCCCTCATGAGACTCTTAGTTTCTGTACCCCCTTCTTTAATGGGAGTATATAGCTAGATAAGCTAGTTTTTAATTAGCCAATATTAATAGTCTCCATTGTCATTTCATATTGCATGTAGTAGATGAGATGTAGACTAAATTTAAGTCTTTCCTTCATTTCAAATGTCTTAACTCCGAGTCTCATTTCAGCTCAAGAAATAATGAAAATAACTCAACCAATTTGGTTGCCACTGAGAACGTTGATAACCCCTTCCCTGTCTTTTAAACGACCATCAGCATCCAAGTCTGGCATCAAAATATTTTTATTCCTCAGCTAAAATGGACAATGCGGTGTAGTAGGTGCACCTGCTTCCGAGCAGCAGGAGACTGAAATCACACCAGGATCCAATAGACCACAAGAAAAAGTATTGGTTCATTAGACAGAAACCCCACTTTTCTTCAGTACTTTCTGAAGGCAATTATGGCTGAATGTAAGTCGTGATTGCACTAAGAAACATAAAAGAAAAAGAAAGATCTGACTTCATTTACTCCTCCAAGCAAGAAGTAGGTATGTGTTTCAGACTCACAGTTTGCAAGGACCTACTGCCTTTGGAGAAACAGAGCTGGCTTGATACTGGAGACCTGGAGACTAATTTGTGAAGAAAATATATACTATACTCAAATGGGCAATGCATGAAATAAAGATGGCTGCTATTTATGTTGGAGAATCCAGGGCAGTTGCAGAAAATGATCATGTTGAAGGTAATGGTGCACCAGGTGGCCAAGTCCTGGATGTCAGGACACCAAGATCTGCCTCCTCCTAGCTTGCATGTAACATCTTTAACCTCTGATTGGGGTGATGGAAAGAATATTAAAGCCCCAAATTAGTTCCCAGGCATGGCAAGGTTACAGAAGTCAATACTATTGGTACTGTAAAAACACTATCACAGTTTGGTGACCTAGAAAACACTGTACTACTAAAAACCTCACTAGTCTGCATTCATACAATGGGAAGCTGAATAACACATTGGTGTGTGTCCTCTTCTTTTTTTCTTTTGTGAATGTAGAAAGGTTTCGAGAATTTGTGGTCAGCATTTGTCAAATGTCAATGTGCCACAGCTTCAAAGGGAAGACCTCCACAACTGCCACATGTACTGCATTTCAAGGCATGTATCGGCATGCAATAATATTAAAGTTCTCCATGATTTCAATGGTAGTCTTAAAATCTCCTGAACTCAGGAGTCTAAATAGGTTTCTTCACTACGTGATGATGGTACTCGACCCGATGTGGGGGTCCTAGGCATTTCATGGGACACTGCCTCCATCTACTCCTGCCACAACAACGAAAAACAGTTTCGGTTTCGCTTCCCGGAGGCCGTCTGTTTTTGTCTGCTTAAAGCGCTGTTGCAAGGCACCAGGTATGTCAACAGCATCTATTTGATTATCGATGTATGGGTCCTGCTAAGCCTCTAAACTACTCTAAAATGGTGGTGCCTTGAAAGGCAACCCAAATTATTCATAAGCATACTTTAAAATGGCGACCCCTTGAAAGGCAACTTCAAGTTATTCCCCTCCACCCCTAACTCTTCTCCGCAACTTGAAGCTAACCTACAAACAAACGTCTGTAATTACTATTTGAGTGGTGCTGGTTTTGGAAAGTTAACTGCTCTTTTGCCATCTCTCAATGCCTGACTTTAAAATGGCGACCACCCAAGACATCCTGTCTTTACATCACAGTGCATGGCATCAAGATGGCGCTGCCTCATAACTCTACTGCTCTACTGCTCTAATGCGCAATATTCCATCTCCTCTGCTACACCAGTATCCTCACTTTTCTTCTAAGTGTAGAAAACCATCTCAACTAACCCCAACTACTCTAGGGCACCTCAGGATTTTACCCTACTACTCACATTAACGTTGCTCCCTATCGATCATGGCTCATCCTATCTTAAAGTGGGCAGGGGAAACTGCTACATGCTGGACTACTCACCCTACCTCACCAAAACCGCCACTAAAACTCTCAAACACACCACCCTGTAAAGCCACCCTGAGACACTGATATCTGACCTGTGCCACAATGCGGGCAATGGCACTTGCATAAATGACCTTATGTTCTTTTCCAGAAGAACAGCCGCCTGGCGTAAAACTTTGACACACCTCCTCAACGTTAGCTCTACTAGAAACATCCCTTACGGCACCAAACTCACAATTGCACCCTCCTCTACCCTATGAGCGGACCTCACCATCACTCTCTACAAAAATGGCATAATTCTGATCCAAGCCTCTACCAATAACCTTAATACATTTGCAGACCTTTTCACCCTCCTCAAAAACCATGTGCACAACACAAACGGGATGACTAAGGCCTGTATCAATAACCCACTGTCCTGCCAGCCTACCGTGCCCGACCTCTCGCTCACCCCCCAAGGGTTTCCACTGCAGTTCCTCCCATCCCCCCTAGCATGCCCACTGACCCCGACCTCGAACGATCACTGGCACTCCGGACTGTCGCCCTCCCGGCACCCCCTTCTAAAGTGAGACTACTGCTCTCCCAATGACCCCTAACGCAGCCCAAACTAACCCCCCTATGACTCACATCACTGATCTCCCCGCTGTTACAGCTCGTCCCCGGACAACTCCAGCAGAGCCGCCAGTCCTCCAGCCTCCTCATCACCTGCCATCCACCAAACCCATGAGCTAGATACCCCAAAGACCCTGGAATCAATCCAAACCAACCTATCTCCCTTTCCACCCTTACAAGCTCCCTTGATGACTCTTGCTCCTGAACATTTGCACCCTCACCCACCAGCACCCCCAGATCTAATGGACCTCGAACCCCACACTCCAGAGCGACTAAACTAACCCAGCGCATCCACAGCTCCATCCAGGACCTTATGAACCTCCTTCACCTGGCCACGCTCTCCCTCGCTAACCTCAAATCACCCCCCACCGATTACCGAGCCTCCCAAGCACCCACTCCTGCTACCTCTAAGACATCTTCGCCCGCGCAGACAACCCTGCCACCTGTCATACACCTCTACCTCCGCCACTTCTAACCCCCTTGACCTCACGGAAAACAAAATCCTAGCCATTCTCAGAGACCAAAAATCTGCCCAAGACATTCCTTATCCGCATAACACGAGTCCAGCCCACCCCATCTGCACGATCTCCATTAACCCCAACAGGCCACCTACCCTCCGTAACAGAAGTGTGATGAAAAAAGCAGCCTCACGGCGGTAGCCCTGTCCGTCCAGTCCCCGGCCACCTCCACACAAGACCCCCCCATCGGGTCTCTTAAATAATTGCCGATCAGCAGTCAAGCATGCTACGGATATTGCTAACCTCATCCTAAACAAAAACCTAGACCTAGCTATACTAACATAATCTTGGCTCAATGAATACTCTTCCCCTTGCCTGGACCTATTAGTCCCTCCAAACTATAATATCGCCAGACTAGACAGATGCTCCAATAAGAAAGGAGGAGGTATCGCAACCATCGATCGTTCCTCCCTCCTTGTCACTGAACTCTCGGCGGACACCTCTGACTCCTGCGAATACCTCACACTCTCCATTTATAGCAGCTCACTACATCTCTGCAACTTACACATCTTCTACCACCCTCCAGGCTCCAACGACTCTTTTACCAATCACCACTTGGAAATCATCACAACTAAGATTTCCTCCAATCCCAAAGAGATTTTCCTGGGTGATTTTAACCTGCACTGGAATTATAGTAAAGATCCCCACGTCAACGCTAATTAAAACCTACTAACTGACCAAGCACTAACTCAAGCCTGCTCTCAGCCAACTCACTCAAAAGGAGCCATCCTTGACTGGATCATTTCTATTTTTGTTTAAATATTTTTATTCAAAACTTTTTTTACATTTTCGCCCCCCAATCCCTCCCCCCTAGGTGACGGACAGGTACAGCACATTAGCATCATGAGAATTACCTTATCTTTTCCCCCATTCTTATATAGCCATTAAAAAGCGTTTTCAGAATACAATTCCCAGTATATCATAAAGCAGGCTAAAAACAAAATCATAAGTACATTAAAACATTGCTAGTATCTTAGTTTTGTAGATCACGCCAATGTGTGAGAGGAGTCCAGATTTTCATACCCCTTTTGCGACACTGTCTACCTCTCCGCTTGTAAATGGCTATCTCGATATTATGCACCGCTAACAGCCTAGCTAGCCACTGTTGAAAGAAAGGTGCTAACGGGTCGAGCCAAGCGGAAGCCAGGCATAGCCTCAAGACAATCATTGCAACAAATATGAATTCATGGCCGCTCCCAAGGTTATCTGGATCATCTGCCCCAAGTACAATTGCCTCATTTGATAAAGTAACCTCTCTATGGAGAACAGATGTTAGGAACCTCTCAATTTCTTGTATTAAAGGTGTTAACACCGGGCAAGAGGCAAAGATATGAACGGAACCGGCCTTAGATAAATTACACCTCGGACAACAGGCCCCCTTACCCGTTCCCCATTTTGTGATCTTGTCAGGTGTGTAGTAAAGAAAAAAGCAGGTTTTGTAGTATTGTGCTTGAAGTTTAGTGGAGATAAGGATAGTTTGAGCTAACTGGAAGGTATATAAAAATCCTTTGTTTGAGATCTCAAGTTTGCTTTGCCACTTTGTTGCCGTTTTATCTAGATCGTCCGGGAATATATCCATCAGTATCACATAAATTCCGCCTATAGTGTGGTTATAAGAGTGTGTGATTGTCTCTACTAGTGTTGATTCTTCCCCAAGTGTCCTGGCCCCAGGCTTATGAGTTAAAAAGTCCCTGATTTGGAGATATTTTAAAAAATCCCGCCAATCTAAGCAGAATACTTCCTTCAGAACTTCAAAAGATTTAATCCCCTGTATGGTATACAGGTCCCCTAGTTGTGTTATTCCTAACCTGTGCCATTTATTTACACAATTATCTTTGAAAATCATTGGTGGAAGAATTGGATTGTTCATTAAAGGAGTATAATGTGAAATTTGTCCTATTCCCATTGTTTTCTTTACAGCCTTCCATACCTTAAAGCAACTGTAAAGCGTCTTAAATTTGACCTTTTTTATGATAACTATCATGTATATGCCTCCATAAATAGCCATAGCTGGACTTCCCCACAAGCAGTTGGAATATCGATACTGTATGTTCCGCTGTGTTTTCCCCATTTTGTAATAATTCCTTACTATAAAGTAATACACATGACCAATAGTATCTTCTTAAGTTGGGAAGAGCTAGCCCGCCTCTATCTTTAGGAAGGGTGAGATATTTATATGCCCGCCGAGGTTGTGCATATGCCCATATAAATCTTGAAAATGTATGTTCCATTGCTGTGAGCCACTGATTAGAGAACTCCAGACAAACTGCCCTAAATAAGTATAATATTTTTGGAAAAAACACCATTTTAATTGCATTTGCTCTCCCAATGATGGACAGATGGAGATTATCTAGACGTCGTAGATCGTTTTGTATTGAGTTCAGCATTGGCTTAACATTAATATCAGAAGTTTTTGTTTCAAATTTGAGAGAGACCCCCTTACAACCAGGGGAATGGGGTACTACAATAGTAGAGAAAATTTCTTCCCTTGGTGAATTATTCCTAAAGACAGGAGGGGAGACCCCAAGATTGGATATCTGAACCCACCCAATCAAGAATTCACTGCATTACTAAACTGACTAATACACTTCAGCAGCTGTAGTAAAACTCATTGTTTATTGTATATAAAAAAATATTTGTACAAATACAATCAATTAAAAATACATGTCAAAAACATTACTTTAAAATCTCACAGGATGAGACATCCCCTCTGTGATACACATAAATTCAAAATACAATATAATCACTTGGCATATGACATTTAATAAAATTAAGAGATAAAAGAAAGAAAACGGAGAGACAGACAAAAGACAGTCAGCTTGTCAATAAATTTTGCACGTTTCTGGAGTTTCACATGAACACAATCCTGAGGAACAATAATTGTTTATCTACAGGCTAGGTCTTTACTCCCTTAATCGTTCAGTAGGGCGTCGACGCGTTTCGATGGTTTTATTGTTCTATTACCATCTTTATCAAGACTATACTGATATGTCTCTCCTAATTTTTGGCACTGGTTGGTTGCCCGCAATTTTATGTTCTCCTTTTACATGTTACTGTGTTGCACAGGTTTTCTGATTAGATGGCCGGTTTTTCTTCCTGACCATTGAATCTTCTGTCTTATTCTGATTCTGATGAGGTAGGAACGTTGTATCTCTCGCACTTTCTTTATGTTAAAAACGAACCTTCAGTTTTAATCTAGGTAGTGTTCTGTCCCGTTGTTCAATTTTCTGTTAAGAGACAGTCAGGATATTCTTATTTTCCTTTAGCGTTGTAGTCAGTATCCCTATTTGTAGCGGTATTGGAGTTTCTATTTACATCAGGGGCGGGTACCGGTTTACCTCCTCTGTGTGTATCGGTCTAGAGTAGGACCCTCGTCTCCCACGCCCCTCATCTGCCTCAGCTTCTCGGCTGGTCGGGAACAAAACGTATTTTGCCACGGAACAATCCACAATTTCCTCAAGGTTTGAGGAGATGGTAACACCCAAGTATGTCGCTCCCTTCATCACTCTAGGATCATCCATTGCAATTTTTTGATTTAGGACAATTTGTGTCTTACCCTGATTAAGCGCGTAACCAGAGACAAGACCAAATGTCTTGGCCTCGGCCTCAATGGACAACATTGCTACTAAGGGATCTGTGGGGACTATAGCAATGTCGTCAGCGTATGCTAATGTTTTTGTGACATTTCCCTGTGATATGATAGGTACTATATTGACATTTTTTTCCAGGTAGCGAATAAAAGAATCTATGTATATTGCGAAGAGCAATGGCGAGCATGGGCAGCCCTGGCGCGTTCCTCTGGTGATAGTAATTTCCTTAGTTAGTCTTCCATTAACGGACACTACGGCCTTAGGATTAATGTACATTTTTTGTGTAGCCTGAATGAACTCTGCTCGGAAACCCATCATCGCCATTGCCCTCCAGAGAAACTGCCGGGAGACCCTATCGAAAGCCTTCTCTGCATCCAGAAGGATCAGGGCCATAGGGTCTCCTGTAGCTTCTGTTCCATCAAAAAGTGTAATAACATTCTGGATATGGTTTATTGTAGACCTACCGGGAACAAAGCCATGTTGGCTGTTGGCAATTACTGTATGTATTATAGGTGCTACTCGGTTTGCCAACATTTTTGAATATATTTTGGAGTCAGCGTTTATAAGCGTTATGCGACGATGCGACCCTAGATGTTCAGGAGGCTTCCCTTCCTTAGCAAAAATCACAATTTTAACCCTAGACCAAGAGCTGGGCGGCTGACCCCCAGAGAAAATGTGAGTAATCAAGTTATTTAGGATATGCTTGATTTGGTCCAAGAATGTGACATAAAACTCTGAGGGGATACTATCCAGTCCAGTTGCCTTTCCTTTCGGGAGGCTCTTGACCGTGGTTAGTACCTCTTCCATACAAGGAGCTTCTTCTAATGCCTGATGCTTGCTTTCTTCTAGACTTACGCCTTCACAGCCCTCTAGGTACCTTTCAATTTCAGTTATGTCCCCCCTGCCATTTTCAGAGTAAAGTTCCTTATAAAACCTCCAAAATGCTTCCCTGATCAATTCTGGGTCTTTTAGCTGTCCTGCCACTGGATCTAAAATTTTCCCTGATTAAGTTAGCATTAATCTGTTGTCGCATTCGTACCGCTAATTGGTGATTCACTTGTTCGTTAACTTCATATATTTGTTCCTTTTGTGCTGTTGCTTTCCGAATTGCTTTATCTGTGCAAATATTAGTGATTGCTGCTTTAGCAACTGCTACTTGGGCTAAAATGTGCGAGATATCACCAGTTGAGTCCCCATTGCTAGTGGCGCTAATGAGTCCTATTTCTGCTAGTGTAAGCTCATCCTGTAGCTTCCGTATCTCTTCCTTTTCCTGCTTACTCAATCTATGTGAGAATAGCATAGTCTCGCCCCGAATCCCTGCTTTTAAAGTGTCCCACACAATTTCCAATGAAGTGCTATTAATATTTTCTGCTAGGAATTTGGGGATCCAATCTTTCATATGAAGGCAATAATGAGAGTCATTCAGCAAGGCTTTTTCGAATGTCCAGAGAGTAGGTTCTGCTTTAACCGATCTAATAGTTAACGTACAGAAGAGAGGATTGTGGCCAGATAATACATAGGGCATTTTCACAGTTTGGCAGTTCTTTATAAGTGAATTTGAAGCTAAAATATAGTCTATTCTGGCATGTGTACGGTGTGGGTTTGAATAAAAGGTGTAGCCCAAATCGCTGGTGTTAGTGTTGGAAGTCTGCCAGCTGTCCACAATCCCATGAGCAAGACACAGATTCTTAATAGAGCGAAATACCTTTGGTTTTCGTCCTTTATAGGCCCAGTCGTCCCGCAAGGACCAATCGGTTGGGAGGTTTATGTTGAAGTCCCCACAGACCATCAACGGGAGAGGCCAGTGTGAAAGTTCATTAGAATCCTCATCACAGACCCCAGGGTCATCTGTATTACTCCCATAAATAGCACAAATTGTCATCTTTTGGCCTGATTGATAACTGCATTCGGTAATAGTCCAACGGCCAAGCTTGTCAGTTTTGGATTTACTAAATACATACCCACTCCCTTTAGCCAAAATAGCGACCCCCCGTATCTTAGCCCCTTGTGAAGTAGCACACACCAATTTGTACCCTAGTGTATTTAATAGCTGACTCTGCGAGCCTTAAATATGCGTCTCTTGCATACATACAATATTAGCTCCCCAATTTTGTAAGCCGATTGCGACTGTTTGTCTTTTTTTAAGGTCGTTCAGGCCACATACATTTAAAGATAGTATTTTTATCCCAGCCATACTACTAGTATAAAAGAGCTATTGACCCAATCCTTCAGATTTCCTGTGACCCCTGTGAATGTTTCCCTATTCTTTTTTGGCATAATTTTTGATAACCTGTCCGTCAGTCCCTTTCCCCTCCGCCCACCCCAAGACCCACCACCCACCCCCCACCAACATTGGAGGTTACCTGGCTGCGTCGCCAGGGGTGTAGCGTCCGTCCGTCTGGAAGCCTCTCCGTGCACCCCTTGAGCCCCCCCCACATGTGTAAAAAAACTCTATAAAGAAATACTGGCTATATGTAATAACACATCTGATAGCTTGTAGCCCTATAGGCCATATTTACCCGTTCTAAATTTAGGTGGATTAAGTGCCCTAGTAATATATCTATCAAAGTAAAAATAGAGTAGGTTAAGAACAAGGCATGTAAAGGAAATCAAAAGCATGAGAGTTTATGTATCACTTCAGAATGTCTTAAGCTGAAAAAGAGAGAGAACCCCCCCTACCCCCCTGTCCACCTAGAAGATAATAGAATAAAAAAGGGGGGGAGAAGAAAGAGAAATTGCAGAGAACTCTACCTCATTGTCTCAATCCCACATTAATCATCACACTAATATTATCCGTTTTTCTGAGCTAAGATTTCATCAAGATAAGCCCTGGCCTGTATCTCAGAGATAAAGCTATGGGTAGTTCCATTGAAGAAAACCTTCAGTCTAGCCGGATTCTGCAGATACACAGTAGCCCCCAGCTTCTGTAAGGGGTCAAAGAGCTGTCTTAATTTCCACCTTCGCTCTACCGTGGCGTGTACGAAGACTGGCCTAGTGAAGAAGGTGAAGCCTTCAAAAGACTTTTTACTGTTAGGTCATGCAAGATCAAATAGGGCTTCACGGAGCAGGAAGTTGCCATAGAACAACAGCATGGCCAGAGGGTGTTGTTGTGAGGCCGGTGCTCGTTTGTGAAGAAACAGAGGAAAACGGTGGGCTATTTGTACTTCTCTGTCCCAATCCCAGTCCTTCAGCTCGGGAAAGGTTTCCTTGAGTAGGGAAATCATGAACTTCCTGGGGTCGTCCTTCTCGATTCCATCAGGGACCCCCAGAAATCTGAGATTTTTCCGTTTCTGCCGGTTCTCCTGTTCTTCCATCTTCCACAGTAAGTCCTTAACAGCGCCTTTGTGTTCTTCGCTGGATTTCTGAAGCTTGCTGACATCTTCCTCGAGTTGATCCGTCCTTACTTCAACTGAAGCCATTCGATCTGCTATTTCAGCGCAGTCTTTCCCACCTTCCGGACTGCCCTTGTAGTTTTTTAGCTGCTAAGCGGGATCTACGGCTGTCGATTTTGACCTCAGCTTGGAAGCTCTTGATGGAGTGTAGGATGTCTGCTAAAGCAGGTTCTTGGGTGGGCTCCTGTCGTGGATTTTTGCTACCAGCGTGATTCCCCAGATTGGGTGACTCAGAATTGGAAAGAACCGTGAGTGTTGTTTCCTCATAGTCCCATTTTAAGTCAGTGTTGTCATCGCTGTTAGAGGAATTGCCTCCCTTAGATTTACACCGTGTCCTGTGGCTCCTTTTCTTAGCTTTCTTATTATGCCGCCTGTTTTTGGAGGTATCGGTATTTTAGCTGCTGTACCATCTACCTCCTGCCTCATCCCCGCTAGAGGCCGAGATGCTAATATCTGAGAGCTCCGAGTCCTCGGTCAAAGAATAAAATATATCCTGAGTTTCTGGTATCTTTGGCTCGTGGATATAATACAAGAGATCAGAGTTGCAGGGATCCGGAGGTGCAATCACAGGGATTAGGCTTTCATTCTGAATATTGCTCACGATATTAACATGCTCTGGTTTTGCAATCACTCCCTCGGTTGGCCCCCCTTCCTGTTGAGTTGTGAGGTTTTTGGACGTAGTTGGTAAGTCATTCATGGGAGGGGACGCAATGTTAGTATCTTTTGATAGTGATGGCAATGGGAGAGTTACAAATGTTTCATTAACTTTTCCATTTTCCTCATTTGAAGTCTTCACAGCCAACCCTTTCTTGCAAGATCCCTCTGCCCGGGGATTATTTCCACTTTCTGCATTCATTACTTGGCTAGGAGCAGTGAAGCTTGAGGTTATTAATGGCTGTGTGTTGTTGGAGTTTTTGGAGAGGCGTGCATTGCCCTTTTTAGAAGAAACAGATTTACTAGCCTCGAGCTCAGTGTCTTCAGTGCACATAATATCGTCTATTTTCCCTTTATCTCCAATTTTTGGGTTTACGCTCAGGGATTCAATTTTCTTCCCCCGTGGCAGATTGGTAGGGGGTCCTCCCTGCATAGAGTTGGGGATTGTCTTAATCTTCCCACCGCGCCCCCCCTTACCCGTCATGTCGTCCTTCCGAGCGCTAAGAAGCAGCAGCGCTATCCCGATGCAGACGCTTCTCCGAGACAACCTATAATGAATTGGAGATCCGTGCGTCTACTCCGTGCCTCGCCTGAATCGCCAGGCCGACTCTGAGATCAGGCAGGGTTTGCGCAGGGCAGCAGAGATCAGGGGAGCCAGAGAGATGCAAAGCTCCTCGTGGCATGGAATCCAGCGTTCCTTCAGCCGACAGGTATCCCGGGTGCTGGAAAAGAACATCAGCGACATCCCGTGGGCACTTCAGTTATCAGCGGGCCGCTACTTTGTTACTAGGTAAGCCATAGTGTTGCGAGCTATTATCATGCAGAGATGCTCAGTGGAGCTGCACTGCGGCACAGTCAGCCGGAAGCCATCTTGCCTCAGTATTCTTCATGACTGGATCATTTCTAAGGAATCCTCAGTCAAGCTCATCTCCATAGACCCGTGTGACTGGTCTGACCACCACTCCATCTCCTTTTCTTACCCGGGATCTGCAAGACCAAGTCACCGCAACCGGTGGTCCCCAAACGATGGACCAGAGACACTAAAAATCTTAACCTTCTGGAAATGGAGGTTCGCTGCAAATCTGACCTCCCCCCCACCGCACATTACCTCTACCAGTGACCTAAATGAGCATTACACGTCAACTATATCGATCATTCTGGACGACCTTGCCCCCAGAAGCTAAAAAGAACACAAGTCAAAGACAGGAACTCCTGGTTCACTGGTTCCCTTAACAGGGAGAGAAGGTCCCTACGACAATGTGAAAGACTTTGGAGACAACACCCCTTGGAGACACATCTTAAACTTCTCCGCCAGGCGAGAAACTCCTACAACAAGCACATCCTCAATTCCAAAAAAGAATACTTCAGATTTGAGCTGAGCAACGCCAATAATCAACCCCGTAAACTCTTTGAACTGGTCAAACACCAATCTAACAAACTGGCTAAAACACCTAACGAACCCCCCATATCTCTAATATCATCAGAGGAATTCTTCTCTTTCTTTGCTGATAAATCCCCGGCTTTAGGAACTGAACTCAGTATCGCCTCCTACTCACATCCCCTTCCAGACCTGCACCTTTTCCCTGCTCCACCCCCTCTGGTCTCTCCTAAAAACCAAGCCCGCTGGTCCGACTTCTAATATTATGACGAAGACTCCATCTCCAAAATCCTCTTCACCCTAAAACCTAACAATCACTTTAACGACCCGCTTCCTTCCAAATGCCTCACTGCTGTCTCTCAATCCCTTATTCCTTGCTGGATTTCAATAATAAACGCCTCTCTACAACAGGAATCGATCCCGGACGCCTTGAAAGCCGGCCAAGTCCTCCCTATTCTAAAAAAAACATCCCTGGATCCATCCTCCCCTGACAAATTCAGACCCATCTCCAATATCCCACTACTAGCCAAAGTACTTGAGAAATGTGTACAGCAACAACTAAGTCAGCACATCAATACCTTCCACCTACTTGATGACTGCCAATCTGGGTTCAGGCTGGGGTACAGCACTGAAACCACTATGCTCCACACTGTGGATGATGCCCTTCAAGCTCTAGACCAAGGCAAGACCTGCCTCTTAATACTCCTAGATCTCTCCTCCGCATTCGACACGTCAACCACAATAAACTTCTCGAACGCCTTAATCTCCGGATGGGTCTGGACGGTAAGGTCTTAGAATGGTTCAGGTCCTTCCTCCATAATCGTTCCCAAAGATTCCTCATCAACGGCAACTTATCAGCTCCCACCCCGGTCACGGTTGGAGTCCCCCAAGGATCAACCCTGTCCCCCACCCTCTTTAATCTTTACCTGGAGCCTCTCACCGAAGTTCTTCGTACCGCCAACATCTCCTACCACATGTACGCCGACGATACCCAAATATAAATCAAGATCTCTTCGCTTGCGGAAATCCTCTCCCTGAACGAGACCCTGAAATTGACTGTCCAATTGCTAGCCATTAACCAACTAAAACTCAACGCAATTTCTCCTAATCTCCCCCCCTAAAGCCAACCCCGAGATTCAGTTGTGGATCAAGGCCATTACAGCCCTAAACTTCCCGCCGACCATTTTGGACTCTGCCAAATCCCTGGGCATAATCCTAGACTGTAACTTGAACATGCGGAACCACATCAACTCAATGGCTAAAGCAGCTAGAATCCACTTGAGCTACCTTTGGAAACTGAAACCTTTCATTGAGGCTCCAGACCTAAAAATGGCAGTCCAAGCTCTAGTCATCTCCAGACTGGAATATGGTTGCTCCGCCCTCACTGGTCTACCCAAGATCACCCTAGCACCCTTAAAAGCTTGCCTCAATGCAGTCGCCAGACTACTCACCGGCACCAAGAAATTCGACCACATCTCTCCACATCTGAAAGCACTGAACTGGCTCCCCCTAGAGGCCAGAATTCAGCTGAAACTGGCATGCATCACACACAATGCTCTTCATTCAAACTCCCCTGCTTATCTGGCAGAAAAACTAGTGATATCTGGAGGAAGCAGAAACTCCCGGTCTGCCAGCAACCTCGTGCTCCAACCCGCCTTTTTTCAGAAAAAAAGAACCTATAACAGGGCATTCACCGGGGCAGCATCCAGAATCTGGAACTCTTTCCCACCAGCCATCCCAAGAATCCCTTCTCTAGAACGCTTCAAGAAGGAGGCCAAAACCTTCCTCGCGGGTAAATTCCTTGCCTAATGCCCGCCATGCCTGACCACAAATCTGATGTCTCTAATGACTATCGTTCTTCTCAGATCACCAACCCTCCCAGCAGAGAATTTACGGGGCCTTTAATTTCTTTAATTACTTTACTGAATCTGATTTTGATTGCAATATTACCTTGGTATCCCCAATATCCCTATGTTTCCCACACCCCTGTCCCTCCACATCCCTTTGTACAGTTTCTGTATACTTCTGCACATTGACTTGGTTTGTACACTGTGATGTTTCCTGTAAAGCGCTCTGATACCCTCACAGGTCAAGTTTGCGCTCTATAAAACTCTAAAATTAAGTAAATAAAAATAAATAAATAAAACTTTGTCAAAGCTATGTGTTGGAAATGGGTGTCTCTAGTTGGCAGAGGTATGCACCTTGTCCAAGTACGGACCCTTGCTTCTAGTCATGTAAGGGAGTTACACACTTTAGATAACCCCTGCTCACCCCCTTGGTAGCTTGGCATGAGCAGAAAGGCATATTCCAAAGGCAATGTGTAACAGTAACAAAATGAAAACAGTACAAATGGACACCACATCAGTTTAGAAAAATAAAGTATCTTTATCTAAACCAAACAAGACCAAAAGGACAAAAACCAACAAACAAAATTCAAAATATGACTTTTAAAAGGTTTCAAGCAACTCTGTCCATATAAATCTATGGATGTGTGATTTTACACAATATACCTTTAGGTGCATCACAATTCACAAGGTCAAGCAGCCGCATAGAAGGGAAGCGTCGAAAAACAGAGCAATGCATCAGTTTCTAAATCTTTCGGGAGGTGATGAGACAGCTCTAGTGCACGCAGGAGAAGTGATGATTCGAATCCGAACAGTAGGGAGAAGTGATGCGTTTATTCCAAGACGGTTCTGGTCTGTGGGTGATGAGTCAGAAAACTTGCCGCACAAGTGCGATGTGTAGATATTTGGGATGAGATGGAGGTCAAGGCGGTGACAGCAAACAGGCGATGTGTCGATTTCTTCAGCTGTGGTCCTACGATGTGTTGATTCTTTCAGCTGCACAGCAGAGCCTGTGTCATATTGGACTTCAGAGGTCAGTGCACTGGACTCGGTATGCAGTGGAATTTTCAGCCGCTGGCAGGGGCTGCATCATTTTTTCAGTCATATGGCAGCAGAGCATGGACATTTCTCCCACTTGGCGGTGCTGTATCTTACGCTGCATTCATAGAATTCTCCTTGTTGGACTTCGCACTTTTTTGCTAAAGTTCCCTAAACTTTTTGCTTTCCCCTTAGACCTTTCTGCTGACATGGTGTTGCCAACTTAGATGCTTTGGACACTTTGCCACTGCTGATCAGTGTCAAAGTGCAAGTGTTCCCTGTATAAAGTGTAATGGTAATTGGTTGTCCATGTTTGGTGTGTTTGCCTTACTTGTAAAGTCCCTACTAAACTACACTATATGTGTGCCAGGGCTGGTAATGCAAATGCTACTAGTGGGTCTGCAGCACTAATTGTGCCACCCACAAAAGTATCCTTAAAGAGGGAACTCTTGCCTGCCATTGCAGTGCATGTGCACAGTTTGTTAAACTGCCTTGTTGTTCGGACAAGTGCACTCACTTGCCAGACCTTACCCTTCCCTTTCTATGCACATCAGACACCCCTATGGTTGGACGAGGGTACCCCCTGGGCAGGGTGCAGTGCATGTGAAAGGTAGGACATGTACTAAGGTGTGAACCATGTCCTGAAATAATCTCCATTTTGTTTTTCACTGTGGAAAGGCCATCTTGCCCATAGGATAGAATGGTGAGGCTGTGCAATATTTTTTCCAGCCTATCTTCCCAAAGGCTTAAGATGGAGAGATGAAGTTTAGTGTGCCTGAACTCACAATGTAATAACACATCTTTTCATGAAGGTGGGTTTTTACATTGTGTGTTTAGAAGCCACTCTTTTAGAAGTGGCTGGATCTTTGTGCTCTAACATTTCTGTGTGTCTCTGTCTGGTTGTGGATTGACTGTCTGGATTTAAAAGTGGTAGGATCTGGGGAATGTCTTGACCCAGGGGAGGAGGTGAGACAGCAACAGGCTGAGCTGCATCTGGTGTGTACGGGGAAGAGTAGCCCCTAGAGGTGAAGAGGCCTGGGTTGTTGCTATAAAACAATTGCCCCATCTCCTGCTGAGTGATTGAGAATCCAGACCCCCAATTAATCAAAGGAAGAAGGTGTCACTGGCAGGGAGGCACCCAGAACTGGTTTGAACAGGGCTCAGTGCCCCCTGAACACAAAGATTTCAAAGACATTTAGGGGTATAACTATGAGAGCTGAAGCCCCTGAACTTTGGCGAGATGGCTTGATCAAGAGTGAACAAGACTGAAGCTACTTCGTGGTCAAGTGGAACCTTTGCCAAGGAAGAAACAACTGAAGAGACTGAAGGAGAGGACTGGCTCTTGTTGTGTGTTCTGGCGCTGGCCTCCAGTTTGCTGTTTTACCCAAGAAGAGGCTAAAGGGACCTTGCTGTGTGCTGTGTCCCCCTCCTTGAAAGGACTTTGCTGTGCTGTGTCCTGAAGTAACTTATCCCCAAGGGCCCGAGGTGAGCTGGCGCCCTGTTGCGGAAACTCAGGAACACAAACGTTTCCAGGAGAGTTTCAGTGATGCTGTGTGTGTGTGCTTGTTGCAGCCTTAGACCCTCGTAAGAAATGCCCTCTGATCGTTGGCACCTGGAGTCCAAGCGAGGATCAGTGACACTGTGTGCGTGTGCTTTTTGTAGCCTGAACCCTTTGTGAGGATTGTCCTGTTATCGTGTGTACCGGAATCCAAGTGAGTCTCAGCGACGCTGTGTGCGTGTGGTTTGTGCAGCCAGAGACCTTCGTGAGGATTGCCTTGTTATCGTGCACCCGGAGTTAAAGTGAGTCTCAGGGACGCTGTGCGTGTGTGCTTTGTGCAGCCTGAGCCCTTCGTGAGAAGTGGCCGCTAATCGTGCACCCGAAACTCAAGTGAGTCTCAGTGATGCTTTGTGCGTGTGCCCTGTGGCAGCCTGAGACCTTTGTAGCAGTAGTGGCACGGACCGGCAGCCCCAGTGGAGCTGAGCCGCCGACCCGAGCCCGCCGTTGCCAGGCAGGACCTCGAGCCAGCCTCGTCGAGGGAGGATCTGACTTCCGTTGCCCGCAATTCACAAAGATTGCATCAGAGGCCCAAGTTGCTGGAAGCGGAGAGGAGAGCAAGCTCGGAAAGGAAGGGTAGTGACATTATATACATTTCCTTTTGAACCCTCACCTTGCGCACAAATATTTCCTTTCTCCTTTCTTTCCCTTTCGGGGCACTTTTTGTGTAAATAATTTCCAGATGTTTACTGGATTCTGAACATTCCTATGGGTGGTCAATATGAAAATATAATATTTGGCAGAACCTTACAGTGTAACTAATTTAATACATATGGTTGCATACATATTTGTTCTTTATAAGGGTGTCCCACTGGGACCATTTTTCATCTGTATCGATAATTACCCAGGTCCCAGTGGCATTTCCGGGTTATACCCATTTTTTTAAACTAATTTTAATATACTGCACGCTTGGAATTTCAAACAATAAACACATGAGGTGGATGTTTTTCCATTTTTTTTCCTTAAGAAATTTGGGATTCATGTTGGAATTCCTCACCCTTGATTTTTGCTCTGTCATATTATTTGATGGCTGGCATGGATTTATCTTGTACTATTTCTATCTCTCTTGAGACCTTGGTTGGGATTTTTTCTTTTGTACTCTTGACTATTGGTGCACCAACATTTACAAATGTTACTATTTGAATTACAGACTTTTTTCCGATGTTGCTTTCAAAACATGTATCTTGTGTCCTGAGGATGACCTTCTAAAGCGTTAAAGTTGAAACGCTGCCAACGTTCCCTCTAACAACTAAAGAGGATGCATCCACTGCATTATTGATCTTGGGATATATTGGACATTTTGTTTATCATTCCTCTGCATTGTGTTTGCTTTTATACACTGTAATTTGCATTTCTGTATGTTTCTTATGTGTAACCCTATGAGTCCCATGTTATATGTCTGTATTATTTTCCTCAATAAGCTATTTTGATAACCAAAAAGCTATCTTCAAGAAAGTGTAGTCTGTGGGTACCTTTTATTTTGCAAATTTTTATGTGATTAAATATATTTCTTTTTATGTAAATTTCTTTCTGAACCACAGCAGCTATTGTATTGTTTCAGAAAAACAGGTGCTGGAAGGGAGATGCATAGATTTTCTTAGTTTCTTCAAGCTTTTTCATCTCCCAGCAACAAGAACAACCTCCAGAGACCCAGAACTAGAAGAGGCATCTCCCGGCAGGTCAGAACTCCAAGCATTGGAGTTCAGTTAAGCTGATGGTGAAGTCTTTGTGTCCCTGAGTCTTCAGAACAGGAGGCCAGCACATACGGGCCCTTGGAGATTCTTCACAAGTTCAACAGTTACAGTCTTTGTCCTCTCGTTGGCATAAGCAGCAACTGCAGGCCAACACAGCAAAGCAACACACAGCACAGGGGCAGTCTCCTTTTTCAGCTCTTCTTCCTTGGCAGAAGTTCCTCTTGATTCCTGAAGTAATCTAAAGTTCTGGGGTTTAGAGTCTAATTTTATAACCCATTTTCACTTTGTAGTTTTTGTTTCAAGAGTGTCTGTGCTCAGTAAAACCAGTTCTGTCCTCCCTAGTCTAGCTTCACTACAGTAGGTGGAGAGAGCATTATGCAAAGGAGACACAGACTAATCAGGTGCTAGTGGAAACTCCTCCCACCAGTCTAAATGCAGAAAGGCCTATTCAGCCTGGCTATGTGTCACCCAAGAAAGGCAGGACACACCTCAACACCCCCGTCTGTCAAAAGGGAATGCACATCCCCAGCTCCTGTCACTCCAAAACCAGACGGTGAATACACAAACAGGCAGAGGCACACAGGATGGTTACAATTTCTAAAAGTGGCATTTTCAAGCACACAATTTAAAAATCACCTTCACTAAAAGGTGTGCTATTACATTCTGAATTCAGAAGGCCTAAACTCCAAATCTCAATCCTATTCCAATGGAAAGTTACAATTGTAAGATGTTACAAGGCAGCTCCCATGTTAACCTATAGGACTGACAGCCTTTCAAAAGTGAAAACATGAAATGCACAGAATTTCACTATCAGGACATGTAAAACACACCAGTATATGTCCTACCTTTCACATACACTGCACCCGGCTCATGGGGGTATCTTAGACCTACCTTAGGGGTGCCTTACATGAAAGAAAAGGGAAGGTCAGGACCTGATAAGTGGGTGCACTTGCCAGGTCGACATGGCAGTTGAAAACTGAGCACACAGATACTGCAGTGACAGGCCTGCAACACATTTACTGGCTAATATGTGGGTGGCACAACTAGTGCTGCGAGCCCACTAGTAGCATTTGATTTACAGGCCCTGGCACACTCAGTGCTCTTTACTAGGAGCTTACCAGTAAATCAAGCATCCAAATCATGGATATCCAATCATAATCACAAGTTGCACAGGGATCACTTGCACTTTGACACTGATCAGCAGTGGCAAAGTGCCCAAAGCATCTAAGCCAGCAAAAGCGAAATCCAGCACACAATCAAAAATACAGGCGGTACAGGCAAAAGGTCATGGAAAACCACACCAAGGATGCCAAGTCTAACATCATTTCTGTTAGGAAAATACTTTTGAGTGCTCCCTTCTGTCCACTGCATCAACCAAAACAAAATGAAACAAACTCAACAAATTAATGCCGCCCATTCAGAACTCGGCAGCCAGAATCCCTCTCAATCTCCCATGCCATCAAACCACACCAGAAGGAACTATACTGGTTCCCAATAAACAAAGAGCACATTTAAAACTCCTTGTCCACACTTTTAAGGTACTACATAACACTGGCCCAATGTACCTCAACAGTCGCATCTGCTTTCACAAACCTTCCAGACTCAGCTACTTGTCCGGACTCCTACGTGCACACATCCCATGCATACGGAAAACAAGATCTGGCAGTGAAGCTGGTTTCTACATTGCTCCTAAAGTGTGGAATAACCTGTCACTATGCATAAGAACCTCCTCCTTCTATAAATTACGCAGGAAGCTAAAGGCTAGGATTCGCAAGCAGTTCCATAGGTCCTACGATTAGCAACGCTCACACCTGCTCCATTTCAGGATACCCTCTGGAGTGATAGTGTACACCACAAACCTGTATAACATAACATAACATGACATAAAATAACAACATTGTTATGGTGTATTAAACTGCTGTTGTACACTACCATGCCCAAACTGGAAAAAAATATTATCACCAGCACCTTCTGCTCTCTTTTTGGTCTCACAATATAAGTGGAGAGCTGTCACTGCGCTGACAGTGACTGAATGAGAGGCGCTTGTTAGCTACTTTATTTTCCCTTTCAAACGGGTCAGAGACACCCACACCGAGTGTATGTACAACACTGTCTGGGTTCTCCTGACTCCCTCTGGTGTGTGTAGACTCAGGAGAGGTAGGTGAGACTACCAACAGTCATTGTTCTGTCAAGCTTAGGTCAGGAGACCTTTGTTAGGTGGTGGAACAAAGGGGAGTAAGCATGTCTACTGGGAGATGTCACAACAGTTGTTAACTACTTTGGTTAACCATCTTTGTGATGTTATAGCAGTGAAGACAAATATTCTAATCCAATTATTCTCTCTAAAGACTTCCAATGAAAGCCATTTAAATGGGTGCTACCTAAATGTGGAGGTTTAGCATTTGCCATTTTGAGTGAGGCTGGGAGATCATAAATAAGGAAAACCCAAATGCAAATAGGCAACCCTGTTTAAGGCCAATGTTTACAGGCTGTTTAGCTCTGCGGTCTACATTATTTCCCTGCTTCGCATGAGCCCATGTTTTTGTGCGAAATGCAATTAAGAGTGATAAGAGAGCATGATACATATAAATGAAATTATGATTTTTTTACTTTTGGTATATGATGGAACTTGCTCAAATAAATATATTAAAAAAAATTTAAAAAAAGAGTGATAAGAGAGCATGTGGAATCCTGATAGAGGCAAACTTCAACCACGTCCTTGCCAAACACTGATTTAAAATCAACAATAAATAGGGACAAAGCTTCAGGCATTTTATTTCTGATCTAATTTAAAACAAATTTGTGATGAGTAGTTGATTGCCTTGACCTAAAAACCAGGTTTTTCCGGGGGATTACATTTGAACTATTTGTCCAGTCTTCGATGGCTTCTAGGACAATTCTGGTAAATATCATAGAAAACACATCAAGAAAGGATAAGCTGGTAGTGTCAGGGATACCAGACATGCCTCGTTTCTTTATTATAGGGGTCATCTATGAGACTCACCAACTATCTGGATCTACTTAAAACTCACAATTTGCTTAAAATAATGATAATGAAACTTTGCTGAAGCTACAGGATCCTTTTTGTAAACAATATGCTTAGGCCACATGTTCCTGTAGATTAGGCCTCGGAGAATTCAAATTATACAAAACTCCCAAAACTTTTCCATTGCCCAATGTTGCTTAACTACATGACAATCGTCGTAAAATTTTACAGCAAACATGCCATTTGTTGTAAAAATTTACTTTAACGTCGCTAGAACAACAGAACCCGAGAGGCTGTTGCAGGCAGTTCTTTTGTTTTTTTGCATATTTTTTATTGGAGAAAAAGCGTCCTTCTGTCCAAAAATGGCACAATTATACATTTCATGATAACTTATAGAACTACATTTCATGTAATTGCATGTAGTTTCGAACCATTTGCTGAAATTTAGAATAACTATGTAAAAACAAATTACAAAACTTTTGCATGTCTTCACTGCAGACCTGCTGTTGTTTAAACAAAAAATTATTCCTTCAATTTCACTAAAAGAGAATAGTAGACGTGAATACGGTATATTGTAGCTAGTACTGTGTGAGGGGCATATTAAGGTATTAGGTATGCTTTCTATTGCTATTTCGAAATTCAGAGGTTCTTAGGTATCTCAGCAGCAAGTATACAAGTGGAAAAAAGCCATATTCATAGCTTATTGAAAAATGTAATGCATTATTGAAAATGACAAAGTTAACAGTGACTCATTGGATGTTTTACCTAACATCATAGAAATATGTTATTAATACTGACAAATTACCAGATATTATATGCCCTGAATATCATTGTAAGAAGGTACCATCCTATGTGATTTTAATGGTGTTGCATTGGTTTATTATGACTTATTTATGCTTTTATTAATGTGGAGAAACCCTGATGAAAGGCAGTAGACCTGCCTTTTGATAACTGCACCCTATTATTATTATATCTACTACATGAGGTGAATCTTGTAGGTATAGGGTTCAGGGCTTGCGAGGGGTGTGAACTGTTAGAAAGATATCAGCATAAGTATTTCTTCCTACCATCTTTTATATTTTTTTTAATTAGTGCATAGTATTGAGTAGTGTATGAGCAATAAAGTACTTTTCCTTTTTATAAGTAAGAGCACTGACTAGAAAATAATTTATTGAGTGTTGTTTGTTGTGCGCCTGAGGACTGGGATACCAACCCACCACACCCCACCTCCCCTGAGCCTGAGTAGGCCATGAACTGCTCTGCTTTGTTGCCCTGAGAGAGTCAAGTACCACAATGGGGTACTAGTTTTCCAGTAGTTGGACAGTTGTGGACTAAGAACTTGAGAACAATCCATATCCTTCCCAAATATTAACCCACATATACACATAGGCCTGGAGTTAGAAGAACCAGGCAGTTGGCTGTAAAGTATAGGTTCTGCTACCAGATATATTCATCCAAATGTAGCCACAACTGATAGCATAACCTTCAGGGAGAGCAAGACTCCTGAGTAGCCTGTGCTGTTGGTGGTAGGGCTCATCTTATGGGTTTGATCATTTAACGATAAGGATTTCCACACACATGGACTTGAACAGGAAAATTGTGTGCCAACAGTTATCACAATGTAACTGTCTGCACTTTGTACTTGAAGGGCCACCTAGATAGATGGGGTCATGCCAGTCCCAGTGGATGATGGCACTGGGCAAATAAGGAAAACTTAAAACACGACAATATTTCAGCGTTTGCGATCGGTATTTGGCTGAGAGCAATGTAGGTGAGTTTAAACCTACTAGAAAAAAAATGGAATCGCAAACTTTGCGATTCCTTATTTTTCTCTTGCATTTAAGGAATCGCAAATTGCGATTCCTTAAATGCAATGTAGGTAGCAGAAAAGAAAGTGCACTTTAGGCTTAAGGTTAAGGAATCGCTAATTACCAGCAACTTTAAGTTGGTGGTAATTAGCGATTTCCTGTAAAAAAACACTTTTTTGCTTTCTTTAAAGTGCCATGTGGCACACATTCATGCCATTAGGGCATGTATGTGCGCCACATGTGCATACATGCACATTTCTGGGGTGCAACAGGGTGTCCTTTTGACACCCTGGCACCCTTGAAATAGCTCCCGATATTTGTGATTCTTTAATAGCAAATCGCAAATAGTGAATATCTTCCCATTCATTCCTATGGGCCTCCTAGCCCATAGGAATGAATGGGTCGGTATTCCTTATTGACGAACCTCAATTTGCGATTCGTTATTAAGGAATATTAAGGAATCGCTAATATTTTAGCGATTCCTACCTACATTCAAATTTGCGAGTCCTTAATAGCGAATCGGTAAAATTCGCTATTAAGGACTCGCAAATTTGATATTACCTCTATCTGGCCCTTAGTCATTTCAAATCAGGTATGTGAAAAGTCTAAGTCTAGGAGCAACAGGAGGACTAGCCATCCCCAAAACAGCACATTTTATAGTTAACAGGAGTAGAGAAGCATGCTCTTGTTGTGCTATGTAGTGACACCATGTGCTGTAGTAATAAAGTCGCATTTACAAAAAAACTGTCAAAATTGTAGAAATTGTGTTATGTAAAACAGGCTCGCTGTAGGAATTGTCCTATAATTAATAATCAAATTTTCTTTTCCACCTATGTAAAGACATGACACCTCAGCTTTGTATGTATTCAGTAAAATGCACCCCTCGGTATAGTCCTTAGAAACAGGAAAAGTCCTTGATTTGTAACAGAAGTTGGTACAGTTGTTAAAATGCAGCTTCCTCCATAGCCATGAAAGAATTACATTTAATCTCAGCACAGCACCACAGAATAGGGCCTGTTTCAACTATTTAATTCAATTAAATCACAGATTAAAGGATAGAATAAATGAATGCTTCAGGTGTCAGTGCAACCAGGTCAAGGCCTGGTACATTAGTTTTTGTGACTTACTCATATTAACTTAAACACACAAAAATGAACATTTATCTTTAATAATAAATCTGCCATACAATTGCACTATTTGAACTGCCACTGCTTTCCATGGTGGCCACGTCAAAGGTCACCACAGAGCACTGTGCCTTTGAATGATAGATAAACAGGTTGTTCACATAAGGTTTGTTCACCCACATCTTAACCATCAATTAAAGCTACTAGCACTGTAATGTTCTGCGGTTTTGTAGAGTGCACAGCTGCCCAGCGAAGGGGTGTTCCGGCACTGATAGCAGAAAACTGCACAGCCTCTAACAAGGAAGAGGCCTACAACAGAGGGAAGAGGTACGTTTTGATTGCTTTACGGAGTGCCAAATAATTCTTCAGGCTGCGGATGGAAGTAGGAAACACGTTCCAAAGTTTTGCTGCCAAAGTGTAGAAGAAACTCCCCCTCAGCACGTACCCTATCACCCGGGGATAACCGCCAAAAACTGCCCCATCAAACCAAGTTTATGGGAAGGAGTGTAAGGTGCAAGCAGGTTGGCCAAAATACCTGTAAGTAAATAAAGATGGTGGCCTTACTGCTAAAATGGTATTCGGGTGATAAAACTTTTTTCAATAACATTTATTCTATTAACAAATAATATTTGGGGGACTTATACATATTGGAAATGATTTATAAAGGTACCTTTCACTTTTGAGTAATTTACAATTTTGGCAACATTTGCAAACGTTTTGTTACTCCCAGAATGCAAGTGTAAGTTGCTCAAACGTGTACGTACCTTTGTGAATATAACCCTTAGTATTTTATTATTCAAAATGATTCTGCTGGGATACATAACGACAGGAAATAGAGTGGTAAATTCATGTCATTTACATATGTCATTGGCATGATTGAATTATTTTACAACATTTAAAATATTATAGCAGTCTTAACTTCGCTAAAACTATCAACTAGGAAAACACACGTTTTGTCGGATCTGATGACTGTCTCCTTTACTGAAATAAACAATAATTTGTTTTTCACCATTTCCAAGGGAAATGCTGTTTGCAGAATATTCACCGGAATCGTATCTGAAAAGCATAACACCCGAAATCTGAAAGAATATATGAAATGATGTGTGCTGAGCACCCTCTCCCTCCTGTCATACCCAGATTTCACCGAGAAGCAATTACAGTACAAGGGAAGCAAGGGTTAGGGATGAAAGAAACAATCTTTCCAAGAAAGCCTGGGAGGTGTTCTTTCACGCAGTCAATCCCCTGTGAAAACAAATCATAATGCAACTGGCACAGCGTGCTCCAGTGAGGATTCTTGGTGTTTGGTCTGCTTATTGCTGGTGAGGTTATATGTGCTTCTTCACACCCATCTCGAAAACAGTCGATCAGTCCTGTGATACAAGAGATAGGTAGAAATCAGTGACTTTTCTGAAAGCCTTTAAGATTTCCTATTTCGGTTGGTCAAATTAGCCTGTATCACAATTCCTCCTTCACTGCTGTCACTCTAGTAAAAATCAAATCACTGGTCCGAGCATTTTCACCCTTGCATTGGGTAAAATCTGGTAATAATCCCCTTTAATTCTCTTCCCTGCATCATTTCCTCTTTCTTCGTATACACTTCATTGACAAGACACCAGGCTCTCCTGAATAGGAGACATTTGAGGTGCAAGAGACAAGAGAACGTCATAGAGGCAAAGATAGTAGCATCGCGAGAGAGAGGTGAAGTAGAGGGAAAAGGGAGGTAGAGCCAGAGATGAGATAGATGAGGTAAGGAGAGACATAAGCTAAGGAGTGGAAGGTGAGGTGGCATGACAAAAGTAACAACAAGGTAGAAAGAGGAAAAGAAGGCAGGTAAAAAGAGGTGGAGCAATAGGTGGCTTTAAAGTGAGGTAAACACAGGGAAAAGAAAAGAGAAAGGGAAAAGAGTCAAGTACACCGAGGGTTGAGGTAGTGAGAGACGTACTGTAGAAAGAAAGTTAATTTTGAGAGAAGAAATGTAATTTATAGGCAGAGGTAAAGAGATGAGAAAGTGAGTGAATATAGAATGATGCAAGTTAGAGACAGTGAGCTTGAACGTGGCACAAAAGGAGAAAAGAGGTATAGAAATGAAGATCGAGTAAAGAAGGTTACCTAGCAGGGCAAAAGATAGAGAAAAGAAGGTGGTAAAAAAAGAGATGAGTTGGAGGTAGAAAAGAGGTGAGATAGAGATAGAGTTATGATGTATACAAATAGAGGTGGGGTTGTTACAGAGGAAACAAATTAGGTGGTGCGATGGTGATAGAGAGGTGAGGTAGAGAGATGCATTAGGAGAGCGGTATATAGAGAGGGCAAGCAGAGGGAATACATTGAAAAAGAGAATGTACAGAAAACAGTTACAGGGAGGACATAATAACGAAAATGTTATAAGCAGAGAAAGAGGTAGTGAAAGAAGTGTACGGTAGTGGGAGAGGTAATTTAGAAGGGTTGAGATAGAAATTCTGTTTAATTTAATTGCATCCTCAGACAGGGAGCGTCAAAATCCATTACACCGAGCTATCAAATCAAAACATTTGCTTTTTTTGTGCATATTATTAAAGGGTCTTTTTTGTCCCTTCACTTTGCAAAGGGCCCTTCAAAAGGTGGGGTTTACTGGACAATAGCCTACGTTTCCAATGACTTAAAATGTAAATGATTGAGCAGGCAATTTGCATCAGGATATTCAATAATCCTCACCTCCACAGCGATGTCCTCTCCAAAGATCAAACGATGAAGATGGCCTCATGACTGGTAGGGATGTTAAGACAAGACAGCCACAGAAAAGAGATGGAAATAGAAAACAGAATATTAGCTGATAAATAACACCAGAATTCCTCCACAACACAAACCAGTATTTCTCTTGGATCAAAGGTTGCCTGCATATATTCTGCTACAATATAATTGTGACTTGGCAGATCCCATATTACAGGTCTGTATAATTGGCTTGTCAACAGGAGAATATTATCGATAAATCCATTATCTACAATATTTTTCAAGTTATGTGGTCTACATGGATGACTGTGTTTTACCAAGATAGCCTTGACTCAGAAATGAGAATTATTGATATAATTACCAATGGGTAACCGTGAGTAATATGGATGGATGTTTCTCACATAGGGGTAATGCCTGAAATCTTTCTTTCTTTTTTATTCTTTGCCTTAAATCATATATAATATGGTTTTGAAGCTTTAGAGGGGTGAGACAGGACCAGATGAAAATGGCCACCTTCTAGGGAGCTACTGGCTGGCCCGCCCAGCAAAGTATTTTTCTAAAGTCGACCACTTGAAAAGAGATTATTTGGGTGGTGACTTTCCTCCAATCCTCTCACCTGGTACGGCACAAAGTCCTCTGTCCACACACAGAAGTCCTGGGCAATGCACCATTGGTAGGGTGATGCTTAATCTCTGATCCTCCAATTGCGGGAAGCGTGCCATCCTGGATAAACTTCAATAAACTAGATGCCAGCTACTAACTGAAGCTGCTGTTTTGGCTTGGGTTCTCCCTCAAGCCTTCAGCCCACACTAACATCAGGGTTTCTGTTGGGTACATGAGCTTGCTGCAACTGCCCGCTAATCTGTGTACATTCAGGCACGCATGGTCGAGGGTAGGTGCAGCAAGCTTGCGCACCTGGCAACAACCCTGTAACGGTGCGGGTCTCCATGCAATAGCCAATGAAGCCTACATTCTATGAAATGAAATGAAATGAAATATGTATTTGTACAACGCGATTGCTGCCCTGAGGCGTCCAAGCGCTAACAGCAAATAAGATTTGCTTAACAAAAGAGAGTAGCTGAGAAATTAAAGAGGAGCATTAAAAAGGAAGGTTTTTAGCTGTTTCCGAAAGGAGGACAGATTAGGATTGGACCTGAGTTGAAAGGGGAGTGAATTTCATAGCTTGTCGGCATTATGCGTGAACATCCTGCCGCCAGTTCTTGCCTTTTTTATTCTTGGGACTACGGCCATAAACGCCTGGCTGGAGCGAAGATTCCTACTGGGATGATACAGTGTTGTTAGATCACGGATGATAGCTGGTCCTGTGACCCAAAAGGCTTGGTGAGATATACACATAGTCTTAAAGGCAATTCTTTGCCCTATCGGCAGCCAATGCAGACTGCTCAATCCAGCTTTGGCTTACTGTCTAGGCGGCAGCTGGAGCAATGTGCGGGCCGCGCAGTTTTGCACTATCTGTAACTTACGCAGGTATACAACCTTTACAACGAACTACCATTACAACGCAACTTTTACAACGCAAACTATTACAACGCATTGCTCTGGGGGGCGCTCTAGGATAGGGAATAGGTAATTTACTATCCAATAACCTTCCCTACTATCCAGGGGGACTGGAGTTGGAATAGTAAATTAAACTATTCACTATCCAGCGCCCAAAAGCATTATGCGTTGTAATGGTATGCGTTGTAAAACCTACGATGTAAAGGTAGGTGTTGTAAAGGTAGGCGTTGTAACATCATACATCCCTGTGCAGTGTTTATTCAGGGGCACCGAGATATAGGACATTGCTAAAGTCCAAACTGGACTGAATCAGACCCTGAATGGCCACCTGCTTTGCCTCCAAAGGCAGAAGAGGAAGAACTTTCCTCAACATCCTGAGCAGACCAAAGCAGGTGGCAGAAAGTTTTGTGGCCTGGGTGTTAAACGATAGAGCTTTATCCAGCCAGACCCCCAGTCTTTTTATGCTATCCTTGGGGCCTGGGGGGTGCCTAGGCATGGGGGCCACAAGGAATTAAAGAATGTGGGGTTCGTGGGGCCCAGGAGCATCAGCTCTGTTTTGTCCGCATTAAGTTTGAGGGAGGACAAGGTCATCCAACCCTTTACTTCCTACAGGCACCTCCTCAGCCCAACTGATGCTGGGCGGCCATCCTCCTGCGCCAGAGAGACCACTAGCTGAGTGTCATCCGCGTAAGAAATGATTTCGACACCAAACGGACGGACAACCTCAGCCAGTGGTCTCATATAGATGTTAAAAAGCGCAGGACTTAGGGAGGAGCCCTGCGGGACTCCACACCTCAGTGGCCTACTCGTAGATACCGTATCTCCCTCAGAAATTTGGAAGGACCTGTTGCTCAAAAATGATTTTAGCCAGAGCCATGCTCCGCCTGCTATTCCGACACTCGAGGGACGGCTCAGCAAGGTGTCATGGCTAACCGTATCGAATGCCGCACTTAGATCAAGGAGGATCACTGCCACTGATCCCCCTTGATCCAAGATCTTTCTGGTTTCCTCGGTGACTGCCAGCAGAGCGGTCTCCGTACCGTGTCTGGGGCGAAAGCCCATCTGGGTGGCATCTAACAGCTGGTTATTCTCAAGAAAGTCCACCAGATGGTTATTGATGTGCTTCTCGAGAATTTTGCTCACCCAGGGGAGCAGGGAGATCGGACGATAGCTGCTGAAGTCACCGGGGTCCAGATTCGTTTTTTTTAGCAGAGCACGGACCATGGCCCGCTTCCAGGCAGGAGGGACGTTACCGGAGATGATGGAGGCATTCAGGAGGTTCATGATGGTAGGTAGTACGACCCGAGCTGCCAGCATCATAACTTCCCGGGGGGCTGGATCACTTGGAGACCCAGATTTTACCTGGCGGGCTGTGGAATCCAAAGAATCGGGGTCTAACTATGGAAAATGATCCAGGGTTATCGGGGATTGGGCTGTGGTATCCCCCAGGTTTGTCTGTCCCTGAGCTGTGGGTTCTGGTGCAATGGAGGGACAAGAGGAGTAGATTTGGTTCACTTTATGATGGAAATAATCTGCCAAGTCATCGCATTGGGCTGAAGTTTTACCCGAGTGCATGCCCGGGGAGGGAGGATTTTATCCGAGAAATAGGTAGACTGGGCAGATTTAACCTCAACCTTATAGGATTTGATTGCCTCTCTGTATTGGGTTTTCTCATCCAGTGAGTATCCCATACGCCAACGTCATTCTAATTTCCTACAGTGCCGTTTCTTTTCCCTAAGAGCCTCCGTATACAAAGGGGCGTTTTTTTGGGAGCGTTTCGTAGTGAATTTACGCCGGGGAAGGGTGGCCTCAAGGGCTTGTGCAATCCAATCTTCATATTCCTGATTGGCCACACATGGGTCCCCGTTGTTAGTAGGCTGGGCAATCGCGAGTCTATTAGCCCAGGAATCAACTGGTAATTGGGACCAAATTCTAGCGTTTCTTGCAGTGGAGCTAGGGAGAAGTGGCTTATGTGTAGTCCAGGTAAAAGGCACTAGTAGGTGGTCAGTCCAGGGAATGGCGATTGGTAACCCAACCACCAACTCTGCACAGTTACTAAATACTGGGTCCAATAAGTGACCCTTAATGTGGATGGGTGCCTCGACTCGTTGAGCTAACTGTAGCGCCGCCAAATCATCTGCGGACGGGAAATCATCATCTTCTTATACGTTGTGGAGGAGGGTGGGAGGCGTCCTACAACTGGACCGCTACCCTATCCTCCCACCAAGATGGCGGCCATCCTCTTTGCCTCCTGGTATCAGTGCCTCAATCGGCTGCGTCGGTAGAGAAATCGGGTGCAGGGAGCCTCGGTGCGACGTTAGTCTCACACAAACAGAGGTCCGCGATGTTTGGTAAATAAAACGGACAGTTAAAATATTTACAGCGTTAAAAACTATTTTACCACTAAAGTTCAGCAAAAAACGGGAGGGATAGAGTGAAGAGCCCCCGGCTTCCGCCTCAGGGGAGAAATAGGCAGAATCTGAATGCTGGTGGTAAATGGCCCTTAAATATTCTGGGAGGGCGGGAGGCGTCCTACAACTGGACCGCTACCCTTTCCTCCCACCAAGATGGCAGCCACCCTCTTTGCCTCCCGGTATCAGCGCCTCAACCGGCTGCGCCGGTAGAGAAATCGGGTGCAGGGAGCCTCGATGCGACGTTAGTCTCACACCCAGAGGTCCGCGATGTTTGGTAAATAAAACGGACAGTTAAAATATTTACAGTGTTAAAAACTATTTTACCAATAAAGTTCAGCAAAAAACTGGAGGGATAGAGTGAAGAGCCCCCGGCTTCCGCCTCAGGGGGGAAATAAAAATAGCTCTCTAGGTCTAACCAACGGGGATATTTATCATGAGCAGGTACCACCCTCAACAAAACAAAGAGGGACCGCTCAATCATCATTCACGATTGGTGTTAACTCAACTAGAACATTTTATTTTAAAACAATTTTTCTGGTCCTGATGAAGCGCTAGGGATCTTTCTGACCACTTTAAGGCGTGAAACATGTCAACCTACTAGTTACTAGGGGCCATTGTTACCCCACTAGTAACAACAACCTACAGGTTATTTTACTCTGACAGGGAAACCAGCATATTAAAAATGTCCAGGATATCCCTTAACCAATTTCAATATTCCATCTACACTTACTCTTCGCAACTCCATTTAGAACTCACACCCTCACTCACCAAATGGCTAAATAAAAAGATCTCTGCTAAAGTGACCCTTCGGGGGACACATAGGCCATTGTAGCATCGGCCCAATGAGGATCACCGCCCAATGTTGAAGCATGAAATCCCTTGGTATGTGTGAGGGCAACAAGAGACATAACTTTTCACTGGCTCCTGTTGAACAGCAAAGTACCTAGTTACCTATTCTCCCATCTTCTCTTGACAGACATTACTCGTGTCTCACTAGGAAGAGTAACCCTATTTTTGGATTGATATAATTGTTTGGAGCATGGGTACTTGACCTTTATTAGCTCCTTGTCCCCCCTCTTCCTTGTTTGACTTATTATTGGTAGACCCATGTTGTCTGAATCACTCAATGGACAGAGATTATACATTCCTTGCCTGCCAACATGTTACAGAGACCCAAATTGACTATTTACAAACATAATGCTTCCTCTGAAAAAACTTCAATACAAGATAGGTAAAAATGCAATCTCTGACCATGCTCCGGTTTTGCTCTCACTAGAATTGTGACTCCACTCCACCATAGACAGGTCACAGAGGATAAACACTTGCAACTATCAAATGTCAGAGAAAAAACAGGTGCTGCTTAAGGACTACCTCACTCTTATTGAACAGTCTCCTTACAACAGACTCAAGGCATACATCCGGGGCAGGTTGATGAGAGAATGGGCTGAGCAGACTTAGCACTGCCGAAAATCTAATACTGAACAATGGCAACTAGAGAGAGGCATGACAAGCACACAATTGTTATACTCGGGATCCATTTGCTGTTCACCTGCAGATCGTGACCCAGAAAAAATATGATGTCAATGTCCTTCTCTCCCAGTCTGTTAAGAAAGTTCTACATTTACTCCGCTAATGGCACTATGAACATTGCAAAAAGAACAGACGACAATGTAATGTACTACTATGGCAACCTCATTTTAGAACCAACCTTTGTACTGTAAGCCAATCTAAATGAAGTACTTAGGCATCTGAATCCATCCATTTCCCCAGGCCAAGGTCTAGGCCAACCTCCTGCAAATGATCGATCAAATGCAACAGTACTTGATGGAAAAATGGAGAAAATTGCACGTTTCGCTTTGGGGCTATGTGCAAATGACTAAAATGGTAGTAGCACCTCTTTACAGGTATACCTTGGGTATACTACCACTATCTGTGCCATGGTGTCCACTAGGCTGGATAGACCTGCTAACCAAATGCTATATCTGGAAAATGGACAAGCCTCATCTATCTATGTCAGGAGGCTTGCAACTCCCAGATATTTAGCTCCTTTAGTTGGCAGAACTGGAAACATAACGGCAAAGTGACGATTTCCCAGGTCTTAATAAATGGTTGAGTAAAATCCTTTCAAGACCTTCAGGAGGAATATCACATAGAACAAGAGGCACTGTTGCATTGTCATCAACTACAAAGCCGTATTACTGCTGCTCTCTGCAGTAAGCACGGACTGATACAAGACTCATCAATCCAGGTGTACCTTCAAAAATGGGGGGTCACAGAGAAAATTGATCTTGGGTCTCTTTGGACTGCTGATTACTGCTTTATACTCTATACTTACTTACTTCTACAGACCTGTAAGCCTATTGGCGCTTATACATACACCCAGTCCTGACAGACAAGACTTGGTATGCACTTCTAGCCATGCCTATTTAGAAGAACAGAAAAAACATGTTGAAGCCTATTTTCATTGTATATAAAAGTTTTAGCAGAGACCAAGCACTTAATTGCTATACAGGAGTCACTGAAGGAAATGGCATAGGTTGAAATGAACATATGGTGAAAATTCAATCTTACCTATGATCTCGGGATTACGTGAGATTTTACAAATGTATAGCTAATGTATAAGTAACTCCTTGCTGCTTTGGTGAAGAACCAAGAGATCTTATATTTGGGCCTTTTATTGTTTATTTGAGCAGGTTGTTTCTGTGTAGTATACTGTTTTATGGTAAAACTTTTGGGATAAATCATGTTTTAATTGTTTGTAGAGAGCTATTTTTCCTGGTTAAATATGCCAAATAAAAATATTCAAATGGATGGATGGACTATTTGCCCCAAAATTGGACTTGCTTTATTGCCACAGACCAATCCCTCCATGATTTGGATAATCATAAGTGTCACTGGATGGCCTCTGTCACAGCAAAACTATGGGTCAAATTTACAAAAAACAAATACAGCAGGGTTCAGCAAGTCATTTTGCAGAGCCTTGCTGCGTTAGCTTAGAAAGCACAGTGATGCAACATATTTACAACAAAATGTCGCATCTCTGTGCTTCCCCCTGCGCTGGGGCACAAACTGCTGCCATGTGCTGATGCAGGCACCCTTGCACCATGGTGCAAGGATGCCTGCGTCGTAGGGAGATTGGTTTTGTTCGGGAAGGGAACCCTTCCTGAACAAAAACAATCATTAGAAGTGATTTCCTCTTTTTATGTGTGCTGCAGAAAGCTGCAGGCATAGAAACAGGAAACCAAAACGAGGAGAAATGAATACATTTCTCCTCGTTGTGCCTCCCTACGCCTCCCAGGCGTAGCATTCACACGCATTTCCAGATTTACGATTCCTCGTAAATCTGGAAATGTGTCAGGTTCCATGGAAAGCCCCTTTCACGCAAAGTGCTGAGTGTAAAGGGGCCATATTTACAAGGACAGGTTATAAATGTGAGGAAGGGAAATGCGCTGCCAGTGCGAAACAAAAAGTGAGGTACTGGCACCGCAAGGGGCTTGTAAATCTGCCCCTGTGTATTTTGTGTCAGTGGAAATCGCCCATGTCTTCGACCCTCATGGAAAGGAGCGAGGCCATGGCGTTAATGGCCTTCCATGAAAGCTTTAACTCTAAACTTAATGATCAGCTACATGTCTACGATGCCATCCATGGCCCATACCTGTCTTGAAATGGGCATGGCCATGGACTCATTTCAGTTTAGTGGTTACACCCTCTCACTATACTCATTAGTAAAAAGGTCAGTATGTTGAGTTTTCAGATGAGGACCAAGCTTATCACAGGCCTGGGGGTAGTTCGCAGAGTTTTGCTACGCGAAACTGGGCGAAGTTACAAACAAACTCTGCGATGTTAAGCGAGTGGCAGAGTGCAGTGCGAACTGCAGTTTGTGCTGGTTTTCCTGCTGCTCGAGTAGAAATTCTACCCGAGCAGCAGGTTGCGCTCGCGAACTTACCATTCGTGCTCGCGAGCAGGGAACAAACTCAGCTGCACTATGCAAAGCGGAGTTTTCTGCCCTCCGCGAACTTCGCGGAGCATGGAGTGCAGAAAACTCTGCCCAGGCCTACTTATAAGTAGACACCGTGGGCCTTATTTACAAGGAGTTTGTGCCACCAATGCATCAAACATTTTGACACATTGGTGGCACTGATATTACTCCATATTTACAAGGTGACATATCTTGGAGGATGCATCACTTGTTGGAGTCCTGCGTCAAAAGGAACCTGTGTCGGAAGTGCCTGCATCACATTAGTATTAAAATATGCAAGGTGGGCATTTTGTCATAATTTCCCTGGCACTCAAGTCCGTTAGTATAAAATATTCTGCACCTGTGCAAACCACACAAAGGAAATTATGCATTGGCTTTGCCACATAAAGAGAAGCTGGACAGGCAGTGTTGTAACCCGAATTTCACCATGGAGGTGCTTAATTTGGGGCTGGGAGTCACAAGCAGGCATAACTCTGCGTAGTTACAAAACATTCCATGAAGTTACGTGAGTGGTGGAGTGCAGTGCGAACAGCAGTTTGTGCTGGTTTTCCTGCAACTCGAGTAGAAATTCTACCAGAGCAGCAGCTCACCCTCACAAACGTACCATTTGCGATCGCGAGCGGGGAAAAACTCCACTGCACTATTCGAAGCAGAGTTTTCTGCACTCCGCGAGCTCCGCTGAACGCAGAGTGCAGAAAACTCTGCAAACTCCGCAAACGGAGTGGAGTTCACCGCCCAGGCCTAGTCACAAGGAGATGTCCACCACCATCCCCCCAACCACCCAGGACACCCCCCCTCACCACCACAAAGGCAACTCAGAAGGCATCACATTTATTGCCAGTGCACTACTCTATTAGGACTCAGGGAGGATGAGGCACCTATTACTGGCTGAGGGGGGAGTCTATTGTAGAGCTGATGTACCTGATTTTGCCAAGGCTCTAGCCTAAATCTGACAGGTCCACAAATATTCCTGCACTGGTGAAGCTCACGGCAGTACTTCACATGCTGACATCGGGGTCCTTCCAGATAACAGCCACCATAGTGGCGAGAATCTCCCCGTCATCTTTCTCCTCATTCTTTCCCTAGGTCCTGGATGCCATCATCAGTCTGACACCCTGCCACCTCCACTTCTCCAACACCCATGAATTACAGCTGGAGACAAAACAAGGGTTTTATGCCATCGCTGGGTTCCCACATGTGCTGGGTGCCATGGACTACATACATGTGTCACTGATTTCCCCTGCTGCAACATCCATCTGTACTGGAACAAGAAACATACCCACTCCATCAAAGTGCAGGCCATCATGGACCATTGGGCCTGTTCACTAACGGGCTGGCCAAATATCCTGGGAGTGTGCATGACGCATGCACATACAGGTACTCAATCATAAATGATTGCTTCCGGAATGGACAATATGGGAATGGCCCACTTGTAGATAAGCAAAACTCAGATTCCTAACACACCCGCTAACAGAAATGGATGACATTATACCCCTCACTGTGTCTGCTGATGCATATTGGAGCATAAGTAAGAGGGGTGTGGCTCATACAAGCACCATACATCATGTTACATGTGTCGTGCAAACCCGCAAGTTATCAATGTTAAGGCACGCAAAGCCACTGTGATTGCTGCTTAATGGTTGCAGGGTACAGAGCAATGCATTACTGGGCCAAGTACTGTGTAGCATCACTGTGTGCAAGGGAGGGGTTACATGTGGGTTGTGACAGTGTCTATGTTCCACTTCCATGGTTCATAAGGCATGTCATGTATCCCACTACCAACATTTGTGATTTACCTGGGACATATACATGTGTTAGTGTAAGGTATGTCTTTTATGTCATTACTTACCTAGGGAGGACCATCTGCCCAGACATGTGATCCATAATCGCCTACTTCACACATGTAGTGGGACCACATAACATAAACTGGTCAAGAACATTTCCAAATAGATAATACATGAAAATACAAGTGTGCAGTGTATCAACCCATGCTCAGCATTTGCTATAATACAGAGTAATGGAAGAGAAATGTGTCAACCTAGGAACAACTATATGACTAACACATTTTGTGAAAACAATTTTAAAAATCCGTATGACAATGTAACTAGGTATAACACACATGGCCTGCCATGCATCAGTAACAGTTAGCAAAAGTTTTGACAGTTGTCCTTTCTTTTCCCTTTCAGCTGACAAGGGATACAGAATTCAGCTGTGGGTCACGACCCCATATGTACACCCTCGCCCAGAGCTGGAGAAGGCCTAAAACCAGGCCCTCAGAAAGACACAGAATAATGTTAAGCGAACATTCATCCTTCTCTAGGCCAGGTTCCGCTGTCTGGACATCATGGGGGGTAGATTGCCCTACTCCTCATTAATTGTGTGCAGAATGAGACTGGTTTGTGCCATACTGCACAATATATATGTGCGCATACTAATGTCCCCTGGGAGGGAGATCAACAACAGCAGGACTCGATGGAGGAGGAAGATGCTGATGGTGGAGAAATCCAAAACACTGCTGCTGGCAATCGCAGATGCACGCACATTGATCAACAATTCTTTACTTGAGCCACATGTTCAGGAATGGAACATTAATCAAAATGTCATAAAGGTTCAACTTGACAGTAAATATTTTAAACCGTTACTTGTCTTTGCATTTATGTCACAGTCCCAGGAAACAACTACTTACACATATCTTATCAACTAGAAGTAGTCCTCAGAAGTTTACAATCAGGTCGGTCGCCGGGCATCATTGTCAAAGAGTCATCTGTTTTGTGTCACTTGTGTCTTGCCCATTTCCATAGGAATGTGTGAGTAAAGAATCCACACTTGAGTGGGAAAGGTTAGATTCCAATATCTCAGCTGACACTTGTCTAGGAAAGGTGAATTTTTAGTAGCAAACATGATGCTTTTGTAGGGAAAGTGAGCCTTTACCACTAAACTTGATGATTGATAAGGGAAGGGGAGACTCCGGTAGGAAAGGTGACACTTTTGTAGGAAAGGTGGCTTTTTAGTAGCAAACGTGACGCTTTTGTAGAAAAGGTGACACCTTACCAATAACAGTGATACTTGAGTAGGAAAGGTGAGATGCCAGTGGGAAAGGTGATAATCAAAACAATTAAAAAAATTAATATATATATGTTTCTTTACATTTTAATGTTTAAGTAGTTTGTGTATAGGTATAGTTTATGTTAGTCTAATGTGGTTTATGTTATTCTCATGTGCAAATGTGTTATAAGAATGGTGGGGAGTTGATGTTTAACCTGTCTGTTGTGGTATGTGTGGAGAAGAATAAGCTACAGTTAGGTAGGTTAGGTGAGTTTAAAGTTAGGATCAATGGAGGTAATTTCGTCTTTTTGTGTGTGCTGGCAGCACACATAGATAGAGGAGGAAATAATAAGGATAAATATTATTATTTCTCTTCTTTGACCCTCCCCAAAACTTTCCCTGGCGTGACACCTGATGCTAAGGCATTCCCAGATTTCCAACTTGGTGTAAATCCAGGAATGTGTACAATGCCATGGGCGTTACGTAGGGACATCCACCATAATGTCCATGGAACAGCTCCCAATCGTAGTGTGGAACAACACAGCGACTTACGCTGCATTGCCTCACTCCATATCGACAAGACCATAAAAAACCATGTAGGGTGGGTTTACATGGCTTTGAAGATATGGGTAAGCCCAGTGTGGGGCTGCAACATCATTAAAAGTGAAGTTCCGACGCTGCACTGGGCCTGTAAATATGGCCACAAGTATTTAGATGTATTAACACCACTACTATGCACATTGCACCCAATCCCCAGGGAGCCTACAATCTCTGGGACCAGCATTCAGCCCTTTGCTCCTGTGAAAGTGATGTGGCTTGGGACATTAATTTGTTATGAGCCTGCCGTCTGCCTTTCATGCAGTACACCACAGCCCTCTGCCTCATCGTGCTATCTTGCATGCACATTTTTCTTTCATTTGGCCAGGGGGTTCTGCATTTCATACATATCCTGCACACCTCTACACAGCTTCCAACCTTGATATGCTACAGGAATGTGTGAGTGAATGTTCTTATTATGATTTTCTGAGTGGTGTATACTCATGTGACTTCATTAGACTCACAGTTGACTCCATAGTGGACAGTGGGTACAGCATAGCAACTCTGAGGAGATAGGCCCAGTCAAACTATGTAGATTGCGAGCACTGATTCTCACCTTATTTCACCATTGCAAGAGTAGTTTACCTTCAGAGCATCACACATTGTTTCAACACACATGGTCCTCTCGTGTGCATCACTTGCATTCACCAACACACTCAGGTGCTTATTTAAAAGCCCAGTGTTTCCCAGAACGTCCTTTTTCTTGATTATTCCAGAGACTCACAGTGCAGACCCATTGCTGGGAGACAATGCAAAGGCACATGGACGAAGAAGAAGGCAAGGCAGCATTTTGCACTGTTTGCCTTAACCCTTTGTGTGCTCAGGACGGCCCCCGGCTGTCCTATGTCACAGTGGGCGTGTGCTCAGGACGCTGATTCCCCAGCGTGGCGCAAATTCCATGCCTGTGCGGGAGAATTAATTAGTGGGCAGAGTTTGGACGGCCCTCGGCCGTCCTCCGCATGCGTCTACCGTGACGTAGGAAGGCCGGGGGCCGCCCTGAGCACGCAAGGGGTTACGCACCCTAATAAAATCCCAGTACCGTGGCGGAATTAACACCGCAGGGATGGGGTTAATCCATTCCTATGAAGCCATTCAAAGCCATGCAGAGTGACTTTGTGTCACCTCATGGATATCATAGAGAGGCCTGCACCCCAAAGTGTCATTAAACGTGAGGATTGGCAGCACAGGCATCATGTAACTGAGGCCTCGTGTTTTTTCCTTTGTAGTGTGGGACTTGTAGTTCTAGTGACGCAGGTTGTACATTCGACCACAAGTGCCAGTTTACTGAGATGACCGTGAACTGGAGCTGCACTTCACACATGGCCAGATATGGGTCAAGGCAACAGTTGATTTGGAGATCTTGCTCAGCATACCATACATAGGTTAGGATACAGGGAGTACCAAGAGTTGGTCCTGAAAGGTTTTAAGTGGGGGTCTTTTCAGTCATAGATGGCCAGGCTCAGCTCAGTTCAGTAACTTTTTGCTTTCCCTGAAAAATTGTGTGAGTGTGTCCTTTTCAAGTACAGTCTGCCTGATGACCTTGATCCACCATCATGAATGCTCTGCTGAAGGCATTACAAGTTTAGCACATAGCCACTGTTGGACTTGACTGTTTCTGTGGGGTCACCTCCAAACCTTTTTTTTGCCTTCCTCCTCCCCTTTTTGTGGAATTCGCTTTTGTTGGCTTCAGGACCCTGGGCACTTCACCACTGCTAACCAGTGCTAAAGTGCATGCGCATTGTACTTACAATATGGTATCATTGGCTTATCCACAATTGGCATATTTAATTTACTTATAAGTCCCTAGTAAAGTGCACTACGTGTGCCCAGGGCCTGTAAAGTACATGCTACCAGTGAGCCTGCAGCACTGATTATGCAACCCACTTCAGAAGCCCTTTAAATATGTCTCAGGACTGTCACTCTGCTGGACTCTGATGCCCTCCTTGTGTGGTAGTGAGAAGGACTGGATCCCCATCTCTACATCCCCAGAGCCAAGTGACTCCAAGGGCGTACCTCCTGCTCTGAATTCTCTTGGATATAGAAGACTTCATTCAACCCTGTTACAGCCTTTGGACTCTACCAACCCCGAGTTCTACCCTGCCAAGTGGTGCCAATTCAGGCCTGGGTCCTTGGAAGTGGGCTTTCTGGCTGGCATCTGTAAAAATCCAGGAATCGCCGTTGTTGCTCCAGTTGGAACCAACACATTTCACCTTGACGCTGACGAATTGCCACTGCTGCCGAAGATGAGGACTTCGTCAACTGCGAAGCTCAACAATGACACATGACCTTCATCACAAGGGATTTGCTGATGATGCCTCTCTAACTGCATGACTCAGAACCAACACATCACCTACCATCCTAAGGATCGCCAGTGACTCATAACCCCGAACTGCCCCACGCATCTTTGCTTCTCATCATTGGCGCATCCTTCGAGAAGGTACTGTATGCAGCAGGCACTGCTTGGCTCCTTTATCTGACCTGTGATCCATCACGGTTGGCCTGAATATTTGGATTTAGCCTGATTAAGCGCGATCAGATGTACCTGGTCGACACTTTTTGCTTTTAAGTACTATATTTCAATTTAATCTTTAAGAATTCATACCTCCAGTTCTACTTATTAGATTTTGTCATTTTGGTCTTGTTTTGTTCATGAAATTAAGCTCTATTCTATGGATTATTTTGGTGTGGTGTTTTCACTGTTTTGAGTATTGCACTTTACACATTATCTCTTAAGTTAAGCCTGTCTGCCCAGTGCCAGAGGGTGAGCACGGGTTAATGTAGGGTGTGTATATAACTCACTCGGACTAGGATTGAGGTCCCTACTTCGACAGGGTACATCTCTCTGCCAACAAGAGACCCAAATTCTAACACCAACTATCTTTCAGGCACTGTACACCAAACTGTTTGGTTTTTGAAAATGTACTCTCAAAGCTGTAGTGGAAAACAAATTATGAAAATCCACCACACCCTACGAATTTTAGGATCTCAATGTCCAAATCCAGAGTGAAGTTAAATTTATGTGACTTTGGCAGTCTATGAACTTTGTGACTTGGTGAATAACTCTAAGGCTGATTTGACATCCGCATAGATTCCAAAACTGGTTACTAAGTAACATGGCAGACTGCCCTATGCCATTATTGCAGCATTTCAAGAGACTCGTTTTTAATTTGTTAGCAGTCAGTAGCACCTGCGCGTGACATAGAGTTAGAAAAGGCCTTCCGATGTAATGCATTCTCTGGGGAGACAAACGTTTATCAGTTTGCAGATCACATTGGACTGGAATTTGTTTAACAGGCTTCAACTCACGCCCCAATAAATTGTCAGAATTCCAGATCAAAATTGCATGGGGATTCTCACAATAATAAGTGAATTTCCTCATAACTCCATCAGAGCATGTCAACCGTTTTTTCACTTTCAACTATAAATTCATGTGTCATGTGGGGGTCCTGGCCTGAAACATACTCCCTGAATTAGCAGAAGGGTCATTGATATTTCTATTGTATTGATGTGTTTTCCAAGGGCAGTGCCCCTTTCATGCAGTTGAGGTGAGCATTTGAACATTATGAATAGAGTCCCCATGGCCAATGGGAGAGTAATCTCCATGATCCCCACATCAGTTGACTAGGGACTCCTGGTTGATAGAGGCCGTAGTTGGCAAAGATAAGTCACTGGAGGATAAGGAAGAAGCAAGTAAGACCATGACTAACCAGCATGTTTGAACTAAGGCTGGAGTTTTTTCCTCAAAACTGTGTTGTTTTTCAGAGGATATCTAAATGTTCGGTCTCTCAAGATCACAAGATGTCACAAGATATATAATGCACAGGTGATAGTAATAGCTTTTCTTCAGTGTCTAGGAAATAGCTAAAACAGACATTCCAATGTAAATCTGTCTATGTTTATCGGAGTGATTCGTAAAATCTTCACAGAGCTTACAAATCTGTCATTTCAAGTAAACATGCAATTTTCTAAAGCACACAGTCTTCCCTTTTATATCATGGTAACCTTTTTAAAATGTGATCAATGTTTCGACTATGTAATGTTTTAAGGGTGAGATGGAATAAAACTGGGTGGTAGAAGTGCGTGGGGGTGCAATATTTAAATAGAGATGTAAGAAAATATATATATATATATATACATATATATATGAGTCAGTATTGGAGAGTGGTTATTATTAGGCTAAAAAAGTTTTAAAGGAGCCACAGTCCAAACTAGGATGTTCCAAACGCTCTATAGAAATTGTATTTGTATTTTAGATTAAGCCAGAGAAAGACAAAAAGAGCCTCCTTAATGTTGGGAGAATAACCAGGTTTTGAGATGCTTACAAAATACAGAGTCCGCATTCAGATTTGCAATATGTATTGGTAATTTATACCATAGAGTAGCTGCGGATCTCTTCTGTCTACTTGGCAAATACCAATTGAAAGCCGTTCTCAAGTACCAGGAGCCCTGCTGATGAAGGGCCTTGAAAACTAAACACAGGGCTTTAACATTCACCCGCTTTTTCACGGATAACCAATGAAGTGACCTCAATGCCTCCCTAACAGAAAGATGTTTAGGAGCCTTCAAGATCAACACTGCAGCCGCAGTTTGGATGATCTGAAGTTTGTTTAGGGAGTACTGGTTGGCATTGAAATGTAAAGCGTTACAGTAGTCAAGGGCTATGGCGACTGATACTCTTAGTTCCCCAGGTATATGAGGGAAAATCTTATTCAGGAACTTAATAATGAAGAAGCACGCCCTCACCATCCTATGTACCTGAGAATTGAAAGTAAGAGTGTTGTCAAAAATCACACCAGGTTTGTTGGTGGCAGTCACTGGAATGGGTAACGGACCGCAAATCTCAAACCACCAAAGCTTCGACCAAAGCGAGTTATCTGTTCCAAAGACCACAATCGCTGTCGTCTCAGTGTTCATTTTAAGCCTGTTCTCTTTCATACTGGAACAGATTTGAATCATGCAAGATTCAAACTTGTTTGCCACCAGTGCTCCACTGTCAGATACAGAGAAAATAATGTGGGTGTCGTCGGCATAGGACAGCACCTGGAACCAGTGTGATCCCACCAATTTTGCCACTGGAGCCACATAAAGGGTAAACAGGGTGGAACTGAATAAAATGTTTTGTCTACCTGCTTTAAACACAGTGGTTTGCATCCTTAAAGATAAGTTCAAATGTATGGGGATTAACAATAAGTGTTATTGTTTGTTTATATTACTATTAAAAAGAATGGGTATAGAAATGTGAATCCCATATTATAGATGATTAAGCTTTAGGTTGAATGGCCCGGATACATATGTAACTTGATGAGTCACAGCTCTGTAAAAACACATGGCACAAAAAAATATTCCACAAGAGGTACACAAAGGTTGTGATGAGTTAATAAGGATGATTACGTGTTTTCTATTTAAGATTCAACAAAGGCTACCATTGGTTACCTTAACCAAGACAGAAAACACACAAATTGTTTCAGGTGTTGACTGAGCAACTTACATAAATATGATCTTGAAGTCCACTGTGCATGTGCAAAGGGCTGGAGGAACATTGTAAACATCATATTGAAAAGGCAAGTGAGTAATTTTAGACTCAGTGCGTGTTGTAATCATTGCTTTAATTTTAGGACTTTACTAAAACACCAGTAAGTAGTGTTCAAGCACCATGTCTTTCAAAGACGCCATACTAGATCAATCAGAAGTCTTAGGGGTCTCATACACCTGCTTCAGAGGAAATTGAAAATGCATTCTTAGCATACCCTAGCAGTATTGGTTTGAGTATAAGTGACCTAGTTCCCTCATAACCTCTCATGGTTACTTTCATATAGCATTTTTGAGGCACAGGAACCATGTACTCCCACTGTTTCTGACTTTTGTTGTTCTGAAATATCTCATTCTATTTGACATGGTTTAATAACCAAAGGCATACTGCATGATTTTAAAACATGAACCCTTAAAAATTATGAGTATACAGGACTATACATTCTACTCTTCTGTTCACCAATCTTTCTGTAGGATCAATATGATCTTTACCTCAAGTTAAACAAAGCCTGTGGTGTCAGAGACGGGTGCATGACCAGGATTGCGGTCTCTAACCATGCAGGATATGGGTAAGTCTAGGCCCATAGACAAATATGATGCATGGATAGGACATGGAGATTAGGCAAATATCTACTTCCAGATTCAGTTAATAGAGCAGAGTTGTTAGCCACTTCAAAAGAATACACTGCTACAAACAATATGACAGATACTTTGACAAATGCATACTGATGCAAAAGTAGTATTTGGAGTGGAGTGATAGCCCGGCTTCCTTTCCCAGGATAGAAAGGGCACTTGTACATAACAGGCTAATCTAAACAGGAGAATAATTTAAAATTGCAGAGAATAAGCATAAGTGGTCAGTTTGGTACTAAGACAGGTCAGAAATCCCATATCACCCTGAGAGGTCAGCTTTGAACCATGCACATTAATACAGCAGAAAAGGCCCTTCTATCCATGAAAAGTAAGGTATAGAATACTGGGGTTGAGGCCCGTCAAATATTAGTACATAAACTTAAAGGCAGGTCCATAAAAGAGAGTACACTCGGTTTGAGGAATTCTCATGGGCGAATCACTTATGATGCTGTTGCTCGAATATGAAATGACCTTGAAAAAATGAAAGACAAAAGACAGGTGGCAAAACGGGAACAATGGATTTAATTAAATGCAGCGGCTGGAGGAGCAGGCAACATAGTTGGGGGCTGAAGACTGTCTCAAGGCACATTGGTTTTATACATTACATGGAGCTTCATAAATCAATTTATGCACTTCTTTGGAGAAAGAAGTTTGGGCCCTAGTCAAGGGGTTATAAATCTGGTGGTTTGATAAGAAGCACAAGTGAACCTCGATGTGGACATAATGCATGTCCAGATGTTTGGCATGGGGAACACATGATCACTGTGTGAAATGGGCAAACTGTGTTCTGATTGGCTGTGTGTTTATGGTTGTTTTTGGGAGCACGCGCCACTCAATTTTATTGGGGGAAATCTCTCCCTGAGACCATTGGTGTGTCAATGCCTATCTGTGGGACCGATCTGGGTTCTCCTGTTCATGTATTTGTCTAAGGGTTACATGTCCCTCACCTGTCACTCAGTTGCTTCAGGCTTAGGTCACAGATATTGCCAGACCACATATTTATGACCCAGGTTTTAGGGAGAGGTCCCATTGGGTGAATTCAACAACAGAGATGTAAGTTTGTTATACGCACATATCTCATAGTGTACATCGAAATTGTATTTTTCAATATTGACATTCCACCCTTTAGTTGAATTTTCAACCTAATCATTTATCCCATACTTCATGACTGTCTCATTATTTGAGTTTTGGTGTATATCTGTTGTGTTAATTACTAATTCCCTAGTTACTAGCATTCTACCTAACTATAGGACTGCATTTTTACAGCAGGAAACCCCCACTTGTAGGATACCACACAAAAACAGCACAAAAATGAAAATTGGGAGCAACGGCATGCACATTCTGGACACCCATTGGGGGAAGCAGGAAGAAAATCGGAAAACCATTCCTGCACAGGGGTACCCCGCTCCTTCTTCATATCAGCTTGTAGACTATGCAGTGCTTGGATGACAAGAGCTACTGTGCCATTATCTTTTTTTATTTTTATTATTATTTTTTTTTATTGTTCTTAGCACAGCAAACTGCAAACAAAATCTCGATTTTACATTCAACAAATACGTTGCCCAGTAGTAAAGTCCAAATTGTATTAACTTTCAGGAGAGATAGACTCATGACTCATAATAGTCTCGGAAGGCACCCCAGATTTTAATGCCCAGTCTTTTTTTCCTTGATCCTTTGATTGAGAATAAACTCCACTCCAAATTATATAAACTCAACATTTTAGCACGCCATTGATGAAAGTCCGGTGGTTTTTCCTGTAGCCATTCACTGGCGATACAAAGGCGTGCAACTGTCATAGCAAAAAAAATAAAGTGCCGGTGTTGAAAAAGTATTTCCGAGTTATTGTCTTTCTGAATTTTTCCTAGCAGCATCATTGCTGGAGAAATAACTACCGTAGTTTTAATCACTAAAGAGATGAATTTTTCCAGATGCTCAATAAGTCCCTTTAACTTAACACAATAATAAAAAATATGTATCGCTCCGGCGTCCTCCTCACCACAGCAAAAACATTTGCCTTGACTTCCCACTACCCATTTCGCCATTCGCTTGGGTGTATAGTATAAATCACATAATGACTTAAAGAACTGAGCTTTCAAATTCGCCGACATGAGCCCCTCCTTCGACAAAATTAGGAGATCTTCTACATCAATCTCAGAGTCTCCTAAAGTCTCTCTCCATTTCAGCTGCACTTTTTCTAAATCATCTTTCTTGGCAGAGATCAAGGATTGATAAATCACTCCAATTTTGGCTGATCTACTAATTTCTTCAATGACTTGGTGTTGGATCAGTTTCCCACCCCGCCGAGTTAAATAATCCCGTATTTGGAGATATTTAAAGAAATACCATCTGGGCAGTGAGTATTCGTCCTTGATCTCTTCAAAAGGTTTGCACATCTCATTCTTATTAACCATGTGTCCTAGCGTCCTAATACCTTTCTGCTGCCACTTATTAGACATTACATCAGAAAAAATGCCTGGTAAAATCCTATGTGCATTAAGCGGAGTATAATATGACACTCTTGATAAATCCATAATTTTCATGAACCATTTCCAGACCTTAAAAGCCCCCATGATCACCTTAAACCTTGTTCACTTGAAATAACTCCCATCAATTTCCTTTACAAAAATAAGCTTTGCATTTATCCCAAGCTGTATATCAAAAATATTTGACATGTTAGGGTCGTCCGCTTCATTAACACCTGTTATTAGAACTTTCATTTTCAATAAAAAGCAAGTGACATAATAAAGAAAAAAATCAGGTACCCCCATTCCTCCCCTAAAAACTGGCAACGTCATATATTTCATTGCCCTTCTAGGCCTCCCCGGGCTCCATATGAATTTCCCGCATTTAGATTGCAGGTCCTGTATTTTATCTTTAGTAATTTCTAAAGGTATCGATCTAAACAAATACAGTACCTTTGGCAGTATATTCATTTTTATCACATTTGATCTTCCAATGATAGTTAAATACAATCTTTCCCATCTATCCAAGGATGCCGTAATTTTGGCCATTAATGTGTTCCAGTTAGTTTGCACTATTTCCGACATGTTTGCCCTGATTAAAATTCCCAGATACGTCGCTTCTTTAACCACCCTACTGTCTGCCCAAGTAATTGTATCAGAACAAAGAATTTGAGTTTTAGTCTCATTCAATTTATAACCTGTTATAAGACCGAAAATCTGTGCTAATCGTTCAATTTCTTTAATTGCTGTTGCAGGATTAGTTGTTGCCACTGCTATATCGTTGGCGTATGCAAACACCGAAAAATAAAAATTCTGAACTTTATAGGGAGGAATCAAAGTATTCTGTCCCAACAACTCAATAAAAGGGTTTATATAAAGAGCAAAAAAAATGGGGAGAGCAGGGGCAGCCTTGTCGCGTACCTCGTGTTATAATAACATTATCAGAGAGTTGTCCCATAACTGATATCTTTGCTACAGGTTTTAAGTACAAAGATTGTATTGCTCTGATAAATCTGCCCCCATATCCCATTTTTCTCATTAATTGCCAGAGATACTCCCATTGTACTCGATCGAACGCTTTTTCCGCATCCAGCTGAATCAGCGCTAGATCGTTCTTATATACCGAGGCAGTATCAAAGAGAGAGATAACTGTATTTACATGTTGTACCGTCCCCCTTCTGGGGATAAATCCATGTTGATGCTGTGATACTAAAGGGGTAATACAATCTGACAACTGGTTAGCTAAAATTTTAGAGTAAATTTTAGTATCAGAGTTTAGCAACGAAATCGGTCTATATGACCCAACGCGGTCTGCTGGTTTACCTTTTTTGCAAAATACAGCGATAGTAGCTTCTGCCCATGTTCCTGGGGGATTACCCACCTGAGCTTCCCTCACTGTTTTTAGAAGTTCTTTTTTAATATCCTGATAAAATTGTATGTATATTTCGCTGGGTAGTCTATCGGGGCCGGCAGCTTTGCCCTTTGCTAAACTTTTAACAGCCCTATCCAGCTCCTCCTCTGTGATTATATCCTCTAGGCCCAGAGAAACAGTTGAGTCCACCATTTTTAGGCCCTTTGCGAATATTGTGTCCCAGTTCGATACAGGACCAGATGGACCTTTATATAACTCAGAATAAAATTGTTGGAAAATATTAAGTATCTCCTGTGGTGTCGTTTGAACCGCCCCTGTAGAATCTCTCATTTGTGCAATATTCCTGGCCGACTCTTTAATACGTAATTGAGTCGCCAACCTTCTCCCAATTGTTTCACCATATTCGTGTCTATCCATTTTTGATGCAAGATACTTCCTAGCATTTTCCTGAGACCAAATACCTGTTATTTTCGCTTTGTCCCTGGCTACTTTATCTTCCAATTTAATTAGCCCCAGCCCCTTGTTAGTTATCTCCTGCAATAATAGTGTTTCAGAGCGGATTAATTGATCGTATAGTCTGTCTAATTCTAATTTCGCTTTTTTCTGAGCCCTGCACGAAAAGCTTATACATTCTCCCCGAAATCAAGCTTTGAAAGTATCCCATATTATACCTTGTGAACTGAATCCCTCGTTTTCTTCAAAATATAATTTCATCTATTTTCTTATATGTTCTTGAAACTCCTCATTAAAAATTAGCTTCCTATCGAATGTAAAGCTAGTTTGTCTAGGTTTATTTAGTTCCATATAAATCTCTAATAATAACGGGGAGTGATCAGATGATATTCTAGGATATTTAGAAATAATTGCACCTGTATTGATTGAAACAGGAGTAAAAAAATAATCAAGTCTGACTAGCTTTTTATGTGTGTGGGAATAAAACGTGTAGCCATTATCTTGTGGTCTTAATTGCCCCCATACATCCACCAAGCCATGATCTTGTGCCAAGCTTACCAATGCCTTGTATACTTTTGGTTTACGGCCTTTATACATAGCCCGCCCTTCCTTTATAGCAATATTAGTCAGATTTATGTTCATATCCCCACAGATGATTATAGGTTGGGCCCAAGTAGTTAACTCAGTATTCATTTCCACTAAAACCTCCGGGTCGTCTAAATTTGAACCATAAATATTACAAAAAGTTAAGTTCTTACCATCTACACTTATTTCAGCTATTGCCCATCTACCTTTTTTTATCTGCCAAAGTTTTGCCTATTACCACAGTGTTACCTTTAGCCATAATAGCTACACCCCTAATCATACTAGTTTGACCCGTAGCGACTACAAGTGTGTATCCCAACTCTCTTAAAACCAATCTCTTAGACCAAGGTAAATGGGTCTCCTGAATGCATACTATATGAGGTCCTATATACCTCAATTCAGCAGCAACTTTCTGCCTTTTATTCACATTATTAAGTCCCGATACATTTAAAGAACAAATTCTTAAGCGTTTAGTTGCCATTGAAACATTCTAGATACATTTCCCTTTATTCTTGTATTTCGAGTTATATTCAAGATCCAGATCATTTCTAAAAACTCATATACATCAACAAGCATAATACTCCATGCCGACACTAAGTCACAGTTAGACTTCTCACTTTTCAGTTCGCTGTGCCCAAGAACTATGTTTCCCCATTTTTCCCCCCTACACCTCCCCACTGTGCCACCCACAGAACCCCCCCAAACAAGAGTGACCCTCCCCCCTCCCCAGCCCTTTATTGAGGCGTTAGGACTTATGGTCCTCTTGATTGCAAGCTTGCCCCATTCCCTACCTACTGTGCCATTATCAATGTTGTTTCCAGGGTTAAAAGTACAACAGGATTCACTGATCTTGGCACTCACCCCATCCTCCATTGTGGTCATCAAGTCCAACACATACCGATGTTGCATCACCATAAGGAGGATGACTCTTAGCTCTACCTTGACAGCGTTTAGGCCAAGCTCAGTATCATTGATCACCTTCAGCATTCCCAACTGGTTATTTGTAACCAGCGGGCGGTCTCCTTTGTTTCCATGGTAAAGAAGGGTATGGACCCTCCTGCATTTACTCGAGTGCAAGAAAACAGTCTGAATTCCTCCAGAATATCCTTGCACTGACCTCAGACAAAGCAATCAGCAGTTCTTTTTTCTTGAGTCTGACGTAATAGAGTTGTTTTCTTCTGTAACGGATGTTGGAACAACTCAGACAGATCTTCACCAGGAATGACCAGGTTTGGGGTGTGTATGGTTACAAGGGTGCAAAGGCCCTGCCATCTGGGGATAAGCTGGGTGTAGGAAAACTCACCACACTGCCAGTAAGTATCCATCAATGCCGAAGTGCCTCATTGCAGATCTGGTACGTTCAGTATTGCTCCACAATTTTCATTGGTGACAAGTGGGATTGCCCTTTTGCCCTTGAAACACAAAGAATACAGTGTAAGTTTCCATGCAATCAGGAGTTGCCGCTTTTCTTCTAGCCACGTGCACCTATCTAGTGTCCCAGAATTTCTCACATGGGGTACCTATTCTGGAATTCAACCCTTCCCTTTTAGACTCATTTCCCCTTGTATCATCAAGCTGAATAGCCCTGCACTGTCTGGGGCCTGCTTGCTATTAAGTAATACTGCCCCAGATACGCTAAGGGCCACCCTGGGAACACAGACAGAGGCGGGAGTTGAGATGTTGGTGCACTTGTGCAGTGGTCTTGCTACCTCCAAGAACCTTTTCTCTGGAAAATGTTGTTGCCAAAACAGTGTTCTCCCCTATGGTGCCCCACCTGTGCATCCTGTCTAGCTCAGTTTAAATGTCGCTAGGCTCAGTGAAAATGTGTAATATTGTGGGGTTGGTTTCATACCGGGTGATCTTTACCACTACTCTATGGGGCTGCACTCTACTGGCTTGTATCTTGGCCCTAATCCTACATAGGTACAGTTGGATGGAGGCTATTTCTTGTGATAGGTAAGGTCTGTCTGTGCCAACGGCATGGATATCAGCGAGCAGACATAGCATGACCTAGCCAACATCTGGGTGCCCACAGTTGTCATGTGTTGGCACCATATGTTGTACAAGAGTGCTCTGTGTAATGGATGTGGAGAACTACAGTTTGGTTCAGTTTAAGTTTAAGTGTAAGTGAGGTGAGAAAAATTCCTACACAAGCACTGTAGAAGTTTCATGGTAGTCTCCATGTTACAAGGCAACTTTCTCACTGCAGTTGCATGTGGACACACCCATGCTAAGCAGATGATATACAAAGGTGCAATAATAAATACATTTTGGAACATTGATGGTTAAGAGATGGTGCATGGAGGGTCGTCTTCAGCTTTCTGGTGTCCGGGAATGTCTTTTGCTTGGCACAGTGTTAAGAGTCTGTTGTTAAAAAATTGCTGATAAAAAAAAGTCAATGATCTTTTTGGTGTGAACCTTTGGGCCTCGTTGGGATGCTGCTACTGAAGAGATGGCTGACTGCAGTAAAAGTATTGTACGTGAAGCTCAATTACAGACTTGCTGTATAAGAGCTGTGGGTTGTAGGTTAGATTTTAGATCAACATGCATCATTATTTGGTCTTGCAATTCCTGTCCTTTTTGAGGAATATTTGGTACATCCATTTTGCACAACTTTTAGTGGGGTACTGGAAGCTTGCCCCAGTTGAGGAGTCATTTTAGGAGACAGTGAACATTTTAGCACCTGAGCTTTACTTTTGTGGGTCATTTTGACCCTCCCCCTCTCCATGACATAGTTGAGTGCTTTAGTGGATGGTCATGAGTGCTTGGATAATGAGTGCATGGATTATTCTTTTATCTACCCATCATTTTACAGGCATTGCTGCCCCTCAAACACCCTTCTTTTATGTGTGTGTGTGTGTGTGTGTGTGTATGTGTAGTTTTTCTGATGTGGATGGTACCTTCTGATCGACAAATATGATGCACTGTGAAAAGAAGGGGTGCGTGTCACAATTTGGGGGTTGTGGGTAGTTGCAAAATGTCCTGAGGAGATGTGTATGCCTCTCTGGGCCCTGCACGCGGCGTGCAATGAAGTTTTCCCTAGTGGCATTGGGTGTTTTGACTACGCCCTTTTTCTGGAAACTTCAGTTTTTTGGGATACTATTGGGTGTCTTCCAGCAGGTCACTGGGTACATTCCTAAGGTCTCAGGTAGTGCGGCATACTGGTGAGGGTTGAGACTCTGGTCTGGGGCCACTGTGTGATTTGAATGTGGCAATGACTGGAATCAAGCCTATTGCTTCCTTGGACTATGTTCGTGAGGCCCTGTGCATCTTATTTGACAAGCTGGGTGCCGCGGTTAGAGCATCTGTGAACCTTGTGTGGGGTTTTTGACAGTCATCTACAGCACCCCTCAACCCTCCTGGTGCCCCTCTCTCTCTCAGATCCAGGATGCTTTGGGTCCCCTGCCCTCAGCGGTAATCAGGTACTTTCTACTCGGTGACACTCTACTCCCACTGTTTTGTTGGGATATAAACCAACTGTTTTGGAGGGATATAAACTAGACTTTGGATGTTTGGAAGCATTAGGGAGATGAGGAGGCAAGAACTTTTGCTTGCAACGGGAGTCATGTGTGTGGCTGGGACTTGGGAATAATGAACTGAGATGGCTGATTACCCTGGTGAATCCCACTACTGACTTGGTGCCAACTCGTTGCATATTTGTGCATGGACTACAGAGTTCTATGGGGGCATTATTATCCAAAGTGCTTGGAAAATCTGGCTTACAGCACCGGAGCGTTGTCTTGTTTTGGAACTGAAAGGGGGCCTCCACTAGCTGGAGGCTTTATAAATGTTAAGGAATGGGGTCCTGTCGACCTAGTAATATCAATCCATCCCCATTGGACATGGGCAAAGGGACCTGAGTGCCTCTTTTTATGAAATTGTCAGGGCCCCCCTGCCCCCTCACTAGACTGCCCTCCACCTGAGCCATGGCCAGCAAACGCCTCCCTGGGGAACTAGCAGCAGGTTTGGGCATAGGCCCCTGCAGGCACGCAAAATGGTGGATTTTAGCGTGGATTTACGATCAACCGAACATACGATAGTTTTTCCTGAATGCAAATAAAGGTTGGAGTTTTCTCCTAATGCTGTGTCTCTAGTCTCTAATGTGAGTTTTCTGAAGTGGTATGAAGTGGGTGTGTCATATTGCGGGGTTGGATTTACTGCATATTTGGATTGGATGATTGCATAAAGGTATTACCTCCCCAGATTGCTACCCCGTCTTGCCGTGTCTGTGGCCCCTTTGCTTGTTGGGCTGGGTTACCTGCCTGCTGAATTGCCATATGTTTGGTCAGCCACCTGGCCATTGTTGTGTTAGTGTGTTTGCTGCCTGATTTTCTTGTGGCTGAATGTGCAGCACACTTGCGTGTGATCTGGACTTGGTTTTGTGGATGGGAATTTTGCAGGGACTGGCCCAGGCCTATTGATCTTTGCTCGTGATAAGCTTTCAGGCAGCATTGATTAGCCATGTAGCCAATTCTGGTACAGTAGTAGCACTCTCTGAGGTCTGTCTGCTGCCAGCCTTCCTGACCTCTGCTATTAGGACTGCGTGGAAACCCTCTGGGGTTGGGTGGTGGATCTCGCTTTAAGACTCGTGCTACCTGTGCGCTTGCGGCCAGCATTTCCCCTCAAAGGCAGTCTTTTTTAATTTATGTTGGACCAGCTTAGTGGTGTTTCTTTGGGCTTGCTCCTGTTTTCCCCTCTCCTTTTCCTATTTCTTCTTGCAGTAATGTAATATGTGAGCCTGTATCTCTGGACAAAGTTTGGTGTCTAATCTTACTATACTATCCAGACCACTCTGCATTTCGGTGGGTAGTCCCTTCTTGAGGATGTTGTAGAACAATGCAACCTGGGGGCCCGTGTCAGACCATGACTCTCCTGTCTCTTGACCCCACCATTCCTTCATTCTGTCCAGAAAGTTGTCACAGTTTTCCCAGGTATCATACTCCATGCCATGAACCCTTCTATGTCTGGGTGGTCAGGGAAAGTTTCCCTAAGGGCCGTCCAGATCTGGTGCTAAATGAATTTAATGTTGCCCTTCATGCTCTGTGTTTTAGCAGCATAACGGTGGGATGCAGGCTCGGGAAAACATCTTATTGATCTGCTCTACGACAAGCTGCTGAGCAGACTCTTGACATTGCCTATTAGTCCTTTATCCCAGCTGTGTTTTTTTTAAAACTGGAGAATCATTTACCTGCCCCATCCATCTGGGCCCATGACACATAGAAGGTCCTTGACGTACCTATCTGCATCAATGGACATATGTTGGCTTGGAGCTGCTCCGCTGCATGTAGGGCAAGTTCTATCTAGAATCTCCCTCAGCATTGCTGGATGCAGTATTCAGTGATGGCGATGTCCTCTGGTTTGAAGGATCCCTCTTCTAGGCACGGTCTATCATACTGGGCATCCCTTTCAGTCCAGTGGGCTAGCAGGTGGCAGAATGGTTATACAAAAACCTCACCTTCTTCTCTCGACACTATGTCTCTAGGGGTCCGTTTGTTTGACCGGCAAGTTCAGGGGGAGCTTCAGACTTCCTAATCGCTGCTCTCCTCGTGCGCGCACAGAGATGCCATTCTGCTCCTCCTCTGTCTTAACTGGGGTTGGGCTAGGCTACCCTGATCTCTTATTTCTTGGTTGGCTCGTCTCCTATGCTGCCAATCTGGTGGCGTTCGCGTTCCCGATAGGGGCCTCCTTTCACGGTCTACCTCAGGTTCTTTTTCTAGTGGGGCCCAGGGCCTAGCTCCGTTCTCCACCGCGAGAGCATTTGTGGTTCTGTTCTCTATTTGCACCACCCATGTGAGAGCCTTCTCCATTCTTAACCCGTGCCTCTCCTGTAACTCCCACCGAGGCTGCCTAAGTGCGGTGCTATGAGTGGTTCTCATTGGGTCGAACTTATCCTCTAGTTTACTCAATTTCATTCCGTCTGCTGATTGGGCATACCCTGAGGGTGTATACCCTGTGCACCCCCTTCAATGTGGAACACCGGAGGGCTGGGACCTCTTCCCTCCTCTCTACTGGTGGCATCACTATCCATTACAACTATGAACCTCCCAGTTACCTGAGAGCGCTCTAACAGACGGGTTGGAGTGCAGACTCCTGTCACTGGGGCTTGGTAGGTTACATGCTATAGATGAGGGGTCAAACTTTGAGGAATGCTGGCACTGAACTTAGATGAGGCCGGGATTGTCTGGGATTGCCGATCTGGCAACCTCCATGCCCTAGATCTAGTGATTTACTGCCCCTCGTTCCCTTGACCGGCAGATTGATGTAACCCAGTGCAGGAATGACAGGGATAGCAGGTATTAGAGAGAGCACCTCTATACCTGTGTATGGTGGGGGAGATTCAGACGCCTTGCTTGCGACTTCTGAATGAAAGAAATGTAGGTCAGGGCCACCTCAAAGATGGCCTTTAGTTCTAAAAATGCCTATCTTTTAGCCTTTTTATGTCCTTCATATTTGGTTCAAATGTCTGCTTGTGTATCCTATTATGTTGGTGTCGAAGGTTACCCCCTTTGGCCATGGGAAAGCATGTGTTTTAGTGTGTACATGCCATTCAAAGTAAACTGTATCTAGCTTTTTAGTCTTTGTGGGGAATCTAGCTTGCATGTGGTTTAAAGGCGACACCATGATGACTTGGGAACTTTTTAAGGGCTAGTACTCTTCTGATGTAGCAAGTGTTTTAAGCAAACTTAAATACTACTCAGATCATGGGGAAATATGCACAAGGGATTTTGCCAACAAGAACTACTCTTACTATGAGTTCAGCGTAGGTCAAAGATGCATCAAACATGCACCTATGGAAATTAATAACCTGTAAGAAAGTGCATTGGTTAACTCAAAAACATTATGAATTGTACTTTTAGCAGGGAAATAGCAAAATGTAAACACATAAAAACTTTTTACTACGCACTTAGAATCGTTAACTGAACATAACATTTAACAGAGAACACAATTGCAATACTTGTATCAGCACCACAACATCAAGAAAAAATGCAGCAATTGAAAACCACAATGAAAATGAAAAAAAAGATGACTTAGCCCACTCCTAGCCATGCCGCTCAATGATAAGCGGAAGGTCTGTGCAGTGCACAGAACGAATGGAGCCCGATAGTCTGTGAGTATTGGCTCGGGGACAAAGATAGCCACAATTTACGCGGAGAGGAAGGGCCAACTCGACAACTACATGCCCTCTTTGGCAATGTGCAAGCCGCATCTTACTCTCCAAGGTCCAAATGTTTTCCTATCTACCAAATTACACCCTGTAACACACCCAGGGCTCATGCATACCAGCTGTGTCACGCCCAGTGGTCCAAGCAAATAGCACCTTTCACTTCTTGCTGAAGTTAAGAAATCAATAGCACTAAGAAAACTCCTTTGGACTTAAAAATGAGATTGAGATGCTGGCTCTATGTCACACCCAGAGCCTATGTGTACTTTCTGTGTCACGCCCCGTGGTCCAAGCGGTGAGACCCCACCCGTGTATCACACCCAGGGATCAATAGTACCCCTTGTGTCTCACCCAGCAGTCCCTGTTTCACACCCAGAGAAAGACAAGCGTGCCATCTGTGCCTTACCCAGCAGTCCAAGCAACTAACAACCCTCACCTTTTCTAGTTTGCATATGCTAAATGCTGGAACTAAGGATCACATGTTGTCTCTTACCCACGGATGCTGGCTTCAGGACGGACCTCCGCCCTGCGGATTCAGCAGCACCTCCAATGAATTGTAGCGCCTGCTCACCTTTCTTGTGTCGTAGATGTGAATCCATACAGGCAGGGTCCAATTACTTCAGCAGCAGTCAGGCTCGAAGGACCAATCTATCCTATCTGGCTTGCCAAAATGTTGCTTGATTATGAATTTACTTTGAAAAATTAAAGACAAGAGGCGTTTGGCAAAACAGGAACAATTGTTTTCCTTAAATGCAGAAGGCGGGAGAGCAGGAAACAGAGTTGGGGTCGGAAGACTGTCTCAAGTCAAGCACATTGGTTTCTTTCATCATTTAATACATAACATGGAGCTTCATATAACTGTTTATGCATTCCTTTGGAGACAGAAATTTGGGTCTAGTCAGGGGGCCATAAATCTTGTCATTTTTTAAGAAGCGTGTGTGGGCATTGACGAGGACACAATGAGGGCCCAGTGGGAATGTGTCCAGATGTCCAGCATGAGAAGCGTGTGATCCCTGAGTGTAATGTGCATGCGAAGTAGTGATTCCCTTTGTGTTCCTAACTTAGTGTGGCATCTGACTTTATGATGTTTTTGGGAGTGCGTGCCCCTCCGGCCAAGCATGTTTTATTGGGGCCAATCTCCTGAGACCATTGTGGTGTTTTTGCCTATCTGTGGTATTAAACTCGTTTTTTTCATGTTCACGCATTTGAATAAGGGTTACGTGTCCCCCAACCTGTGATCTATCAATCAGTTGCTTCAGGCCTAGGGAGCAGGGACTGCCTGACCACATGTTTCTAACTCATGGTTTACGGCGAGATCATATCGGGTGAATTCAACAACAGTGTTGCAAGTTAATTATTATATGTTCAGATATCATGGCGTATATTGACATCATATTTTTCAATAATAATATTGTTAAAGAAAAAGCAAATCTATGTAAAGACTATTACACAACACTATATTAAATGAAACATTTTGTGGAGGGAGTTTCCTGCATCACCTGGGATTTCCCAAAATTTCACAGGAGGAGTTACATGAGCTGGAGGCACCTATTGAGAAACTTATGATTAGGGAAGCCATAAAAACTTTCAAATCCAACAGACCCAGATGGCTTACTAGTGTAATTCTACAAACTAGACTCAGCCAAACTAGCCCTGATACTATAAGACATCTTTCAATCTCTTAAAGATAAATTCAAAGACAACCCATTGATGGAGAATGCCACAATTGTAGTACTCCCCAAGTTGGGGTAAGAGTGCTCAGCCTCTAGACCAATCATGCAATTGATCCTAGACGAGAAAATCGATCTGAAAATATTGGCAATGAGAATGACAAAGGCTAAGAAGGATCTAGACAGGCTACACAACATACACTTTTCAATAATAGGCCGAACCAACATAGTTAAAATGATTCTCCTCCCGAAATGTTTGTATCTTTTCAGGGCCATCCCTTTATTGTTTGAGGTTAGGTGGTTTAAAGCCCTGGAACATATAATAAACCGATTTGTGTGGGCACATGGAAAGACCCGTAGAGCATTGAGATTCATGGCACTCCCTAGGGAAAGAGGTGGGTGGGCCCTACCTGATTTAAAAATGTATTATTGGGCTGCGTGCCTACAGTATATGGCTGGCCTTTTTGGAGGAGCAGAGATGGAAGGGCAAGATGAGACGGGAACTTTAGCAATTTATGCATTGATGTTAGGAGATCATGCCGAGAATTTTTTCTTGAAGTACACGGATCATAGCTATTTCAAAAGGACTAAATTTAAAACGGTCATGGCCGCACATAAGGTCTGGATGGCATTCACGAAAACATTTGGCCTAGGTAGGTGCAATGCATATACTAGGCTGAGAAACAATCCCACTCTGCCTGGTGATATATTTTCAGATGCGGTGTTTATGGAATGGGGCAATCACGGGGTAACTAAAATGGGTGACGTGATGGGTCCGCAGGGGATGATGCAGCTTAATGGTATTCATGGAATATATGGTTTAGACTCAACCCATTTTTTAAATTTTTTTACAAATAAGAAGCTTTATGTTGACAAAAAGTGGCGGCCCGGCGGATTCGGGACGAATGCTATTTTGGATGTTATACAGGATGGCACAGACTGTACAATTAAACGATTTTATGCTGAACTAATAGAACATCAAGCAGATGACCTGGAAAAGTATGAGGATAAATGGGAGCAGAAGTTGGGTATAGAAAAATAACTCTTTCGAAGGTCACTGGAATTAGGACAGAAACTTTTATGTTCAGCACCACTTCAGGCACAACACTACAAGACATTGTACTTTCTGTATCATACTCCCTCCAAGATAGCACAATGGGGAGGTGTAGCTGGTATCATGTGTCCAAGGTGTGACAGCTCTGAGGCAGACTTATCTCATATGTTCGCCACTTGTACCCATTTAAAAACTACACAGGACGAAATTGAGGTATTCCTCAGGAGGTCATTAAGGATAGAGATCAATCTAACTGCAGCAGTTGTACTACTTGGAATAGATGATAATGGTAGTCAGACCCAGTACGGATATTTTATCTTTGTGGCTATGGCTGTTTTGAGGCTGTGCGTTGCCTCGGCTTGGCTGGACTGTTTACCACTGACATTCCACCAATGGTTAGCTAAATTACTAGCTGCCTATAATCTTGAAAAAGCAATATATGGAAGGAGGGGTAGAAAAGGCAAGATCTTAGGAATAGAGATATGGGATCCTATACAAAGATGGAAGGAGAGAGACCCAGGGTAGGATGTAAAGAAATTAATGGGAGTAGGAGAACTTGTATATATGATGTTAGATTCCAGTCTTGGGGATGTATTTTTCTGTAATGTTTATGTTTCATTTTCCCTTATAAGGGTTACTTTATTTGTATATCTGTATAGTTTTTTTTTTCTTTTTCTTTTTTTTCTCTTCAAGTATTGTATGCTATGCCATATCCTTTTGTGAATATATTCATTTGCCCTGTACAACAAAAAGGGGGGGGGGGGAACCGGAATAAAAATATAAAAAAAAAAAAAGAGAATGACTCCCATCCTCTCTTCATTGATCCTCATAGACCACTCCAGAGGTGCCACTGGAAGACAGATTTATGCTAACCTATGGTCGATACCACACCGTGTAGAAAGGGTGAAATAGACATTTGAAAGTGTCTGTTTTGGCACTTTCCGAAAAAGCCTTTGACAGGGTAGACTGGTGATTCATGAGGGAGGTGATGTGCCGGTTCGGAATGGGAGACACATTTATCCAAATCGGAATAACAGCTTGTAGAGATCCCAAATCTAGAGTGTTCACAGGTGGATACGCTGATGTGTTTTGCCTGCAGTGGGGTACAAGATAGATTTGCCTCCTGTCACCATTACTATACACTATGGTATTAGAGCTATTGGTTATGAAAACAAGCTTAGAGAACGAAATTAAAGCTATCCCTTTTGGAAATATAAATCATAAAATATCACTATTTGCTGGCACATTGCTCTAGATCAATCTATACCTCCACTTCATCAGACTCAGAAAGCATCAGGGTATAAAATCAATTAAAATAAATTTGAATTCCTACCCTTTTGTTTAATGGAGCTAAGCATTCAATCCGGCAAAGAAAACAATCCTTTTAAAATCACCAGTGAGCAATAAGGTACCTTGAAGTGAACCATGCACACTTCTTTTATTGATGGTACCAGGCCAAGATATCTCCCTGTTGGAGGGAATTGAAATCTGACCTGTGTTATTGGATAAATCAACATATTTCACAGCTGTACCGTAACCCAGCACTTAAGTTATCTGTGCACCAGACTACTTTATGTCTTCCAGATACTACCTTTCTGGATTGATAAATAAACACTAGTTGATTTACCTAAAACCTTAAACAAATTTGTATGCCAATTCAGGACCTGAGGGCCTCCAGAAACGTGCTGCTAGCACCTAGAGAAAAAGGAGGCATACGTTTCCAGCATGTTGGTAATAACTATAAAGCTGCACAATTAAAACTTGTTCTTCCTATTTCTGTTCACGTGCTTACACTGCACAAAACTTCTATAAAAGACCTGTGTTCTGTGACTTCAGTGTGCTACCTCCACTTGAGAGTGCTGTGTGGATGTGGTCCCAAAAGGAGGAGTGCCCCCTGGAGGCGAGGCAGAGAAAGTCTCTGCGCCTAAAGCTTAAGGCTTAATTAAGCACTTGTGCCCAACCTTGATATAAGACATAACATGTCTTTTTTGAAGACCCCTCACTCACCAACCTAGTTGGTGACATGCTTCATTATCGGGGTCCCACCCCGAAGGCCGAGTGCCAACAGGGTGTGCTACGACACCTGATTACAGTGGAGCAGGTATTTTCTCTTTTTTTATATGTGCAGTGATAAAAGAGGGGTAAGTGTTTTAAAAGGGGCCAGATCTACTCACTTCAAGACTTTATTCCTGAGTGACTGGACACCTGGTTAAAAAACTGTGACACCTTTGACTAATTAGGTAGACTTCGGTGTCTAAGACGTGTTGTGTTGTAAAAATAGCGACGTGTGCTATGTGATTAAAATATAGGTCTTAGGTCTACATGTTTCAACCTCGTATGATTGTGGGTTTTCGTCAGGACCAAAAGGAAAAAGAGAAGGACCTGGGTGGTCCGCCCACGCTAAGGAGCGCCCTGCCCTAGATCCGTGAAAGATGGGTACACAAAAATTGTGTCCCTGCAAAATGTAGTCTTCTCCCCACTCTGGAAGAAAAAAACCTGCAAAGAAAAATATCAGGAAAGGGTAGTTGGGAACACACATTACAAGACAAACATTGCTTGTACATATAACATATAAATTGTTTCTTTTGTGATCAGTAGATAAAGCTGGTGGATTAGCCATACATGTATCTACTCCATTCAAGGAATATTCTGCCAATGAGCTCATCTGTATGTGGCTCTGATATTGCTGCTGTTCTCAAAAGGCAATTGCGCTATATATGCCTTTTGTGGGGGAGAGTTTTTGGGCTAAACAAGCCTTCGAATCTGTAAAAATAGGTTAGCGGTAAACAATGTGCAATTTAAGCATATCATGGTGAATTAACGGCTTCTTTTTGGGAGGTGGTAATGTCTCACAAAATACCCATGCATGCCACATACAATTATCCCAGTTATAGGATCTGATCGTAACTTTTTTGATGTAGCAAAATCACGCACGGATAGTGGTAAAACATTCAGCTTACTCATAAAGCGGTAGAAATCCGCCTCATGGGCGTTCGTGGTCCAAAGGCGATGCTCGCGTAATCTAAGGAGTAACGGACAAAAACACGATCGAGAAAATGCGATGAGTGACTGACCGTCATCTCGTGCGTAAAAATGGAATCCGGGGAGATCGTGTGAGGCCTGACTTACTTGCGGCTTCTGTTCCTCAGATTGGTAACCTACTTGGTTCCATCAACGATACGCCCCGTAGTAATCCTTCAGTGTGGGGGCATTATAATAGTATGCGCTCTGCTTCCTGGAAAGGGCGTTGTCCGGCTGATCACGTGGATCGCTCAGCCAATCGGCGGATTGATGTTTGAAACTGAGGCTTGGAACTCAGTTTCTATGGTAACCGAGGGCGCTTCGAGGAATGTTCGGAGGCGCACTTAGAAGGTTACAATTATGACGCGGGTTTTGGCGTTTTATTTATAAAAAACAGGAGGATTAAAAAACAGAGCATTCAAAAGCAAAGGAGCATGATCTAGCCATAATATTAATGCTTCACTTGAATAGTGAATCGAATTGTGCCACATCATTTCCCAAGATGGTTATTTCACAATTGTTGTGGTAATTAGGATACGTCCACAGACCACAGACAGGGAAATCTCGGATTATGGTCAGACAGAGTCCTATATTATCAAATGGGCAGAGGTAGTTTATAAAGACACATATTGTTTGTTCTGCGGTGTCCTATCTTATTGTTTGTATGCACTATTACCCCATGACTGAATTCCAGGGAATATTGTCGTTTAGACCGTTCCTGTGTGTTGACAACCTATAGACCCATCTCTGTTCCTTCTCAAAAAGGCGTTGAGTCAGGTTGCTCCCAGTGCTTATCAGTTCAATGATAGTCCATTGCAGGTCATCAGGTGTGTGTCCTGCAGTTAGGTAGTGTTCTGTCAATCTAGTCATGGACTTCTTACACCTGATGGTGCTCCTGTGTTCCCCTATACGCAACTTCACTTTTCTGTTGGTCATACCGATGCAGTGCAGGTTACATGGGCACGTAATTCTGTACACTACGTTCTCACTGTTACAGTTTGTATGGCCTCGGATTGTCCAGATCTTGCCTGGTTCTAGGTTCAGGGTCTTTGCGTTTGTCGTGAATGGACACACACTGCAATTACCACACTTATAATGGCCTGTTACCTTTGGTAGTCCCCAGGCGTTTAGCACTGTTTCATTTTGTACTGCTTTAACTACTGGTCTGGTATTTACCACTGCATCTTTAATGCTTCTTGCTTTTTTGAACGAGAAAAGTGGTTTTTCCCATTGCATTTCACCAGAATTCAAAATCGACCAATGCTTATTTATCACCCTGGTTACATCGTTGGAAATTCTATTGTACGTTGTCACACATGTGAGGGGAGTTTCCTCATTTGTTTTCACCTTGTTTGTCAAGAGTACTTCCCGGGGTTGATTGCGGGCCCGTTTTTGGCTTTTTGACAGGATTTTTTCAGGGTATCCTCTGTCCTTCAGTTTTATGGTGAGATCGCTTGCTTGCTCTTTGTAGTCCTTCAGTTGACTACAGTTGCGACGGATTCGCAAATATTGCCCGTAGGGAAGGTTCTCCCGCAATGGCCTCAGATGAAAACTTTCAAACCTTAAAAGATTGTTTCTTGCGGTTGGTTTATAAAGAGTTATAGTTTCAAAATTCCCATTCACTTTGTTGATGACCAAGTCAAGGAATACCAGTGTGTTGTGGTCCTTGACATATGTGAATTTTAGATGATCGTCACATGTATTTATCCAATTGAAAAAGGAGGCCAGAGAGTCTTCTGTACCATTCCAGATTGCCAGCACATCGTCGATGTATCGTCTCCACAGCAGGACATTCGATCTGTAGGAATTTTCTTCACTCAGTACGTGTTTTTTCTCAAAGTCGTGGACATACAATCCTGCCACGCTGGGGGCAAATGTACTTCCCATCGATGTTCCGCCCGTCTGGAGGTATAGTGTCCCCTCGAATTCAAAGTAATTCTTTTTAAGTGCAAGCCTTGCACATTCCAAGATGAAATTCCTCGGAGTTCTTGAGGTCCACTCTTCTTCTTCTAGAGCTTTTTCCAGGACCTTCAATGTTGCGTCCTGTGGAATGCTAGTGTACAAACTCTCAATGTCGAAACTCACCAGCATGGTGTTTTCGTCCACGGTGAGATCGTTGAGTAGTTGTAACAGGCTCTTAGTATCTTGGAGGTATGTACTCGTCTTTTATACTAGTTTCTTGAAGAACACATCACAAAAACGAGATAGTGGTTCCAGAAGTGAACCCAAGCCGGATACTATCGGTCTTCCAGGTGGGGGTAGTTTATTTTTGTGCATTTTAGGGAGCTTGTAGAAGTAAGGTATTTTTCCTTCACTTTTGCACAAAAAATCAGCCTCTTGTTTGCAGATATATCCTTCTGCTTCTCCGTAGTCTACTAGCGATTTTATCTCACTGCGTAGTTCCTCGGTGGGGTCACTGGGTAATTCCCGATAGTTTGTTTCATCTGACAGTAGTCTTCGGCATTCAGTTTGGTATGCTGATTTGTCCAATATCACTACTCCACCGCCTTTATCCGCGGGTTTGATCAAGATTGTGTCACAATTTCTCAGGGTCTCCAGGGCCAATCTTTGTTTCTTGGTCAGATTGGTGAATGTTGTTTTAGGGGTCAGCTGCTCTACGTCATTGAAGACCGCCTGCTCAAATGTGGTTACTTCCACTGGAATCGTGTGTGGTGGTGGCATGAACGTTAATTTAGTTCTTAGTCCTGTTTCATTTGGGTCATCATTGGTGGTCCTTTCCTCCTTCTTTTCAAAGAATGCTTTAAGTTTCAGTTTCCTAAAGAAGGATGAAAGCTCACACTGGAGTCTAAATTTGTCCAGGTTGGCCGTCGGGACAAACCCGAGGCCCTTGTTCAGTACTTGTTCCTCATCCTTAGAGAGGGATCTAGTCGCCAGATTTGTGACTAGGTTTTCCGGCTGCTGGGTCCTGCCTGTGGAGTCTTGTTCCGAAGTTGATTCGCGTCCGGTTCCACCGGTCCCCAGTGCACTTGGTTGCCTTGGTTACCCGGTCTTCTCTTTCCCCTTCCTCTTCCGCGCCTGGCTAAAAAAGGCGGTCTGTAAGCATTTGGTGGGTAGAAGGGTTGCTGGAATGGTGGTTGCCATCGCACGAGATGACGGTCAGTCACTCATTGCATTTTCTCGATCGTGTTTTTGTCCGTTACTCCTTAGATTACGCGAGCATCGCCTTTGGACCACGAACGCCCATGAGGCGGATTTCTACCGCTTTATGAGTAAGCTGAATGTTTTACCACTATCCGTGCGTGATTCTGCTACATCAAAAAAGTTACGATCAGATCCTATAACTGGGATAATTGTATGTGGCATGCATGGGTATTTTGTGAGACATTACCACCTCCCAAAAAGAAGCTGTTAATTCACCATGATATGCTTAAATTGCACATTGTTTACCGCTAACCTATTTTTACTGATCTGAAGGCTTGTTTGCCAAAAAACTCTCCCCCACAAAAGGCATATATAGCGCAATTGCCTTTTGAGAACAGCAGCAATATCAGAGCCACATACAGATGAGCTCATTGGCAGAATATTCCTTGAATGGAGTAGATACATGTATGGCTAATCCACCAGCTTTATCTACTGATCACAAAAGAAACAATTTATATGTTATATGTACAAGCAATGTTTGTCTTGTAATGTGTGTTCCCAACTACCCTTTCCTGATATTTTTCTTTGCAGGTTTTTTTCTTCCAGAGTGGGGAGAAGACTACATTTTGCAGGGACACAATTTTTGTGTACCCATCTTTCACGGATCTAGGGCAGGGCGCTCCTTAGCGTGGGCGGACCACCCAGGTCCTTCTCTTTTTCCTTTTGGTCCTGACGAAAACCCACAATCATACGAGGTTGAAACATGTAGACCTAAGACCTATATTTTAATCACATAGCACACGTCGCTATTTTTACAACACAACACGTCTTAGACACCGAAGTCTACCTAATTAGTCAAAGTTGTCACAGTTTTTTAACCAGGTGTCCAGTCACTCAGGAATAAAGTCTTGAAGTGAGTAGATCTGGCCCCTTTTAAAACACTTACCCCTCTTTTATCACTGCACATATAAAAAAAGAGAAAATACCTGCTCCACTGTAATCAGGTGTCGTAGCACACCCTGTTGGCACTCGGCCTTCGGGGTGGGACCCCGATGATGAAGCATGTCACCAACTAGGTTGGTGAGTGAGGGGTCTTCAAAAAAGACATGTTATGTCTTATATCAAGGTTGGGCACAAGTGCTTAATTAAGCCTTAAGCTTTAGGCGCAGAGACTTTCTCTGCCTCGCCTCCAGGGGGCACTCCTCCTTTTGTTTTTGTTCATATATTTACTGGGGACCAGGAGTTCTCACCTCACCTTTGAGTGAAAATACCCTCACTCTCCTTTTTGTTTTCCCTAATGGATGTGGTCCCACTCATGAGTGATTAATACACTTGGTATTTATTTCCTACTCCAGTGCTGATCTCTACTTTGTTGGACAAAAGGGTGACCCTGCAGCAGTGTACCCCTAAAAAGGTATATTTCCACAGCTGGACCTGCTACAACATCCCTGTGTCTAACAGGACTACCATAACATTTCGCTAACTTAGGTTAGGGCCTTGCTTCTATTCTAAAAGTGTTTTTTTCTTTGACAATATCTTTGGCGCCGTTTGACGAATGTTCACAAAATTTTAAAAACTAATGGCCCAATTAATTTAGCTGTTGTGTTGAAAGTTCCCGGGTGATTCGTCAAGCAGGGGGCTAAGAAAAAGGGGGGGTCCTAAAACATGTTTTCTCCATGTTAATTTCCGTAGGAAACTTTAGACACAGCCAAAGCCCAAACTGCTGAACAGAGGGCAGGGTAGAAACACCCTGTCCCCCTAGGCCTGCTGAGGGGATCCCACAGGGACCTCCAGGGACGAAAAAAGCATTGTTTTTGTAACTTTTTGGTGAGAGTCACGTGCTTTTTTTTCTTTACGTCTCTGGGTGGTCCAGGTGCCAGGGGGCGATGACAAATGAAATGTGGGGCCCATGTGGGCCCACCACATGCCCCGGGGACTGCCACCTCCCTTGGGCTTATAGTATGTATGTGGGCAGCTCCAGGGACCACCACCTCCCTGGGGTTTAATTTATGATGAAAGTGTGAGGCGGGGCTCTTGCCCCCCACGCAGCCCTAGGATTCTGTTTGTAAAATGTGGGGGGCCACGTGTCCCCCTGCAGCCCCGGGACTTTTTTTTTAAAATAAATGTGTGGGGGTGCTCCTGCTTCCCACATGGAGCCCTGGGGACCGCCACCCAGGGGCTATTTTCATTAAAATGTGTGGGTCACGTCACGTGTCCCTCCAAGGAGCTGTGTTCCAGGAATGGGTTCCTAGCAAAACGTAAGCTCAATACCGCAGCAAGCCATTGAACTCTGGGATCTGTTGAGTACAGTATCCCCAGACTAAGGTTTCTTAACAGAGACATGGCTTAAACCCACTTCTATGCCTGATATTTCCCTTGCCCTCCCTGAGAATTATCAGATGCTTACACTTGAGTAGGGAAAGTAGGCGGAGGTGTTGCCATTATATTTAAAGAGTCGCTGAAAGTTACAGTTATAGACTCCTTCTTGGATAACACGATGGAAATGTGTATATTTAAAATTGAGATGACACTGCAGGAAATTATAAAGGGCACTCTCATTTATCGCTCCCCCCGGGCCACTCAAAGATATTAATTTAAAAATGATGGGGAAAATTGCCCCTCACACTATTATCTCCAATCGCTTTTTGCTACCAGGGGATTTTAATATTCACAGTGAAGACAATGAGAACACTGCGGCTGCTAGCTTCTTAGCAGACATGGCCATCCTGCGCTTGGGGATGATTAATATAGGCCCCATCCACTTGGATGATCACACTCTGGACATTATATTTACTAATTCCTCCTCCATAGTTGCTTATCCTCCTTGCCCACTGACATGGTCAGACCATTCCATGATTCCTTTTCAGATTAATAGCTTCCTTAGAAAGTACAGGGCTGGATGTCCCCGGAATGGCCTTCAGAGGCTCTGGCATAAAGTCACGTATGACTCTCAGTAAAATATATGTGCCTCCTGCTTTCAAGGAGCACATGAAGTGTACAACGAAGCTTAGGGCTTTTAATGACAACATTAGTACAGTGATAGACACGTTGGCTCCCGAGAAATAACGACTTAGTAACTCTTGTAAAAAAAGTGAAGCCTGGTATACTGTAGAGTTACACAGTGAAAAATCCAGATGTAAATACCTGGAAACAATTTTGCGTAAATCCCATCTGGATAGTCAAAGACTCATTTTTAAAGTGACACTCACTGCCTATCATAAGAACTGAAAAAAGGCACGTAAAGATCATGTTATACTAAAACTAAACCATGTAGGTAATTTGACAAAGGAACTTTTTAAAGTCCTTAACTCCTTCACTAAGCCTACACCTTGCACCCATCAGATTATCCCTCTCAGGCACTATGAGACCGCATAGCTGGGTACTTTGATGACAACATTAATTTAATTTATAATCAATTTCCTCAAAACTCTTGTCACACTGAGCATACTGACCTAAGATCTTTATCAGTAAGTGGCTCAGTTGTAGGCCTGAAACGTTTTAATGGTATTCAGGTCTATCAGGTGGCAGTCATGCTTTGAACGGCGAAATCTGGCTCTCCTCTTGATTGCTCTCCTTGCTCCTCTCCTGGCCACCCCAATTGCTGAGATTTTGAACACTTCATTAAGTGAAGATATTCTGCCACTTGAGTGAAAGGCTGCTCAAGTGCTACCTATTAAGAAGAAAGATCAGCTGCCTGCTGAAGTGCTCTCTAATTATCGCCCCATTTCGCTCCTCCCGCTAATGAGTAAAATGGCAGAGAGTTATGTTAACACTCAGTTAACGGGCTACCTCAATTCCCACGCCATTCTTGATCCTTCTCAGTCTGGGTTTAGACTCAACCACTCCACAGAGATAACCCTCATATTAAAATGGCCTTGGATGATAACAAAGCAGTGCTGCTGGTCTTGTTGGATCTGACAGTAGCCTTCAATATGGTCTATCATCCGAACTTAATTCTTCAGCTGAGTGAGGTCGGTTTGCAGTGACAGGCACTTAATTGGCTTGTTAGCTTCTTAGACCAGCAGACTCAGACCATCAACCTGGGTCCATTTTGTTCCCAAACCTTGAAACTTACAAAAGGGGCGTGCCAGAGGTCTTGTCTGAGCCCTACTTTGTTAAATATCTATGTGGCCCCCCTTGCCAAGGTCATCAGAGAGTATGGTTTTACTCCTTTTTCCTACGCTGATGATACCCAACTACTCCTGTCCTTTGATAAGGACACTGAGTTCATTGATCAGCGTTTTGCAAAGGACATGTTAGCCATATCAGTGTGGATGACAGAACACTTTCTTCAGCTAAACGCCTCCAAGACAGAAATATTGCTGTTTGGCTCGGCTCAGGCATATGGTCCCCTAGGTGGTGGTCAGCAGTGTTGGGCCCTGCCCCTTCTCCAACTATAGTGGCGAAAAACCTAGGGGTCCGCTTAGATGTACAGTTATCTATAAAGGACCAAATCATTGCTACGGTAGGGACCGGCTATCATACCCTGATCCTTTTGCGCAGAGTGTTCCGGTGGCTGCCTCTCTCTGTCATGCAGCCCTAGGATTCTGTTTGTAAAATGTGGGGGGCCACGTGTCCCCCCGCAGCCCCGGGACTTTCTTTTTAAAATAAATGTGTGGGGGTGCTCCTGCTTCCCACATGGAGCCCTGGGGACCGCCACCCAGGGGCTATTTTCATTAAAATGTGGGGGTCACGTCTCGTATCCCTTCAAAGAGCTGTGTTCCAGGAAGGGGTTCCTAGCAAAACGTAAGCTCAATACCGCAGCAAGCCATTGAACTCTGGGATTTGTTGAGTTGGCCAGGGTAGGGAGGCTGCGCAAGCCCCTCTACCTATTTTTATATATTAAAAAAAATAAAGGATGTGGACATGCCCTGGAGGATGGGGTCTCTGGGGCAATATCAGCCTCAGGAGGGGGGCTGCACAGTCCCCACCAAAACTTTAACAAAATAAAATAAAGGGCAGGCCCCAGGGATGGGGTCCCTGGGGCCAAAACTGGCCCAGGGGAGGGGGCCACATGGCGCCCCTTCCTTAAAAAGATATATGACCGTGATTTTTTTGTTTTTGAAATTTGCCCATACAATTTGCTTTTAAATCCACAACATTGGGTTTTATTAATGCAGAGATTGAAACTACAGTATTTAACTGCAATAGGTTTTACATTATGTTTTATTATGTAAAAATCGACACCAACTCATGCAATACCCCTACTGTGTCATCTCCACTCTAGTATTTTGTCCATGTTTACTATCAGCCCGACCAGGTGACGTTGTTACAATTAATTACTGGCACTTTAAATGAGCGCTCTCTACATCAGAATGTTGTCATGTGAGCAAGGCTCCTCGGAGCCGAAATGTCATGCGGCTGAATTTGCACGAATAAAATCTTCAGCACTTACTTGGTCCGTGTCCGTGGTTTCTCTGTCTCGGTGAAGGAGACTGCTGCTGGGTGGAGACGCGGTTTACCGGATATATACATATATACATATATATATATATATATATATATATACATATATATATATATATATATTTTTTTTTTTGCCACCAATGTGATCCTTTAAACCCGTGCGCTCTCCTACGGGTGATCAGCGTGGGGGCTGGATCCTAGCCCAAATTCAATCTTTCCAGACACCAAGGACGCGGCACTCAGGATTGAGTATACTCTAACTCGATTTATTAAACCACTATGCTCAAACCGATGCCTAGTCAGGCTGAAACGCGTCAGTTTGAGCATAGAGGTTGAATAATCGAGTTAAAGTATACCCAATCCTGAGTTTCGGGTCCTTGTTGTGTGGAAATATATATATATATATATATGTTCCAGCTACCAGTACACCAAATAGTGAGGCACTCAGTCGGCGGGTGCTGCTACGCGGTGGTGTGCCGCGATATAAATTCACGCTCCTGATTCTCCCCAAGTCCTTGGAAAAGAAAGGCAGCACTCCCGGGACACTCCAGTGTTTTACGAAAGCATTATTGACAAGACAGACGCGTTTCGGGAAGGCTCCCTTCCTCAATGTCTAAACACACATGCATCGCGCGGCGCCGTTTTTAAGGCAGGCAATTCATCAAAATACATGAGAGTATCGCGTTGTGCGACATTGTGGACACCATATTGGAAGTAAAATACTTACATCATATAACGCACATAGTAGTAAATACATAATTCCATATTTGTGCAGTCAACAAAGTGCTAAAGCATTAATTGCATATCATGCGCCATTTATGTCGCATTTACACTAATCTTGCCGTGGATCGGCAAAGCAACCCTCATGGGTTGCATATCCCTCTCATTTCCATCATCAGATGATTTTCCTGAAACCTTAAAAAAAACATTCTATTTAAATGCAAAATGTATGGTCTACAGATGATTGTACACTTTCTCATTTTATCTTCTCATCCTTTCTATTTAGTCAAAACAGCTCGCACATTCTTATAAAAGCAGCAAAATAATCTACAAGTATATCGAAATAACAAACGATAACAGTCAATTCAGAAAAAAATAGGTAAAGAAACCCTTCGATCATGGATGTTATGGGAACAATCAGTGCTCATGCCCTATAGACTTTCACGTTATCCTCCAATAACCAATCTACACACCAAGGTGCAACGCCAATTCCTCTCCACTATTCAGGCCACCAGGGACCTTGGTTTGCAAATCTACTATGTACCTGGACTCCAATCTGCGCAATATATATTGGAAGTGAGCAAGGTGGAGGCTTCCGCCGAAACGCGTCTGTAGCAGATTTACGGATTAAAACTTTTTCTTGAGTTGAATTCACGGTGTCAGTGCCATCCTTGATCGAAGTGAATGCGGATTGGTAACCAATATATATATATATATATATATATATATATATATATATATATATATATATATATATATACAATGGGTCAGGCCCAGGGGGATGAAGTCCCAAGGGCCCAAAAAAGATTAAGGGGAAGGGGGCCCCCCTTCTTGAAATAGGGAAAAAAATAAAGCCGGTAACTCGCCGGAGGCCGACTCCCCTCTGAACTACTCTGCAAACATGTCTCCTGGCGTGCTCTTGGTTGAAGGATTAAGTACCCTTCGATGCTCAGGTTCCTTAGGGGCCAACTATCCCAACTATCCCACCTGTTACCTTCAGTAAACCACCACTCTGCAAACGTGCCTCTTGGCGCACTGCTGGTGGGGTGATGAGGTCCCCTTGTGTCCTGAGGACTTCAGGACTAAAGTGACTTCATCCCCCAAGCAGCAGTACACCAAGAGGTGCGTTTGCAGAGCGGTGTAAAAAGGGGGCGTGGCCTCTGATGACCTCTCAGCAATCCATTTGTGTGGGGCTTACTGGAAGTAACAGGAGGGATTGGTGGCCCCCAGGGACCCTTAAGAGGCAAGAGGACTCATCCCCCAACCAAGCGCACACAAGGAGTCGTGTTTGCAGAGTGGTGGAGAAAGCGAGCATGGCCTGCAGCCACCTATCAGCAATCACATTGTGTGGGACCTACTGGAGATAATTGGGGGCCAACTACCCCATCTGCTACCTCTAGTAAATCCAATACAGTGGTATTGCTAAGAGGTTTTTGGAAACCACCTTTCTCCACATCTCTGCAAACGCACCTCTTGGCACACTACTGGTTAGGGGTTGAAGTCTACTTTACTCCTGAGGGACCTTGGGAGCCAAGAAGCCCTCCTTGTAAGTCCTACAAAGCAGAATTCCTGAGTGCTGGTTGGAGGCCCAAACCCCTTTCTTCACCACTCTGCAAACATGACTGCCAGTTAAAAAAACATAGAAATTCACTGAAAAAAGCCACAGGTTTCAGTGATGTTGTAGTTAGGAATTAGCATTTTAAAAACCTTAGAAATTCACTGACAAAACCACAGGATTCAAGGAAGTTATAGTTAGAAATTAGCATTTTAAAAACCTTAGAAATTCATGGAAAAAACGACGTTTTTTGTCAGTGAATATATATATATATATATATATATACACACGTTTGTGTGTACATACATAAAACCCATCACATAAAGTACTACCTCACTTACCCTAAACGCTTACCATAAAGGACATGTAGCAGAATCTATCAAAATAATTTTTGATCTGGTCCACAGTTCTTTCCAGAGAAACTTACCAAGTGTGGTGTCTGGTTGTTATCAAGATTACAGAAACCACTTTGTGTGAAAAGGTTCGCCAAAACATGTTCTTCTCAATACACCAAATTAAGGCTTATCACATTAAATGCACATACCATGTCATGGCAGTGTTTTTCTGAATGTTTGTAATTATTGTACAGTCATATGATTTCGGTAACTTGGCTCATCGGTGGAATTGCCTTCCAAGACTTAATGATATCAGAAATTAACAAGCTGAGGGAGGGGATAAGAAGGTCTTGAATGTGAATCATTCACAAATTCAAATTACCATCTGATCTTGCATTATCAATGAAGCTAATCAGTGGTAGCATGATATCAATGATATGTCAGTAATAATTCCAACTATATATAACCCAAATAGCAATCTGCATATCCAATAATGATATACTATATTGTCGTTACTGAGTGTTAGGTTTTCAAAAGTCTTGACTGGTGACCTGAATTCTAGAATGGCAAGTCATGACGGAGTACACTGACCTCATGGTAGCAGTTATCATAACACTGTGGTCTGACCCACTGTCTAACAGCCATGGGAAAGCCGTCAAAAAATGATTCTGAAAACAACAGATTGGCATGATTTAGGGTAGGCCTTGATCTGAAACACTGGAAAACACAACTCATTTTGCATGTGGAGCTTTATCAATGATTAATTATGCCTTTGTATTCTAGGAAAAAATGGGATAAGACACTTTTTTAATTATTCACATATCAGAAAGTGACTATTACCTACAATATGAGTTCAACAAGAAAAGAAAGGTACAGACTGCCTCCTCCAGGTTTTAGATTTTTGATCTCCTTGATGGAACGCATACTTTCAGAACCTTTGCAAAGTGATCTCTGATCTGTTTCACTGACCAAAGGTTGGATTGGCTGACTAAAGCAGAATCACATTAAATAATTAATTATGAACACTAGAATTAAAGCATCTACAAAATCATCTCGTGCTCTAAGGTATGCCCGTGTAGAAAATAGTTAGAAAGAAAGTTTGGTTTGCTAATGAAAATTTGACTGTAGAAAGAGAGCTCTACCACAGACATAAGGGGCTGATTAGCACAATTATGATAACAATATTTTATGGTTCAAATGTTTTTATTGAGTTTAAACACATGCAAGGATTGCCATCTACATTTAGCCATTTTCAAGCGGACTCACAACAGAACAGTCGGGGAGTGTCAGCCGAGAGCCTGAGTATAGTGCTTAAGACAGTATCCACCAATTGTGTGTACATAGAATAAACAAACTATAAGAAGAAACAAAGGGAAAAGAAACCACAGAAAACCCCTTTTCTCCCGATACCCCCCTCCCTTCTCCCGTCCAGTGCTCCCCAACTCTCGCCAACCCCTCCTGTCTCCTCCCACCCCTGCTCGGCCCTCAGGAAACCGCCTAACAGTCTGTCTTTCGGGGTTCGGTGAGGCGCAACAGCCTAAGATATCGGGCACATGTAACTTCTCGGAATTCAGTGGCCAAAAGCGATAGGAATGGTTGCCACAGGTCATCATAGGCGAATTCCTCTCCTGCCATAGTAAGTGACAGTTTTTCCATCCCAAGTACGTGCCATAAGCGGTGAAGCCAGCCTACAAAGGAGGGTGTAGTGGGAGTATGCCATTACATTCATGGCATATTTTTACTTCAGTGCTTTCATCCATCAATCTGCCATCCCTCCTGATTTTTGTTTGCAAAGAAGGTGAAAAGGGGGAGATAACAGTGTACATCCCCTAGTCGACTTGTCTACATTGTCTGATTTCCCGTTGGGTACTTTTGTTGTGGATCTTTCCTGAATCTTGTGCTCCAAAAGTAATATTCATGATGACCTTCAACTTATAAGCTGCACGCATTATCCTATGTAAGAATTTGAACCCCCTAAGTAAAGTAACAATTCATTGCTGAGTCCAGGATAGTGCCTTAAAACTGACATCCCACTTACCTAACATACATATATTGTAACCTGAGTATTTGAAAGTGAAAGTTTTTCCAAACTGATTTCTATCTTAATAACACTTAGCAGTCTCCAAAAGTCTATTCTTTTCTACATCTTTTGAGCTTCTCATGTTTCTGCAATAATTTGTTGAACCCACATATTTTCATACTGCAGTTTAATATGTATTAGTTCATTTGCATGTGTAGATAACTGGGCAAACTATATATTTTTTTGAAAATCAATAACATCATGAAAATAAATATTATATCCTTGTTTGTCATTCACTTGTGTGTTTTTGAGTATTTTTGGGAAAACAACTGATAAGTCCAATAGGCTACATGTTTAGTACTGACCAACAAAGAAATACATATAAACATATTTGAAGCATTGCTGTCACCTGCAACAGTTTGATTTTTAGATAGATGTGGGCAGAACTGGTGGAGTTTCAGTCCGCAAAATTCAACGGAGTTATATAAAAACTTCGGGATTCTGCAGAGTTCTTCCAACGGGCATTGGAAAATAGCGCTAGGGTAAGCCAAATATCGCTTGCACTCTCTCGAGTCTCCCGGGAGAAAAATTCCACCACATGGTGATTAGCAGAATTTGTCCAGAACTCCGCATTAATTTAAAGAATAACGTGGAGTGACCAAAATTCTCAGCAGGTGGAACAAATCATTCCCCCACCCCTATTTTTAAATACTGTACAAAAGCTCACTTTCTCTATGCTTCCAATAACGATCACAAAGAAGGGAGGATGTTAATGTCTGGAAATATGGATGATTGTTTCCAGAATTCAAGATAGATTACCATTTCTATACTGATCAAACGGCGCTGGAACAATATTTAGAGTGCAGGTGCTGCCAATAATAGTTCATCAATAAACTCAAAAAGATTGTGAAATATCCAGGAGTCAAATGTGTCCTGTTCATTCTGCAGGAGCGGGGTTCAGTTGTGGTATGTAGCTGGTGGTGCATTTCGGAAGACTGGTGATGTAGCACAATGTCATCTAAAGACAGAACAATTTTCCATTGAAACCAATGCTAAAGTTACATGAACATCCAGTTTAACTGGTAAAACTATATAGTGCAAAAATGATAATGTGTGGAAATCGGGATTTAATGGACATTTATCTTCTGCGCATCGCCAAGTAAAGTGTATTGATTTGTTTTGATCCTATTAAACGTTTTGTTTCCTTCAGAATTACAAAAAGTGCTTCATTTGTGCTATCCCACTTACTTGTTTAATTTGAACTGTGTGTATAGTTAATTTCCTGATATTTAAATGTTGTTCGTGTTAGAAAGAAAACTGACATGCTACAGCCTTTCCTTTCTGAAAGCCCAGCAATATTGTCACAAAGAGCACATTTACATAATGCTCTCACTTTGTAATCAGAGACACTCTAGTTTCTAAATAAGCAGCAATTTGGCTGAAGATATAGACTGATATTTGACCTTTGTGTCTGAACGTGCAGCGTATATGACAAGGTAAACACAAAATGCAAAGGCATCCTTATTGCTCATTCACTTTCTGGGCTCTAGCAGGATTATCCTGGGGGTACTGCAGCACCACCAGCACCCCTACTTCCAGTGCCTGTGTATTGATCATTACAACTATCTATCGGACAGCCCTACACAATATATAAAATGAAAGACACACACTCCTTTTTTGAATTGTCACTTTTCATTGTGTTTTAGAGAAACAAACTGTACTTAAATAATAAAAGACCTCAGTAAGGACATAATAAAGGGCTTTGCGACTTGATAACCTTGTCCTTCAAACATAACATGTGCAAAAACAGTACAGCCTGCAAAGTGTCCAACAAGTGTTTTCATGTTAACATTCATTAGGAGGCTCGGTCAAGCAATACATGCCTGATTAATTGATTGTCCTGCAGTGACAGCTCATTTCTTTTCTAAATGGATGTCAAACTGAGCAAGTGGATGGCAGTGAGGTAATGACAGGACGAAATGACAGGCAATCACACAACTTATTAAATAACTACTGCAGTCACCAACCCCATTCTACAGAGTTTAATTAATGCAGTGTAGACTGAACACAGATAACACCTTTCTATTTTTATTTGTGCTCGATTACTATGAATATATAGTCCAACAGCAGCTACAAAAAGTTATGTAGTAAAATAATCTACGCCCGAAGTTTTGTGATTCTCAATTATTGAGTTTTGATTTCTCCTTATTGCAGTGGAAGCTTTTTTTATTTTTATGGTTTTCTGTTACTGGGCCCATACACTTGATGTACTAACTTTGGGGCATATTAACAAGGGTCGGCGATAAATATCGCAAAGCGCGCTTAGCGCTTGCATATTTATCGCCGGCTATCTCTGGAATTTAATGCCTGGTTAGCGCATTATCATCAACGTGCATCGCCGAGGCGGTAAAAAATCCAGAGGTAGTGTGGATATCGCCGTTTTCCATGGTGGAAAAAGGCGATATCCTAGGTGATAGGGCCTGTGGTGTTAGCCACGGAATCCAGCCCTCATGTTGAGTATGCCTTAGTCAGGTATTTAACAGGCGGTAAATTCCTGCAGTTAGGCATACTTAACGCAATTTAAATAATCGCTACCCTTCATTGTTAATATCGCAAACCTGCCTTCGCGATATTTTCCCTGGTTGGTTTCACAGCCACGCCTACTTTGCATCTCATTAGCGATGCAAAGTAGGCATGCTGGAAACGGGCGCTAAGTCAGCAAAACACGCAATAGCGTGTCTTTGCTGATAAGGCGATAAATTATCGCCGCTTTTCAGATGAAAACGGCCGTAAAAGAGGCGATAATTTTATAGCGCCACCTTATTAATATGCCCCTTAGTCACTTCACTTAGTGTCTATACTTCACTCACAGAGGCATTGGTCCTCAGATGGACCTTTTTTGTCGTAGTGAAGGGTGAGAAATCAGGGTGTCGAACTTTTGGCCACCAAATGAGGACCAATAATTGGTAGCCAACCTACAAATAGAGATCAGTTTCAAGTACACTACTCTTAGAACCATGCTCTAGAAATAAAGTTTGGCAATTGCAAGGCACAACCTTCTAAAGAAATTCAATCTTACAACAATTATACAAAGCAGAAGCTCTGCTGTGGCTAAAGAGAACAAAAGCAAAAGAACCTGATGTTCTGAAAATAATCTATGACTCAAGCTATCATACATTTAGAAATCAATATTTTGAAGCACAGTTTCTGTGGAAAGAACATTAAGACACAATAAAAGACACAGACAAATTCAGATCATTTGGTTATTGCATTAAAGATCAAAAATCAATGTGTTACTTGGACATGAATTTACATTAAAGAAATGAAAAGACATGATGTGTTTGGCAAAACAGGAACAAGTTGGTTTAAATTAACGCAGCTGGGAGAGTTTTGACAGAATGAATCTGAGGAAACTCTCTCGGTGTACAAAGATTTGGCTGACATTATATACATCTCATGAGGTACAATAAAGTAATTTCTGAAAAAGCATCTCAGTCATAAATTAACAAGTTTGGGCATTTGATAAGGACACAGATGACTCTCGACCTCGGAGAGAGCTAGTGTGGGCCAGTGTGTATGTGTCTAAATGTCCGGCATGAGGAATGTGTCATCACTACGTGTGGTGTCCATGTGGTGTCCTGAGTGTTCCTATCTACATGTGGTACCTAGCTTTGTGGTATTTTTGGGGAACGTGAGACGTTGGCCAATGTGTTTTAGTGGGGCCAATTTCCTCTGACCTGTTTGTGGTGCAACTATGTATTTGTGGGAGCGACCAGGGTTTTACCTGGGTGCTCATTTGTCTTTGGGTTAACAGAGACCCCACCTGTGACCTGTCATTTGATAGGCGTGGGTCACAGGACCTGCTTGGCCATATACCCATGACTCAGGGTTGATGGAGAGGCCACCTTGGGTGAATCTGACAGTAATGAAATAAGTTTGTTAGAACTCCTGAAAATAATATGGCAGTAACTGGTATCAATTTTATCAACACTCTCAACATTGTGTGCACAGTTGTCATAGCGTACATCAATATTGCCTTTAATGATCTTGACATAATTACCCATGCCTAGATCATGCGGTGCATTGACATTGTTTCTACTGGCAACAAAATTCATTCATGCATGGATTATGGTGTGCATTGATATTGTTAATGCCGGTATCAACACTGTCGCCGACACAGGTTATGGCATATATTGACATTAAATTTATGGGTAGTGACCTTGTTATAAGGGCACAGCTTATGGCATATGTCGACTTGAATTTAGGAGGCTTTTGACAAATTTGGTGTAATTCTGTTCAGCTGTTTTTACTTCAACATTGTCTAAAGTTCCTATAGGAAACTGCATTAGATAAACCTTTTTCTCAGTCCCTATTTGACAGATTACCCCAACATTTTCCATTGAGGGGATACGGTGGAAACCAATGTTAATAGCTAACCACAAAAAATCAATTTTCAATGATAACTCCTTCCCAACTATAAATAGACAGTGGCCTTTTCTACCACACATACATTCATTAATCCCAACATACTCCAGCATTAAGAGTCAAAATGTCAAATATGTACTTCCAACTCTGAAATGAAATGTAAGTATTGTTAAACTGTGCAATTAAGCAACATAATGGTGCTCATACCTATCCTTTAACATAACCTCTTCCTTTCATCCACTCCTGGGTCTATTCAATGGGGTCACTAAAATACACAATGCTGTGATTCTTCAGAAGAGAAGTGAATATATCTCAGCAAAATTGGTGCTAATGTTCTAGAAACGTGTGCTGCCAGAATCTTCAAATGTCTCATTGCAATGGTTTGTCCAAGCCCTGTGAGTGTGGACATCATATTCTGGACGGTGCTGTTATGTTATATGTATTTGTAAAGTGTACTATCAAATGCAAGCTCATGCTGTTGCTGAATAGGTGTGTGTACCTAACCCTATCTATTGTAGGTTGGTTAATTGAAAAGCAAGGTCTTCAACTTCTTGCAGAGCCAGCTCTAGGGCAGTGGGATCGGTGCCACCGCACCAGGCGCTGACTTGGGGTGGGGGCATCATTTTTACAAGTAATATTATCATTTTAAAAGCACCAACATGCTGGCGGGTTCCTGGCCTCCAGCAATGTTTGTAGGCATCAATTAATACATCAAGATAACTCCGGTGATTTATTGTGTTCCTGGAAAGAGACCGGAGGTTTGTCTAGTGGAAGTTTTGATTCATCCAAAGGTAGTGCAGAGGGTTAAAATGCCAGGTGCTAAGAATGTGTACCATGCAGATAAACAAAATGCATATAATCGGTCAGTGGGTTACTGCTTCTGTAAGAGAGCTTCTTTTGTTATTTGTCGCTTGTAAGTCAAAATCGTAATATAGAACATTGAGCTATTAACCGTCATCAAAGAACTGTGTATAAACATCAAGGCATATGTTAGAGCTATATGTTTTTTTTGCCCAGTCTTTTATTATCCTAATCTTGGGAGGAAACAATTCTTGTTATTGAAGAGAACCCTTAACAATGGTGTTACATTTTAATTCAGAATTTGTGCTTTTCCAGAATAAGGACTCTTAAACTATATTGCCTACCAGTATCGATGACATGTACACTACACCTTGTAGTCCTGTCTGATGTAACATTTCCTATACACTGAATTACACACCTATGATTGTCGCTGTGCAATGTGTGTGTGATGTAAAATGCTCTGACACCTTACACTGGTATGAGTGGTGCTACAAAACTAAATGAATCCGAGAGACATTGGTTCTGGAGACTTAAGGGGCACTACTAAAGGGTGGTGGTGAGGGAATCTATGGCAGAGGTGGTCGTTGGGGGGCGCCAACAGACATTGTTGTACAGTGCGCCACCAGCACTAAAGCCGGCACTGACTTCTTGTGGAAATTAAAGAAGAGAGGGGGAGACTCTGATGTGGAGGCAAAGTCGTTCCATGCTTCAGAAGCAATGTAAGAGAATGCTTGGCCTCCTGATCTGGTTCTCTGTATACGTTAGATGTTGGCAAGTAATAGACCGGTGGAGCGGAGGTGTCTGGATGGAAAGTGGATGGAGATGAGACTGTTCAGGTGGGTAGGGCCTGAGTTCTGGAGTGCCTTGAATGTGTTTGTGAGGAGTTTGTTTTGAGCACATGTGTGTATTGGAAGCCAGTCTAGTTCCCAGAGGTGTGGTGTAATGTGGGTTCTATCTAGGAGGTTAAGGATCAGTCTGACAGCCAATTTCTGGATCGTCAGCAGTCTTCTAGTGAGTTGCTTTGTGATCCCAGTATATAGGCTGGTGGCTAGGGTGAGTGACCATTTTTCTTGTGTTGCTTGGGAGCCACTTAAAGATCTTCCTCTGCAATTTCAGGGCGTGGAAGCAGGATGCAGTAACTGTGTTGATTTGTGTTTTCATGTTCAGTTTGCGATCAATGATTATTCCGAGATTCCAGGCATGGGTTCTGGGTGTGGGTCTGAGTTCAGCTGCCCATCATTTGGGGTATCCTGGTGAGGTGTTCTTGCAGCAGATCACTATGTCTCTTTTGTCTACATTGAGCTTGAGACAGTTGGTTTTTATCCAGTTAGCAACTTCAGTCAACTTGTTTCTTGTGTTGGAGTCTTGTCCAAGAGGGAGAATATGAGTTGCTTGTCGTCTGCCTTGGAGAGGATATTGAAGTCGAGTGCACAGATTACATTAGTCAGAAGTATTATATATGTATTAAAGAGGGTGGGGTTGATCAATTAACCTTGAGGGACCCTACAGATGAGTTTGCATGCTTCGGAGGAGTAAGGTGCTAGGCTGATAGCTTGTTTTCTATCTGTTAAAAAGCAGAAGAGCCAGCAGAGAGCAGATCTTGGATGCCAATCTTGTGCAGGTATCTGACCAGGAAGGGGTGAGACCGTGTCAAATGATGAAGAGAGGTCCAGGAGAATGAGGGTTGTCATATCTCCTCCTAAAAGGATCATGTGGATGGCATCTGTGGTGGCAATGAGTGTTGTTTCTGTACTATGGTTGGGCCTGAATCCAGACTGCATGGCATTGAGGAGCTGGTGGGTGTTGAGGTGGCCAGTGAGGTGTTGGTTGATTAACTTCTCTAAAACCTTTCCCAGGTAAATTAGGAGGAAGATGGGACTGTAGTAAGAACTGAACCCAAACAGACTGAAGGAGCAGCAGAGCCACCAGCACCTTCTACTTGAAATGGCTTGAAATATTTTATCTGATTACAACAAATAGGCAAGGAATGCACATAACGAATATCTCCCACAATTATTGATCAATATTAATACTGTTCTTAATAAGATAAGGATATCAGAATGACTGGGTGGCTTGAAGTCCCATATTAAAATCAATAAAAATCATGTATTAGAATAGTTGGGAAACTTACAATTGTGAATAATTAAGAACTAGTGTTTATATGTTGAAAGTTTACTTTTCTCAATTCATGAAGCTGTTTGAGTTTTCTGGTCATGCACCCCATTTCCTGGATGGCGTTGTGCCAAAATAGGCTGAAAGAACTAGATACCATCACTTTCAACCTAAAAAGGTTTGGAATATCTTTCTCTGATAATTGCTAATCAGAGATACATGGACCGAGCATAAGAACATTTTCAGCAACAACCAATCGATATGGGGACCACGAAAACTGTTCAAAATAAGTTAAGGATTTCACAAGGATTGTGTTGCCTGAAGTCCACCAAGTATCACCACCATTGTACTGAAACCAGTGAAGCATTCATATGACAGAATATTTAGGGTGGCAGATGCTTGCAGCTGTGCCAAATATAGAACTAGTACTTATATGCCGAAATGAAAAAGTTTGATACCTAAATCTGCCGTCTTTTTACACTTGCCTTGGAAGACTCTCTGCAGCCTCTATCCCACTATCCGATATGGCCTTTGGAGCTATTATCCAGTACATGTTCCCTGCAGGCGTCCTGGCTAAAGCAAGCACGGCTCTTGTACCACAGTGACACTATTTGGAAGGTCTCCCATTCACATGACCTACAGCATTAATCTCACTCTCACCTAGGGACTTTACAATGCTTTGCACATTGCGGCCCTCAACAGTGCCACTACAATATGTAAACCGATTCCCCAACAAATAGCAACTTCACAGCCTGCTGCCTGAGACACTACTATCTGTTGCCTATCACTGTGACACAACTGCTCTGTCAATGATACTATAGTTCTGTAACATGTGCCACAGTATCATCTTGGGGTTTTGCAGTCAGTGATATTGGTTCCTGTCACCTACCACAGTACCACCACAGCTGTGCCAGTGATACTGTCATTCTGCAGCACGTGCCCAAGTCACATTTAAGGCTTTCATACAAGTTTTGTCCCCACTGTCTCTCGGTACGAGGTCGTGTGACACAATACATACGACATATGGATTAAGGCTGAGGGTCCTATGCATGGCATCTGCAGCTGGGGCTCCTGTCTCAACAGAGAGCTTTGCAACTTGTGGCCATTCTAATTGATGCAATATATATATACATATATATATATATATATATTCACTGAAAAAACCATAGGTTATAGACCATATATAGTTAGGAATTAGCATTTAAAAAACCTTATTTTACTCACACAAAACCATTGAAATTCCATATATAGTTAGTTGCACTAACTATATATCGCGCACCCGCAATCCACTGCTGATGATGTCACATATTACATCATTCATGACATGGTCAGTGACATCACTGATGACATCACTGATGACATCTCAAATGACATCACTGATGACATCACTGATGACATCATCCAGTGACTGTGTGTTTCTGTAAAGTTTAAATATGTTTTACATATTGAAGAATGAGTAGATGTATAAGTGTCTGGACGAAGGATTTAGTAGGTGCATGACTGAATGTATGAGTGAGTGATTAAATGTGTCTCACTGAGTGCATGGGTTAGTGACTAAACTGTCTTAATTTGTGCATCATTATGTCTGTTGTTCTGTAAACTGCTGCATGTGTTGATCAGTAGCTATATGATTAACTATATGGGTTATTGATTGATTATCCAAGTATTTGTATGGGAGACTGAGTGTGTGTGTGGCTGGCTGGGAGGTGTGTGACTCTGTGCAGATCAATGTGTACTTGTATCAATGATTGTATAAGAAAGTAAGTATGTGTTAGTATATGTTTGAAAATGTAAGGTGCTCTATGTTTAACTGTATAGACAAGAAAATGGAAGTGTGATTGATTCTTTACAGGACTGACTAGGTGTGTGAGTAACTCCATGGATGAGTGGCAGAGTGTGAGTGTCTGTATAGGTGTATGAGTGCATATGATAGTGTTGTAAAGATGAGTGATTGTATGTATGAATGATTGTATGGGTGAATGAGTGAATGTGTGTGTAGACGTAGGAATCAGTGAGTGCGTATGTAGTAACTAGTATTGGTGTGTCAATGGTTTCAAAAATTATACTCTGTATTTAACACTGCGTGAAACAGAGGTTATATTAAAATGTGAGGAGATGCATTGTATTGTCACATGAATGATATCATCAGTGATGTGGTCATTGATGTCAAATGAGATGTCATCAGTGATGTCATCAGTGATGTCATTTGAGATGTCATCAGTGATGTCATCAGTGATGTCACTGACCATGTCATGAATGATGTAATATGTGACATGATCAGCAGTGGATTGCGGGTGCGCGATATATAGTTAGTGCAACTAACTATATATGGAATTTCAATGGTTTTGTGTGAGTAAAATAAGGTTTTTTAAATGCTAATTCCTAACTATATATGGTCTATAACCTATGGTTTTTTCAGTGAATTTTCAAGGTTTTGTAAATGCTAATTCCTAACTATATATGGTCTATAACCTATGGTTTTTTCAGTGAATTTCAATGGTTTTTTAATAGCAAATATCATAAGCTGTCGAATGTCAAGTACGTGGTAAGTGAAAACATTTTCGTGTTTATGCACACTGATCTGCTTTGAATGGTGCCCCCCCCCCTCATTTCTATTAGGAGTACTCTCTCTTTGCAGATAGTGAAAGGTAGTTAACGCAGGCCTTTGCCCCCGTTGTAATCCGTCGTGCCTGCTTCTCTCTCCATTTGATTGATTGTTATCCAAGTATTTACTATTTTAGAATTAGTTCTCTTTGGTTCATTCTCTATTTACAAACAAACACAGAGTCGCAATACTCTGTTTAGTCTTTGCAGATAACGAAAAATCGTGTAAAAAAAAAGAAAAAGAATCGAGTAAAATCAGTAGGCCACTAATGGGATCTCTTTTTGACCTCGCTAAAATAGAAACATTAGGAACAACCCCTCATAACAAATACAAAACTAGTGAGATGAACTGAACTCCACACAATGATGGCTGCAAAACAGCTCGGCTCCGCCACCCACCCCGCCCAAAATAACGATAAAGAGCGGCTGCCATGATTGGTTGCGGAATGGCCACAACGGAGCTACGAAATGGTGGTGCTCTCATGCTAACCCCAGCTTCAGTCTGAAACATCCAGAAACACTGTAGACTACCAATTCGATCAGTTCCGGTAGCGCCCCAATGTAACCCGGTAGACAAGAACTAGCCCTCCCCTCTTTGACTGATGGTTCTTGTTGCCTGTCCCATCTGTTGTCATTTAACAGAACTATTTAGCCTGCTGAAAGGGGTTGTGTTTCGACCGCTGGTTGGTGGAGACATTTTGACTATATTCTGGACCTGCGTTGTCGCGTAATGCGTCATATGACGCGCCGCGTTAGCGCATCCGGAAGTCATCCGGGGCGCGCAGCGCGTAACGTAAGCATAACAAGTCATGTGACTTGTTAATAAAACTTTTCATTGGTTCATTTTACTTTTCTTATTCTAATGATGAAAGCCTTGGTCATATCACCTAAAAATTACGCTTTTAATTACTTCCGAACATTATTTTTTCTTAAATATATGTTATAATGTTCCAGGCTAATGTACTTTCCCGGAAATTTTACAACTGTCCTGCTAGTAAAATATATTCTTTTTTCGAGAAAAAGAGCGTTTCTTCGTCCCATGACGGAGCCGTTGAGCAAAAGAGGGTCGACCTGCTGTCTTAGTCGCCGATACGCCTGAATATGAGATTCTTATCGATCACTTTATGTTGCAGGAATAGAAAACACAACAGCCCTTGACCATTTATCTTTACTGCGTTCCTTCGTATTATACCTTTTACCCTTCATGTAATTGGTCTGCTTTATTTCACTTGCCTTTTAATGATTCTAAAACAGTGACTATTATTAAAAACTTTACCAATGTATATACTACTACCATGTTTTCTTTTAAAAACCTTTATTGTGAAAATTTCATTATACAAATACGAGCCTATAACCACGTGGGCCTGCCACGCAGCAAACTGTAATCGTATATGATGAATAGACATTTACACTGTAGAGGAACGTAACGGGCGGGCCATTAGGTTGCAAGAACTAAGGTGTGTAACAGTTACGGAATCGGTGGACGTACATTTTATAATTAAAATACGACAGGGCCAGTTACAATAAAATTATCTAGATATACATTTGCGGGCAAGTACCATGGGTGACGTTAATTCGAATTTTCAACAGTACAGTAATCAATAACACATCAGAACTTAATATCAATAGGGATGTCGAAATATTCAATCAATTCTCGTCCCCGCCCGCCATGTGCTTCAAAACTGCATACGTATCTCGTGATTTCAAGGTTCTGCAACCAGTACACAACAAGGAGTTACGAGTCCCATTTATTCCGGCGCCATTTTGGGCGAGGACGGGCAGGTCCAGGATATAGTCAAAATGTCTCTACCAACCATCGACTATGATGATGTTCATATGCTGTATTTATTAGAGTAACACTCATCTGTCCACATGAAATTAATTTACCACAATCTAAACATGTCATTTTAATCTTTCCAAAGTTCTTCTAAATATTTGGGACCGTTTCCCTTGCCTCTGAAGCTCTCAGTGCCACTTCTTTGATGAATGTACTAGCAGGTCAGGGGTTCTCCTCCAAATCTCTCTTTTATGCAGCACTATAATTAATTGGTGCCACCTCTCCATATGACGATGCATGGTATAGTTACCACAACTATATTTTTTTTCGGTTCCTCTGGAGAGTTCATCGTGGCAGATGAAGCGTGTAACGTACCGGGCATTTACCTTTTTTTGCATGTACAGGAAAGGAAAAAAAAATCGAGCGTCCGAGTTCTAAGGTGTCCCAGGGCCATTTTAGTGGACCAGGCCCAAATCCAAAGAACAGGCCGCCATTTTGAGAGTCCTCTTGCAGCCGCCTGTCGCTATAGCATCAAGAGCAGCCGAAACTCAGCTGAATGGCAACTGAAACGGTAAATGGGCGCCCCACTACATTTCAGCATTGTAGGATGACCACACCAGTACAGCAACTTGCTAGACATCACCTCGGTGCCATCCGGATCTCTGCGCCCCACTGCGGATGAAGTGCCTCTCAACTATGAAACCACCACGGTGACATCCGGATCTTGGCGCGTTGTGCTGCCTTCGGCCTATTCGCACATCGGTCCGCTACTGACGCCATCTCACAGGCTAATGGGGTGACCCACGCCGAGTTTCAGCATTGTAGGATGACCACACCAACTTGCTAGACATCACCTCGGTGGTATCTTCCATACAGAAAATATTGTTACGCTGCCTTTGGCCCCATTCGCACATCAGTCCGCAACTTAGACATCACCTCGATGCCATCCGGATCTTGGCATCTCAGCGCCTTGTGGTGTCAGTCAGAAAATATTGTTGCGCTGCCTTTGGCCCCATTCGCACATCAGTCCGCTACTGACACCATCTCACAGGCCAATAGGGCGCCCCACGCCGACTTTTACCATTGTACGATGGCCACACCAGTGGCACAACTTGCTAGACATCACCTCGGTGCCATCCGAATCTTGGCATCTCAACGCCTAGTGGTATCTTCCATACAGAAAATCTTGTTACGCTACCTTTGGCCCCATTCGCACATCGGTCCGCAACTTAGACATCACCTCGGTGCCATCCGGATCTTGGCATCTCAGCGCCTTGTGGTGTATTCTCTTCAGAAAATATTGTTGAGCTGCCTTTGGCCCCATTCGCACATCGGTCCGCAACTTACACATCACCTCGGTGCCATCCGGATCTTGGCATCTCAGCGCCTTGTGGTGTCTTCTACTCCGAAAATATAGTAGAAAATATTGTTGCGCTGCCTTTGGCCCCATTCACACATCAGTCCGCTACTGACACCATCTCACAGGCCAACAGGGCGCCCCACGCCGACTTTTACCATTGTACGATGGCCACACCAGTGCCACAACTTGCTAGACACCACCTCGGTGCCATCCGGATCTTGGCATCTCAGCGCCTTGTGGTGTCTTCAAATCAGAAAATATTGTTGCGCTGCCTTTGGCCCCATTCGCACATCGGTCCGCTACTGACGCCATCTCACAGGCCAACGGGGCGCCCCACGCCGACTTTCAGCATTGTAGGATGGCCACACCAGTGCGGCAACTTACTAGACACCACCTCGGTGCCATCCGGATCTTGGCGCGTTGTGCTGCCTTCGGCCTATTCGCACATCGGTCCGCTACTGACGCAAACTCACAGGCCAACGGGGCGCCCCACGCCGACTTTCAGCATTGTAGGATGGCCACACCAGTGCGGCAACTTACTAGACACCACCTCGGTGCCATCCAGATCTTGGCGCGTTGTGCTGCCTTCGGCCTATTCGCACATCGGTCCGCTACTGACGCAAACTCACAGGCCAACGGGGCGCCCCACGCCGACTTTCAGCATTGTTGGATGGCCACACCAGTGCGGCAACTTACTAGACACCACCTCGGTGCCATCCGGATCTTGACGCGTAGTGAAGCTGCAGCAGCTGCAAATAAGCTTCAGACAGTGTTACAACCGCTGCTCAGAACTCTCAACTATGACACCACCTCGGTGCCATCCGGATCTTGGCGCGTTGTGCTGCCTTCGGCCTATTCGCACATCGGTCCGCTACTGACGCAAACTCACAAGCCAACGGGGCGCCCCACGCCGACTTTCAGCATTGTAGGATGGCCACACCAGTGCTGCAACTTGCTGGACACCACCTCGGTGCCATCCGGATCTTGGCGCGTTGTGTTGCCTTCGGCCTATTCGCACATCGGTCCGCTACTGACGCCGCCTCACGTGCCAACGTATTTTCTCCTAATTTTACACCCTATGCCGCATAACAGGTCATGTGACTTGTTTATAAAACTTTTCATTGGTTCATTTTACTTTTGGTTTCCTAATGATGGAAGGCTTGATCATGTGACCTAAAAACAACACTTTTCATAGGATGAAAACTTTTTTTTTTCCCCAAACGATGAAAGCCCCACCTTGTTTCTGGATGTTTCAGACTGAAGCTGGCGTCAGCATGAAAGCACCACCATCTCGTAGCTCAGTCGTGGTCATTCCGCGAGCAATCATGGCAGCCGCTCCCCACCAGAAGCCTGCAGGAGTCGGAGCCCCCAAAACTTTTGATGAATTCTCAAGGCGGAGGGGACGCTTTCGAGAATGAGGTCCAAGACCTAGCAGACAAGCGTCCGATTTCCAAGGTGTCCCAGGGCCATTTCAGTGGACCAGGCCCAAAAAGGAAACAGCCTGCCGCCATTTTGAGAGTCCTGTGACAGCCGCCTATCGCTGCACCGCAAGAGTGGGCGCAACTCAGCTGAATTGCGGCTTTTGACACAGTGGACCAAAAACGGACAGAATGGCAACTGAAACGGTAAAGGGGCGCCCCACTACAACAGACGAGACTCCACCTGGAGAGGCCCGTTCACGCCGCCTCCCCCGGGGCGCTCCACGCCGTTATTCGGAGCAGCATTGTAGGATACCAAAACCAGTGCGGCAACTTACTTGACATCACCTTGGTGCCATCGTTCTGCTGCCTTGGAACTATTCGCGCAACAGTTTGCTACTGATGACCCACCCCCCGCGATGCCCCATGCCGTTATTTGCTGGGTGGCAACTTACTAGACATCACTTTCGTGTCATCTAGATTTCGGCGCGTTCTGCTGCCTTGGAACTATTCGCACAACAGTTTGCTACTGATGACCCACCCCCCGCGACGCCCCACGCCGGAAATCTGGACGTTGTGCTGCGTTGGGACTATTCGCACAGCCGACCGCTACTTCGTTGTTTTTCCCTAAAAATGTTTATATGTTATTACTATTTTTGTTTTCTTGTATATATTTATAAATTATTAAAGTTTTATAATCTTACTACTTTGTCGGAGTGCTATATATTTTTAATGTGACACATAATTGTAAAAACTTTGATGTACAAAGAGTCATCCCTGGAATCTTCCGCTTCAGGCTCGGTCCCCTCCCCAATCACAATACAGGATGGTTTTCAGATAATAGCAACGCTTCTGCTGTGACGGATCTCATCGAGTGTGGGCCTTGATCTACTATAACTCCTTTGAAGAGGGGTGATTCTTTACAGCTGTGGCCATAAACTACATCTGCAGGGCTAGCTGATACCCTAGGACCAGCCTGGACAATCGGACACAGAGGAAAAGGAGTGTCAGAGGGTGCGGTAGTGAATAGGGCGAAAGGGAGGTGTCGGGCGGGCACAGGGTGTGATTCTCAGGGAACAGCAGCGCAGATGGGGGAGGTTTATTACCCATGCATAAGACAGAGAGCGGGGGTGACCACTGCCTGGGGGAGATGCTTGCGAGGGTGGGGAGCCATGCTAAGGATCGACAGCGTGCACAGAGTGGGTCTGGTCAAGGCATCTAAAATGGCTGCCGTGCACGACAAAAGTGTGGCATTTGAAAAAAGACAAGATGGCGCAGACAATGTTTTTCAACACTTCCTGATTTCCTTCGAATCGAACGTTAACAGACGTTGGGGCATATTACCAAAGTTAAGCGATATTTATCCCTAACGATGCTTAGCAACGATTTTTTTACCGTCAGAAATTATCGCAGATAAACCTTGCTATTATCAAGGTTTATCGGAAATACGATAAAAAATGACCGCAATGCATTAATATCGCTGAAATCTCAGCGATATTCATGCATTACCGAGCTAATGCTCTTAGCCATGTTATCCACCTCCCATTGGATAACATGGCTAAGAACTGCTCAGGGCAGGTGGTAGCTTTTAGAGATATTCGCCCTTATCTCGAATATTTCCAAAAGTTGATAATAGGAGATAGCGATGTTAGCGACTGTTTCCAGTCGCTAACATCTTGGCATGCCCACTTTGCATGTCATTAGTGATAAATATCACTCACATGCAAAGTGGGGCCCAAGATGGTCGCTATCTTCTACTAGCCGTCGCTAACTGGTGTTAGCAACAGCTAGGTAATACACATATAATTTTATCTCCGCGAAGCGGAGCGTTGTTACAGATATATATCTTGTTTCTGAACGTTAATTTCTCAAAATGCACTGAAGCACATATATTGAGACCTAGCAAAGGCACATCGGGCTACCAGTCCCTACAATTTTGCCAAGTTTCGTGCAAATCCATTCAGCTGTTCGATCCTACCGAGAGACAAGATGGCGGCCGCTACGGACTGTTTGGAATGTTTACAGACACCGGAGAGCCAATCAGCTTCGCTTCGCAAAGCTCCGTAACGCGAAAAGTACGCGAAGCGGTGCGCTGTTACAGATATATACCTTTTTTTGAACGTTAATTTCTCAAAATCCACTGGAGCACATATATTGAGATCTAGCAAAGGCACATCGGGCTACCAGTCCCTACAATTTTGCCAAGTTTCGTGCAAATCCATTCAGCTGTTCGATTATTATTATTTTTATTTTTTTTTGCCCCGCGGGGCCCTTTTAAAACCTCCACATCAAACCTAGGGGGTGAGCGACAATGTACTATGCCCCCTTATGGTCATTTGCCCCTTCGCTTTGGCCTCCTCTTGTCTCTCGATCCTACCGAGAGACAAGATGGCGGCCGCTACGGACTGTTTGGAATGTTGACAGACGCCGGAGAACCAATCAGCTTCGCTTCACAAAGCTCCGTTGCGCGAAAAGTCCGCGAACCAGAGCGCTGCCCGGTCCGCTGTTACAGATATATATCTTTTTTTAAACGTTAATTTCTCAAAATCCACTGGAACACATATATTTAGACCTACAAAAGGCACATCGGGCTACCAGTCCCTACAATTTTGCCAAGTTTCGTGCAAATCCATTCAGCCGTTCGGGCTAAAAGTGAGGCCAACCGCCCTATGGAAATTAACATGGGAAAAACGCGTTTTGGGACCCCCCTTTTTTCTCGGCCCCCCCTTGACGAACCCCCCCCAAATTTTCAAGGGCTGCTCAGAAACAAAATGTGCCATTTTCCTGAAAATTTCAGCCAATTCCGTCTACGAACGCCAAAGTTATTAGACATAGAATTTTCAAAAAACCCATAGAGAAAAAATCCTAACTATATATACCTACTGGCGACCGGTATATATAGTTAGGATTTTTTCTCTATGGGATTTTTGAAAATTCTATGTCTAATAACTTTGGCGTTTGTGGACGGAATTGGCTGAAATTTTCAGGAAAATGGCACATTTTGTTTCTGAGCAGCCCTTGAAAATTTGGGGGGGGTTCGTCAAGGGGGGCCGAGAAAAAAGGGGGGTCCCAAAACGTGTTTTTAACATTGAGTTTTCCATAGGGCGGTTGGCCTCACTTTTAGCCCGAACGGCTGAATGGATTTGCACGAAACTTGGCAAAATTGTAGGGACTGGTAGCCCGATGTGCCTTTTGTAGGTCTCAATATATGTGCTCCAGTGGATTTTGAGAAATTAACGTTTAAAAAAAGATATATATCTGTAACAGCGGACCGGGCAGCGCTCCAGTACGCGTACTTTTCGTGCAACGGAGCTTTGTGAAGCGAAGCTGATTGGTTCTCCGGCGTCTGTAAACATTCCAAACAGTCCGTAGCGGCCGCCATCTTGTCTCTCGGTAGGATCGGCATAGTAGATCCTCCCTGACCGTTTAGGTTTGATGTGGAGGTTTTAAAAGGGCCCCGCGGGGCAAAAAAAAAAAATAATAATAATAATCGAACAGCTGAATGGATTTGCACGAAACTTGCCAAAATTGTAGGGACTGGTAGCCCGATGTGCCTTTGCTAGATCTCAATATATGTGCTCCAGTGGATTTTGAGAAATTAACGTTCAAAAAAAGATATATATCTGTAACAGCGCACCGCTTCGCGTACTTTTCGCGTTACGGAGCTTTGCGAAGCGAAGCTGATTGGCTCTCCGGTGTCTGTAAACATTCCAAACAGTCCGTAGCAGCCGCCATCTTGTCTCTCGGTAGGATCGAGAGACAAGAGGAGGCCAAAGCGAAGGGGCAAATGACCATAAGGGGGCATAGTAGATCCTCGCTGACCCCCTAGGTTTGATGTGGAGGTTTTAAAAGGGCCCCGCGGGGCAAAAAAAAAAAATAATAATAATAATCGAACGGCTGAATGGATTTGCACGAAACTTGGTAAAATATTAGGGACTGGTAGCCCGATGTGCCTTTGCTAGGTCTCAATATATGTGCTTCAGTGCATTTTGAGAAATTAACGTTCAAAAACAAGATATATATCTGTAACAGCGCTCCGCTTCGCGGAGATAAAATTATATCTGTATTACCTAGCTGTTGCTAACACCAGTTAGCTACGGCTAGTAGGAGATAGCGACCATCTTGGGCCCCACTTTGCATGTGAGTGATATTTATCACTAATGACATGCAAAGTGGGCATGCCAAGATGTTAGCGACTGGAAACAGTCGCTAACATCGCTATCTCCTATTATCAACTTTTGGAAATATTCGAGATAAGCGCGAATATCTCCAAAAGCTAGCACCTGCCCTGAGCAGTTCTTAGCCATATTATCCAATGGGAGGTGGATAACATGGCTAAGAGCATTAGCTCGGTAATGCATGAATATCGCTGAGTTTTCAGCGATATTAATGCATTGCGGTCGTTTTTTATCGTATTTGCGATAAACCTTGATAATAGCAAGGTTTATCTGCGATAATTTCTGACGGTAAAAAAATCGTTGCTAAGCATCGTTAGGGATAAATATCGCTTAACTTTGGTAATATGCCCCAACGTCTGTTAACGTTCGATTCGAAGGAAATCAGGAAGTGTTGAAAAACATTGTCTGCGCCATCTTGTCTTTTTTCAAATGCCACACTTTTGTCGTGCACGGCAGCCATTTTAGATGCCTTGACCAGACCCACTCTGTGCACGCTGTCGATCCTTAGCATGGCTCCCCACCCTCGCAAGCATCTCCCCCAGGCAGTGGTCACCCCCGCTCTCTGTCTTATGCATGGGTAATAAACCTCCCCCCATCTGCGCTGCTCTTCCCTGAGAATCACACCCTGTGCCCGCCCGACACCTCCCTTTCGCCCTATTCACTACCGCACCCTCTGACACTCCTTTTCCTCTGTGTCCGATTGTCCAGGCTGGTCCTAGGGTATCAGCTAGCCCTGCAGATGTAGTTTATGGCCACAGCTGTAAAGAATCACCCCTCTTCAAAGGAGTTATAGTAGATCAAGGCCCACACTCGATGAGATCCGTCACAGCAGAAGCGTTGCTATTATCTGAAAACCATCCTGTATTGTGATTGGGGAGGGGACCGAGCCTGAAGCGGAAGATTCCAGGGATGACTCTTTGTACATCAAAGTTTTTACAATTATGTGTCACATTAAAAATATATAGCACTCCGACAAAGTAGTAAGATTATAAAACTTTAATAATTTATAAATATATACAAGAAAACAAAAATAGTAATAACATATAAACATTTTTAGGGAAAAACAACGAAGTAGCGGTCGGCTGTGCGAATAGTCCCAACGCAGCACAACGTCCAGATTTCCGGCGTGGGGCGTCGCGGGGGGTGGGTCATCAGTAGCAAACTGTTGTGCGAATAGTTCCAAGGCAGCAGAACGCGTTGAAATCTAGATGACACGAAAGTGATGTCTAGTAAGTTGCCACCCAGCAAATAACGGCGTGGGGCGTCGCGGGGGGTGGGTCATCAGTAGCAAACTGTTGTGCGAATAGTTCCAAGGCAGCAGAACGATGGCACCAAGGTGATGTCCAGTAAGTTGCCGCACTGGTTTTGGTATCCTACAATGCTGCTCCGAATAACGGCGTGGGGCGCCCCGGGGGAGGCGGCGTGAACGGGCCTCTCCAGGTGGAGTGTCATCTGTTGTAGTGGGGCGCCCCTTTACCGTTTCAGTTGCCATTCCGTCCGTTTTTGGTCCACTGTGTCAAAAGCCGCAATTCAGCTGAGTTGCGCCCACTCTTGCGGTGCAGCGATAGGCGGCTGTCACAGGACTCTCAAAATGGCGGCAGGCTGTTTCCTTTTTGGGCCTGGTCCACTGAAATGGCCCTGGGACACCTTGGAAATCGGACGCTTGTCTGCTAGGTCTTGGACCCCATTCTCGAAAGCGTCCCCTCTGCCTTGAGAATTCATCAAAAGTTTTGGGAGCCCCGACTCCCGCAGGCTTCCGGTGGGGAGCGGCTGCCATGATTGCTCACGGAATGACCACGACGGAGCCACGAGATGGTGGTGCTCTCATGCTGACGCCAGCTTCAGTCTGAAACATCCAGAAACAAGGTGGGGCTTTCATCGTTTGGGAAAAAAAAAAAGTTTTCATCCAATGAAAAGTGTTGTTTTTAGGTCATATGATCAAGCCTTCCATCATTAGGAAACCAAAAGTAAAATGAACCAATGAAAAGTTTTATAAACAAGTCACATGACCTGGTATGCGGCATAGGGTATAAAATGCGGAGAAAATACGTTGGCACGTGAGGCGGCGTCAGTAGCGGACCGATGTGCGAATAGGCCGAAGGCAATACAACGCGCCAAGATCCGGATGGCACCGAGGTGGTGTCCAGCAAGTTGCAGCACTGGTGTGGCCATCCTACAATGCTGAAAGTCGGCGTGGGGCGCCCCGTTGGCCTGTGAGTTTGCGTCAGTAGCGGACCGATGTGCGAATAGGACGAAGGCAGCACAACGCGCCAAGATCCGGATGGCACCGAGGTGGTGTCTAGTAAGTTGCCGCACTGGTGTGGCCTTCCAACAATGCTGAAAGTCGGCGTGGGGCGCCCCGTTGGCCTGTGAGTTTGCGTCAGTAGCGGACCGATGTGCGAATAGGCCGAAGGCAGCACAACGCGCCAAGATCCGGATGGCACCGAGGTGGTGTCTAGTAAGTTGCCGCACTGGTGTGGCCATCCTACAATGCTGAAAGTCGGCGTGGGGCGCCCCGTTGGCCTGTGAGATGGCGTCAGTAGCGGACCGATGTGTGAATGGAGCCGAAGGCAGCGCAACAATATTTTCGGAATAGAAGACACCACTAGGCGCTGAGATGCCAAGATCCGGATGGCACCGAGGTGGTGTGTAGCAAGTTGCCGCACTGGTGTGGCCATCCTACAATGCTGAAAGTCGGCGTGGGCGCCCCGTTGGCCTGTGAGTTTGCGTCAGTAGCGGACCGATGTGCGAATGGGGCCAAAGGCAGCGCAACAATAGTTTCTGACTGACACCACAAGGCGCTGAGATGCCAAGATCCGGATGGCACCGAGGTGGTGTCATAGTTGAGAGTTCTGAGCAGCGGTTGTAACACTGTCTGAAGCTTATTTGCAGCTGCTGCAGCTTCACTACGCGTCAAGATCCGGATGGCACCGAGGTGTTGTCTAGTAAGGTGCACTGGTGTGGCCATCCTACAATGCTGAAAGTCGGCGTGGGGCGCCCCGTTGGCCTGTGAGTTTGCGTCAGTAGCGGACCGATGTGCGAATAGGCCGAAGGCAGCACAACGCGCCAAGATCCGGATGGCACCGAGGTGGTGTCTAGTAAGTTGTCGCACTTCTGTGGCCATCCTACAATGTTGAAAGTCGGCGTGGGGCGCCCCGTTGGCCTGTGAGATGGCGTCAGTAGCGGACCGATGTGCGAATGGGGCCAAAGGCAGCGCAACAATATTTTCTGATTTGAAGACACCACAAGGCGCTGAGATGCCAAGATCCGGATGGGACCGAGGTGGTGTCTAGCAAGTTGTGGCACTGGTGTGGCCATCGTACAATGGTAAAAGTCGGCGTGGGGCGCCCTGTTGGCCTGTGAGATGGTGTCAGTAGCGGACTGATGTGCGAATGGGGCCAAAGGCAGCGCAACAATATTTTCTGACTGACACCACAAGGCGCTGAGATGCCAAGATCCGGATGGCACCGAGGTGATGTCTAAGTTGCGGACTGATGTGCGAATGGGGCCAAAGGCAGCGTAACAATATTTTCTGTATGGAAGATACCACTAGGCGTTGAGATGCCAAGATTCGGATGGCACCGAGGTGATGTCTAGCAAGTTGCTGTACTGGTGTGGTCATCCTACAATGCTGAAACTCGGCGTGGGTCGCCCCATTAGCCTGTGAGATGGCGTCAGTAGCGGACCGATGTGCGAATAGGCCGAAGGCAGCACAACGCGCCAAGATCCGGATGTCACCGTGGTGGTTTCATAGTTGAGAGGCACTTCATCTGCAGTGGGGCGCCGAGATCCGGATGGCACCGAGGTGATGTCTAGCAAGTTGCTGTACTGGTGTGGTCATCCTACAATGCTGAAAGTCGGCGTGGGGCGCCCCATTAGCCTGTGAGATGGCGTCAGTAGCGGACTGATGTGCGAATGGGGCCAAAGGCAGCGCAACAATATTTTCTGAAGAGAAGACACCAAAAGGCGCTGACATTCCAAGATCCGGATGGCACCGAGGTGGTGTCTAGCAAGCTATGCAGTTGAGTTGTGTGCGCACTTGCGGCGAATAGGTCGAAGGCAGCATAACAATGTTTTCTGAATAGAAGACACCACAAGGCGTTGAGATTCGGTTACCACCGAGGTGATGTCTAGCAAGTTGCCGCACTGGTGTGGCCATCCTACAATACTGCTCCGAATAACGGCGTGGGGTGCCCGAAGGGGGGGGGGGGGAGCCGGCGTGAATGGGCCTTCCTAGGTGGAGGCTCGTCTGCTGTAGTGGGGCGCCCCTTTACTGTTTCAGTTGCCATTCAGCTGAGTTTCGGCTGCTCTTGATGCTACAGCGACAGGCGGCTGCAAGAGGACTCTCAAAATGGCGGCCTGTTCTTTGGATTTGGGCCTGGTCCACTAAAATGGCCCTGGGACACCTTAGAACTCGGACGCTCGATTTTTTTTTCCTTTCCTGTACTTGCAAAAAAAGGTAAATGCCCGGTACGTTACACGCTTCATCTGCCACGATGAACTCTCCAGAGGAACCGAAAAAAAATATAGTTGTGGTAACTATACCATGCATCGTCATATGGAGAGGTGGCACCAATTAATTATAGTGCTGCATAAAAGAGAGATTTGGAGGAGAACCCCTGACCTGCTAGTACATTCATCAAAGAAGTGGCACTGAGAGCTTCAGAGGCAAGGGAAACGGTCCCAAATATTTAGAAGAACTTTGGAAAGATTAAAATGACATGTTTAGATTGTGGCAAATTAATTTCATGTGGACAGATGAGTGTTACTCTAATAAATACAGCATATGAACATCATCATAGTCGATGGTTGGTAGAGACATTTTGACTATATCCTGGACCTGCCCGTCCTCGCCCAAAATGGCGCCGGAATAAATGGGACTCGTAACTCCTTGTTGTGTACTGGTTGCAGAACCTTGAAATCACGAGATACGTATGCAGTTTTGAAGCACATGGCGGGCGGGGACGAGAATTGATTGAATATTTCGACATCCCTATTGATATTAAGTTCTGATGTGTTATTGATTACTGTACTGTTGAAAGTTCGAATTAACGTCACCCATGGTACTTGCCCGCAAATGTATATCTAGATAATTTTATTGTAACTGGCCCTGTCGTATTTTAATTATAAAATGTACGTCCACCGATTCCGTAACTGTTAGACACCTTAGTTCTTGCAACCTAATGGCCCGCCCGTTACGTTCCTCTACAGTGTAAATGTCTATTCATCATATACGATTACAGTTTGCTCCGTGGCAGGCCCACGTGGTTATAGGCTCGTATTTGTATAATGAAATTTTCACAATAAAAGTTTTTAAAAGAAAACATGGTAGTAGTATATACATTGGTAAAGTTTTTAATAATAGTCACTGTTTTAGAATCATTAAAAGGCAAGTGAAATAAAGCAGACCAATTACATGAAGGGTAAAAGGTATAATACGAAGGAACGCAGTAAAGATAAATGGTCAAGGGCTGTTGTGTTTTCTATTCCTGCAACATAAAGTGATCGATAAGAATCTCATATTCAGGCGTATCGGCGACTAAGACAGCAGGTCGACCCTCTTTTGCTCAACGGCTCCGTCATGGGACGAAGAAACGCTCTTTTTCTCGAAAAAAGAATATATTTTACTTGCAGGACAGTTGTAAAATTTCCGGGAAAGTACATTAGCCTGGAACATTATAACATATATTTAAGAAAAAATAATGTTCGGAAGTAATGAAAAGCGTAATTTTTAGGTCATATGACCAAGCCTTTCATCATTACAATAAGAAAAGTAAAATGAACCAATGAAAAGTTTTATTAACAAGTCACATGACTTGTTATGCTTACGTTACGCGCTGCGCGCCCCGGATGACTTCCGGATGCGCTAACGCGGCGCGTCATATGACGCATTACGCGACAACGCAGGTCCAGAATATAGTCAAAATGTCTCCACCAACCAGCGGTCGGAACACAACCCCTTTCAGCAGGCTAAATAGTTCTGTTAAATGACAACAGAAGGGACAGGCAACAAGAACCATCAGTCAAAGAGGGGAGGGCTAGTTCTTCTCTACCGGGTTACATTGGGGCGCTACCGGAACTGATCGAATTGGTAGTCTACAGTGTTTCTGGATGTTTCAGACTGAAGCTGGGTTTAGCATGAGAGCAGCACCATTTCGTAGCTCCGTCGTGGCCATTCCGCAACCAATCATGGCAGCCGCTCTTTATCGTTATTTTGGGCGGGGTGGGTGGCGGAGCCGAGCTGTTTTGCAGCCATCATTGTGTGGAGTTCAGTTCATCTCACTAGTTTTGTATTTGTCATGAGGGGTTGTTCCTAATGTTTCTATTTTAGCGAGGTCAAAAAGAGATCCCATTAGTGGCCTACTGATTTTGCTCGATTCCTTTTCTTTTTTTTTACACGATTTTTCGTTATCTGCAAAGACTAAACAGAGTATTGCGACTCTGTGTTTGTTTGTAAATAGAGAATGAACCAAAGAGAACTAATTCTAAAACAGTAAATACTTGGATAACAATCAATCAAATGGAGAGAGAAGCAGGCACGACGGATTACAACGGGGGCAAAGGCCTGCGTTAACTACCTTTCACTATCTGCAAAGAGAGAGTACTCCTAATAGAAATGAGGGGGGGGGGCACCATTCAAAGCAGATCAGTGTGCATAAACACGAAAATGTTTTCACTTACCACGTACTTGACATTCGACAGCTTATGATATTTGCTATTAAAAAACCATTGAAATTCACTGAAAAAACCATAGGTTATAGACCATATATAGTTAGGAATTAGCATTTACAAAACCTTGAAAATTCACTGAAAAAAACATAGGTTATAGACCATATATAGTTAGGAATTAGCATTTAAAAAACCTTATTTTACTCACACAAAACCATTGAAATTCCATATATAGTTAGTTGCACTAACTATATATCGCGCACCCGCAATCCACTGCTGATCATGTCACATATTACATCATTCATGACATGGTCAGTGACATCACTGATGACATCACTGATGACATCTCAAATGACATCACTGATGACATCACTGATGACGTCTCATTTGACATCATTCTTGTGCTAATACGATAAACCTCTTCAGACTCTAATATAACCTTAGATACACTCAGTGTATACAGACACTCACACACTGCCACTCATCCATGGAGTTACTCACACACCCAGTCAGTCATGCAAAGAAACAATCTCACCTCCATTTCTTCAACTATACAGTTATACACACCTTACTTATTGAAACATATACTAACACATATTTACTCTCTTATACAATCCCTGATACAAGTTCACAATGATCGATACAACCACTCACTCATTCAGTGGCTCTCATGCACAGTTATTTATATATGCCAACTCTCACATGTACTGTGTTTTACATATGTACTTACTATGACATGTAGCATTGAGATATCCATTCACTCATCAATACACTCATGCACACAGCCAACTGCCCACGTAGCTGTTTCCACATGCACTCTTGAACTCATACACCTAGTGAATAAACTGCTCACACATCTATGCACAGAGTCACACACCTTCCAGCCACCCCCACACAAACTCAATCTCCCATAGAAATACTTGGGCAACCAATTAATAACACATATAGCCTCTCGTATAGCTAATGATCAACACATGCAGCAGTTTACATCACAACAGACATAATGATGCACAAATTAAGACAGTTTAGTCACTAACCCATGCATTCAGTGAGACACATTTAATCACTCACTCATACAGTCAGTCACGCACCTACTAAATCCTTCATCCAGACACTTATACATCCACTCATTCTTCAATATGTAAGACATATTTTAACTTTACAGAAACATACAGTCACTGGATGTTGTCATCAGTGATGTCATCAGTGATGTCATTTGAGATGTCATCAGTGATGTCATCAGTGATGTCACTGACCATGTCATGAATGATGTAATATGTGACATGATCAGCAGTGGATTGCGGGTGCGCGATATATAGTTAGTGCAACTAACTATATATGGAATTTCAATGGTTTTGTGTGAGTAAAATAAGGTTTTTTAAATGCTAATTCCTAACTATATATGGTCTATAACCTATGGTTTTTTCAGTGAATTTGCAAGGTTTTGTAAATGCTAATTCCTAACTATATATGGTCTATAACCTATGGTTTTTTCAGTGAATATATATATATATATATATTACCTACTGGCGATAGCCAGTAGGTATATATAGTTAGGATTTTTTTCCTATGGGATTTTTATATATATATATATATATATATATATATTACCTACTGGCGGTCGCCAGTAGGTATATATAGTTAGGATTTTTTCTCTATGGGATTTTTGAAAATTCTATGTCTAATAACTTTGGCGTTTGTGGACGGAATTGGCTGAAATTTTCAGGAAAATGGAACATTTTGTTTCTGAGCAGCCACTGAAAATTTGGGGGGGGTTTGTCAAGTGGGGGTTGAGAAAAAAGGGGGGTCCCAAAACGTGTTTTTAACATTGAGTTTTCCATAGGGCGGTTGGCCTCACTTTTAGCCCGAACGGCTGAATGGATTTGCACGAAACTTGGCAAAATTGTAGGGATTGGTAGCCCGATGTGCCTTTGCTAGGTCTCAATATATGTGCTGCAGTGGATTTTGAGAAATTAACGTTCAAAAAAAGATATATATCTGTAACAGCGGACCGGGCAGCGCTCCAGTTCGCGTACTTTTCGCGTTACGGAGCTTTGTGACGCGAAGCTGATTGGTTCTCCGGCGTCTGTAAACATTCCAAACAGTCCGTAGAGGCCGCCATCTTGTCTCTCGGTAGGATCGAGAGACAAGAGGAGGCCAAAGCGAAGGAGCAAATGACCATAAGGGGGCATAGTAGATCCTCCCTGACCCCCTAGGTTTGATGTGGAGGTTTTAAAAGGGCCCCGCGGGGCAAAAAAAAAAAAAATAATAATAATCGAACGGCTGAATGGATTTGCACGAAACTGGTAGCCCGATGTGCCTTTGCTAGGTCTCAATATATGTGCTCCAGTGGATTTTGAGAAATTAACGTTCAAAAAAAGATATTTATCTGTAACAGCGCTCCGCTTCGCGTACTTTTCGCGTTACGGAGCTTTGCGAATGTGATTGGTTCTCCGGCGTCTGTAAACATTCCAAACAGTCCGTAGCGGCCGCCATCTTGTCTCTCGGTAGGATCGAGAGACAAGAGGAGGCCAAAGCGAAGGGGCAAATGACCATAAGGGGGCATAGTAGATCCTCCCTGACCTCTTAGGTTTGATGTACCATTTTGCCAAGTTTGGTGTAATTCCGTTCAGCCATTCAGGCTGTAGACGTATCTAAATGTCCTATGGAAAATTGCATGGGGAAAACACATTTGAAAGTGTTGAAATTTAGAACCAATTAAAATGTTACTTTGGTTTTGTATTTGTGTGTGATGAAAGTTAATTGGTTATGTATATATCTAAAATGAGAGGAAACCACAGCCATTTTGTGATACTACTGTCTGAGGTATATTTGTGAGGAATTTTTGGTGCTCAATTTCTGGTGTTTGATTTACACAGTACTAACACTTCTCCTACTTTTAAAAAGGTGAGTTGTTAATTTGTAAGGGGAACTATGTTGTGCACTTTAAGATAATTTGAAAAATGTTTTCTGTTATTTATTTACAGTCCTTCTGTTATACTAAATACTTGATAAAGTTAGTTTTATATTATGTATTACTAAAAACGATAAATGAAAGTGATTATTTTTTTCTGCAATTTACAGCAAGCAATTTCAAAATAAAATGGCTCACAATGAAGAGACCGTGGCAATTTCTTTTGAATTATCCACTACATTTATTGAAATTGACAGCACCAATAATGAAATATTCTCACAAGGAGGAGATGACTTGATTGATTTTTTTGATCAATCTCTTGATGGCGAATTTATTGAATGTTTGGAGACCATAGAGTTACAAGAATCATCATTGCAGACTTTTCATGAGGAGATTCCTGATGAGATGATTGAAGAGGAAATTCCTGATGAGGACATGTTACTAGTTCTTTCAAATTATTAAAATTCAGAAGATGTTGCCTGGGTGCCGCACTGATTTGGGTATCCGGCGTGGGGCGTCCCGGGGGGTGGGTTGTCAGTAGCGGTCTGTTGTGCGAATAGTTCCAAGGCAGCAGAACGCGCTGAAATCTGGATGGCACGAAGGTGATGTCTAGTAAGTTGCCGCCCAGCAAATAACGGCGTGGGGCGCCGCGGGGGGGGGGCAGTCCAAAGTTCCGTTAAAAGGGCAAAGGAAAGGATCGGTGGTTTGAACCATCAGTCAAAAAGGGGAGGGGGTGCAACAATTTTTCCTACCGGGTCACACTGTGCTTTCACCGGAACTGAGGTCTGCAGGTTTCTAGTCATTCAAACTGAGGCTGGCGCCAGCATGGGAGCGCCGACGTCCCGCGGCTACAGTTTCGTCACTCCACGGGCGATCATGGCAGTCATTCCCCATCGGGGGTGTCTGCGGGGGTCGGGGACTCCCGCGGCTCCTCTAGAATCTTCAAGGTCGTGGAGGACTACGGTGGTGGAGTCAACTAGTGACCGGGCCATTTCTTCATGCTGGGCCCGCTCTTGCCAGGTCGACCGCCATTTTGAGAGTTCGGTAGCTACTGGCGATCGCGGGGTCAAATGAGCGGACGGGCTCCACCCTGCCGGGCGAGACGTTGCAGCATCGCCACAGTGGAAGAACCCTTTTCGGGGCGCCTGGAGCGCTGAGGGTGCAGCTGGGAAGCCTCCACCTGGGGAGGCGGGAGAGGCCTGTTCGCACCGTCTCTCCCACCCAGTGCACCCCACGGCGTCTCGCTTGACATTTGTTATGGCCGGACCAGGCGATGAGGACGAGGGGGGGGGGGTCGGAGGCATGTGCAAGACATCCCCCCCCAGTGTTGTCGCAGCCATTATAAAAGAAAGAAGAAATGTCCCGTCCGTCTTTGGGCCGGACCTCCGGTGGATGGCGGCCGGGCGCCCTTTGCTCTGGCCCCATGAACGGGTTCCTTGGCTCATCCGGTGGGGCAGGCCTTGGCGTGTGGTGCCTCTACTGGGCCTTTCGTGCAGTGGCCTCTCCACTCCCAGGCCCTCCATGGATGCTGGCCCAGACTGGGAGAGAGAGGGTCTAACCTGCAATTCTCCAGGGTTACCGCCACCGCGGCCGGATCCCATCGGCCTCGGCCTCTGGTTGATGGTGGCCCGACTGGGAGAGAGAGGGGAGGGTCGAGGACACGGACATTCCCCCCCCTGCAACTCTCCAGGGTGGTCGTAGCAATCCCCCTGGCCGGGTCCCGCTGGCCTCGGCCTCTCCTCCGGCTACACCCTACGTGATGATCTCCTGACCGACGGTTGGCAGCAGGACCCGCCTTATATGTGTTGCTTCCGGCTGGGCGTAGCCGGAAACCTGTTTCTCAAACAAAGGATATTGAGGCAAATGTGGCGCATACTCTCTTCTTAACCTATTGTATTCCTTAACACAATCTAGATCCGCACAAATGTTTGTGACATCACACTCAATCAAGTACAATCCCGATAAAGTTTCCAGAATGGGGCGGATGTCTGCTGACTTGTATCTTTCCCAGTTTGCCGTTATTTGGGCGTGGCAGGCGGTGAGACAGACACGTTTTGGGGCAGTGAGGGGCGATGAAGCCTCGTTGCCTTGTGGCCGTTGCAATGTCACACTTGGTTTCTCTTACTGTTTTCAGGTTTCTTATTACGGGCTTACTTCTAACGTTTCTTGTTTCTAGGACAATAATAGGTTTTATCATTACATATTGTTATCGTTTCTTTGTTTGTTATTTAATAAAAAGTTCATCAGTGGCCTACTGATTTTCGTTTTCCTATTCCTTTCTTTCCAGGTTGTTTCATGCTAAAGTTTCTGTTAACAGGATACAGTGATCACTTCGTTATTATTGCATATTTCCTTTTCACTAGGGGTGCTCTCTGGTCGGGCCAGATGACCTATCTCTAGTAAATGGTCCGGGTGAAACAGGTGCATCAATCAGTGGGGAGTAGATAGGCATGACAGATTACAACGGGGGACAAAGGTCCGCATTACCTACCCTTTCACTACTTGCAAAGATTTTCCTACGTTTATTTGCAAACAGGGAATACCTCCAAAAAGAACCAATTCCCAAACAGTCAATGTTCGGGCAAACAATCAATCAATGAGGAACGAAATAGGCACGACGTGTTAAAGGTTTGCGTTACCTACCTTTCACTATCTGCAAAGGGAGAGAGAATATTCCTATTCTTCCTCGTTTGCAGGCAGAGAAGATCCTTAAGAGAACCAACTTCGAACAATTCAATGCTCGATTCAAACAATCAACAAGGAGTACTGTGAACACAAATGAACGCCGCTTATGTACATACACATTGCTATTTTCAACAGGTTGTTCCTAATGTTTCTATTTTAGCCAGGTCAAAAAGAGATCCCATTAGTGGCCTACTGATTTTGCTCGATTCCTTTTGTTTTTTTACACGATTTTTCGCTATCTGCAAAGACTAAACAGAGTATTGCGACTCTGTGCTTGTTTGTAAATAGAGAATGAACCAAAGAGAACAATCAATGAAATGGAGAGAGAAGCAGGCACGACGGATTACAACGGGGGCAAAGGCCTGCGTTAACTACCCTTCACTATCTGCAAAGAGAGAGTACTCCTAATAGAAATGAGGGGGGGGGCAGCATTCAAAGCAGATCAGTGTGCATAAACACGAAAATGTTTTTACTTACCACGTACTTGACATTCGACAGCTTATGATATTTGCTATTAAAAAAACATTGAAATTCACTGAAAAAACCATAGGTTATAGACCATATATAGTTAGGAATTAGCATTTACAAAACCTTGAAAATTCACTGAAAAAACCATAGGTTATAGACCATATATAGTTAGGAATTAGCATTTAGAAAACCTTATTTTACTCACACAAAACCATTGAAATTCCATATATAGTTAGTTGTACTAACTATATATCGCGCACCTGCAATCCACTGCTGATCATGTCACATATTACATCATTCATGACATGGTCAGTGACATCACTGATGACATCACTGATGACATCTCAAATGACATCACTGATGACATCTCAAATGACATCACTGATGACATCACTGATGACATCTCAAATGACATCACTGATGACATCACTGATGACATCTCATTTGACATTACTGATCACATCACTGATGACATCATTCATGTGATAATACGATGAACCTCTTCAGACTCTAATATAACCTTAGATACACTCAGTGTAAACACAGACTCACAGATTGTCATTCATCCATGAAGTTACACACACACCTAGTCAGTCATGCAAACAATCAATCACACCTCCATTTTCCCAACTATACAGTTATACACACCTTACTTATTCAAACATATACTAAAACATATTTACTCTCTTATACAATCCCGGATACAAGTTCACAATGATGCATACAGCTACTCACACATTCACTGGCTCTTATGCACAGTTATTTATATATGTCAAGTCTCACATGTACTGTGTTTTACATATGTACTTACTTTGACATGTAGCACTGAGATATCCATTCACTCACCAATACACTGATGCACACAGTCAACCGCCCATACAGCTGTTTCCACATGCACTTTTGAACCCATACATCTAGTGAATCAACTGCTCACACATCTATGCACAGAGTCATACACCTCCCAGCCACCCACACACACACTCAGTCTCCCATACAAATACTTGGGCAACCAATCAATAACCCATATAGTTACTCATATAGCTACTGAACAACACATGCAGCAGTTTTCAGAACAACAGACATAATGATGCACAAATTAAGACAGTTTAGTCACTAACCCATGCACTCAGTGAGACACATTTAATCACTCACTCATACAGTCAGTCATGCACCTACTAAATCCTTCATCCAGACACTTATACATCCACTCAAGACATATTTTAACTTTACAGAAAAATACAGTCACTGGATGTTGTCATCAGTGATGTCATCAGTGATGTCATTTGAGATGTCATCAGTGATGTCATCAGTGATGACATCAGTGATGTCATCAGTGATGTCACTGACCATGTCATGAATGATGTAATATGTGACATGATCAGCAGTGGATTGCGGGTGCGCGATATATAGTTAGTACAACTAACTATATATGGAATTTCAATGGTTTTGTGTGAGTAAAATAAGGTTTTTTAAATGCTAATTCCTAACTATATATGGTCTATAACCTATGGTTTTTTCAGTGAATTTTCAAGGTTTTGTAAATGCTAATTCCTAACTATATATGGTCTATAACCTATGGTTTTTTCAGTGAATATATATATATATATATACTGTTTCTTAATTTTTAAGAGATCAGAGGCCACAACGGGGAACTGCTGGAGGAAACTTTAATAACAAGTTGCAAAGCGTAATGCATTTCGACATTCCAAGCCTTCTTCAGACGCTGTGGCAAACTGCAAATGCTACTAAACCCCTCCTTTTGTCCTCCTGCGGTCCTCCCCTAAACAAGGGAAAGTCAGCTGACCACGCCAAATCACCGGCAGCTGTAGTCAGAGTGCTGCAGACCACAACTCCCATCATGCACCAGAGTGGTAAGTGCATCGGCAAAGTTTTTACTTGGTGCGCGCTGAAATGCCTGGCAAAAGCGGGGCGATGATGTGGCTCTTGGTTGCGCTGTATTGATTGTCCAGTACCTCCTCAGGTCCCCAACACTCTGCCTGAATACACCAATGTCGGGTAGGGCTGAAAGCGTGGATTTTAGTGATCCCACCTTCCCTCAATGATGAGCTGCTCCTGGCAGTAGCCACTTGCCTACGCTGTTGTATGAGGCTGTCCTGCGGTCATCCGATACCTCGGGGATTTTGTAAAGAGCGCTGCCACTCATGTCAGCAAAAACCGCAGCACACTTGGAGAGTGGGGCCTCTTTGCGCTGCCAACAAGCGCATAAAATTGTTTCCAATGGACCGCTTAATTTTTAGAGATCAGAGGCCACAACGGGGAACTGCTGGAGGAAACTTTAATAACAAGTTGCAAAGCGTAATGCATTTCGGCATTCCAAGCCTTCTTCAGACGCTGTGGCAAACTGCAAACGCTACCAAACCCCTCCTTTTGTCCTCCTGCGGTCCTCCCCTAAACAAGGGAAAGTCAGCTGACCACGCCAAATCACCGGCAGCTGTAGTCAGAGTGTTGCAGACCACAACTCCCATCATGCACCAGAGTGGTAAGTGCATAGGCAAAGTTTTTACTTGGTGCGCGCTGAAATACCTGGCAAAAGCGGGGGGATGATGTGGCTCTTGGTTGCGCTGTATTGATTGTCCAGTACCTCCTCAGGTCCCCAACACTCTGCCTGAATACACCAATGTCGGGTAGGGCTGAAAGCGTGGATTTTAGTGATCCCACCTTCCCTCAATGATGAGCTGCTCCTGGCAGTAGCCACTTGCCCACGCTGTTGTATGAGGCTGTCCTGCGGTCATCCGATACCTCGGGGATTTTGTAAAGAGCGTTGCCACTCGTGTCAGCAAAAGCCGCAGCACACTTGGAGAGTGGGGCCTCTTTGCGCTGCCAACAAGCAATTTCTAGAGCACACCCAGGATCTTTATTACACAGCATGGAGACTATTTTGGAATTCAGAGGCCTGGCACACATGCTGCTTTGGACTTTCTAGCACTAAATGTCTTAAGGCCTGACACACTCCATGACTACATGTTTTGCCATATTTTAAAACACATCATCTAAGCAAATTTTTTTGCCACATTTTTCTGAAATGATCTCTGACTCACACTGTGATCTTAGACACATGACAGTATGCCTTGCAATTCCGTAAAATGATTACTACAGTGAAAGAGAGTCTTGCTGGGAGTGCTGTTTCACATTTTAGGACAGTGCAGTGGGGTTGTATGACGTTACAACGCATACTTTTACTACGCACACCTTTACAACGCATTTTTTACAATGCAACATCCATTACAACTCTGAAACAGCACTCCCAGCAGGACTCTCTTTCACTGTAGTAATCATTTTACAGTATTGCAAGGCATACTGTCATGTGTCTAAGATCACAGTGTGAGTCAGAATTCATTTCAGAAAAATATGACAGAATTATTTGCTTAGTTGATGTGTTTTTAAATTATGGGAATATATGAAGTCATGGAGTGAGTCAGTCCTTAGGACAGTTAGTGCTATAAAGTCCAAAGCAGCATGTGTGCCAGGCCTCTGAATTCCTAAATAGTCTTCATGCTGTGTAATAAAGATCCTGGGTGTGCTGTAGAAATTGCATACCAAATCTCTCTGTAGCATGTAGAAATAATTTCAGTGAATTCTCATTTGTACATTCTCAGTCCCATCTTGAGTCCCTATACTGCCTGAACACCACTGCACGGGAAACAACCTATACAACGCAACTTTTACAACGCACTACCATTACAACGAAACTTCTATTACATAGCATGCCATTACAACGGAACCATTACAACGCATGACACTACAACGCATATCATTACAATGCATGTCATTACAACACAGTCATTACAACGCATACCATTACAACGCATACCATTACCATCCAACACTTACCCTACTGTTGCACCCCCTGGAGTTAGAATATTAATTTTTACCCCTACACTATCCAACACTTACCCTACTGTTGCACCCCCTGGAGTTAGAATAGTAATTTTTACTCCTACACTATCCAATACTTACCATACATGCAATGTGATGTTATGCGTTGTAATGGTATGCATTGTAAAGGTAGTATGCGTTGTAATGGAATGCGTTTTTAATGATTTTTTTAAAATTCGTTGTAATGGTATTCGTTGTAATGAAATGAGTTGTAATGGATGTTGCGTTGTAAAAAATGTGTTGTAAAGGTGTTCGTTGTAAAAGTATGCGTTGTAACATCATACAACTCCACTGCACTGTCCTAAAATCTGAAACAGCACTCCCAGCAAGACTCTCTTTCACTGTAGTAATCATTTAACGGAATTGCAAGGCATACTGTCATGTGTCTAAGATCACAGTGTGAGTCAGAATTCATTTCAGGAAAATGTGGCAGAATATTTTGCTTAGTTGATGTGTTTAAAAATATGGGAATACATGTACTCATGAAATTGATAAAACTAGTTTTGTATTATCTATTAGTAAAAATAATAAAATGAAGTGTTTATATTTTTCTGCTAGGTACAGCAACATAATAAAATGTATTATGGATCAAAATCAGAAGAACATTGAAGTCACTTTTGAAATTTCTAACACTCTGATGGAGGACTTAAATGTACCTTTTGTGGACAGCAGCAATGAAGAACAACCTATTGGTGCAGGAGATATAACCTGTGATTTTTGGGATGAAAGTTTAGATAATGAATGAATTGAAACATTGGATGATATTGAGTTTAATGTGTCAAGTTCAGAAGTTGATGAAAATGTTACTGAAATTCCTGATAACATCATACTAGATGTTCTATTATAATATGAAATGTCACAAGAATAAATTGATGATTAAAAATGATTTGAGAGAGTCTTCTTGTACAATTATAATCTTGAGCTAGTAGCCAAGTTATTGTGGTATAAACTGAGTCTTACAGCATAGTTTTTATTTCCAGGTGTATATTGTTTGACTTTTAGCAAAGTCTATGTGATTGTTGATTTCCTATTGTACAGAGGTATTCAAGAGAATGTCTGTTTGTATGCACTGTGGTAAAAAATAAGACTATTTGTGATCTTAGACACATGACAATATGCCTTGCAATTTAGTAAAATGATTAATACAGTGAAAGAGAGTCTTGCTGGGAGTGCTGTTTCAGGGTTTAGGACAGTGCAGTGGTGTTCAGGCAGTGTAGAGGGTCAAGGTGAGACTGAGAATGTAGAAATGAGAATTCACTGAAATGATTACTACATGCAACAGAGACAGTTGCTATGCAATTTCAACAGCACACCCAGGATTTTTATTACACAGCATGGAGACTATTTCGGTATTCAGAGGCCTGGCACACATGCTGCTTAGGACTTTGTAGCATGAATTGTCCTAAGGCCTGACTCATTCCATGAGTACATGTATTCCCATATTTTTAAACACATCAACTAAGTAAATTATTCTGCCACATTTTTCTGAAATGAATTCTAACTCACACTGTGATCTTAGACACATGACAGTATGCCTTGCAATTCAGTAAAATGATTACTACAGTGAAAGAGAGTCTTGCTGGGAGTGCTGTTTCAGGTTTTAGGACAGTGCAGTGGTGTTCATGCAGTGTAGAGGGTCAAGGTGAGACTGAGAATGTAGAAATGAGAATTCACTGAAATGATTACTACATGCTACAGAGACGAGACAGTTGCTATGCAATTTCAACAGCACACCCAGGATTTTTATTACACAGCATGGAGACCATTTCGGTATTCAGAGGCCTGGCACACATGCTGCTTTGGACTTTGTAGCACTAATTTTCCTAAGGCCTGACTCATTCCATGAGTACATGTATTCCCATATTTTTAAACACATCAACTAAGTAGATTATTCTGCCACATTTTTCTGAAATTAATTCTGACTCACACTGTGATCTTAGACACATGATAGTATCTCTTGCAATTCAGTAAAATGATTACTAGAGTGAAAAAGGGTTTTGCTGGGAGTGCTGTTTCAGATTTTAGGACAGAGCAGTGGAGTTGTATGACATTACAACGCATACTTTTACAACGCACACCTATACAACATATTTTTTACAATGCAACATCCATTACAACTCATTTCATTACAACGCATACCATTTCAGCGAATTTTTTAAAACTACCTTTACAACGCATTCCATTACAACGCATACTACCTTTACAATGCATACCATTACAACGCATAACATTACATTGCATGTATGGTAAGTATTGCATAGTGTAGGGGTAACAATTACTATTATAACTCCAGGGGGTGCAACAGTAGGGTAAGTGTTGGACAGTGTAAGGGTAAAAATTACTATTCTAACTCCAGGGGGTGCAACAGTAGGTTAAGTGTTGGATGGTAATGGTATGCGTTATAATAGTATGCGTTGTAATGACTGCGTTGTAATGACATGCATTGTAATGGTATGTGTTGTAGTGTCATGCGTTGTAATGGTTGCGTTGTAATGGCATGCTATATAATGGATGTTGCGTTGTAAAAGTTTTGTTGTAATTGTAGTGCGTTGTAAAAGTTGTGTTGTAAAGGTTGTTTCCCGTGCAGTGGTGTTCAGGCAGTATAGGGGCTCAAGGTGGGACTGAGAATGTAGAAATGAGATTTCACTGAAATAATTTCTAAATGCTACTGAAAAAGTTGGTATGCAATTTCTACAGCACACCCCGAATCTTTATTACACAGCATGGAGACTTTTTGGGAATTCAGAGGCCTGACACACATGCTGCTTTGGACTTTATAGCACTAACTGTCCTAAGGAATGACTCACTCCATGACTACATCCTTTGTCATATTTTAAAACACATCAACAAAGCAAATTATTCTGCCACATTTTTCTGAAATGAATTCTCACTCACACTGTGATCTTAGACACATGACAGTATGCCTTTCAATTCCGTAAAATTATTACTGCAGTGAAAGAGAGTCTTGCTTGGAGTGCTGTTTCACATTTTAGGGCAGTGCAGTGGGGTTGTATGACGTTACAACGCATACTTTTACAACACACACCTTTACAATGCATTTTTTACAACGCAACATCCATTACAACTCATTTCATTACAACGCAAACCATTACAACGAATTTTTAAAAACTACCTTTACAACACATTCCATTACAACGCATACTACCTTTACAATGCATACCATTACAACGCATAACATTACATTGCATGTATGGTAAGTATTGCATAGTGTAGGGGTAAAAATTACTATTCTAACTCCAGGGGGTGCAACAGTAGGGTAAGTGTTGGATAGTGTAAGGGTAAAAATTACTATTCTAACTCCAGAGGGTGCAACAGTAGGATAAGTGTTGAATGGTAATGGTATGCGTTATAATGGTATACGTTGTAATGACTGCGTTGTAATGACATGCATTGTAATGGTATGCATTGTAGAGTCATGCGTTGTAATGGTTGCGTTGTAATGGCATGCTATGTAATGGACTTTGCGTTGTAAAAGTTTTGTTGTAATGGTAAAGCGTTCTAAAAGTTGCACTTTAAAGATTGTTTCCCATGCAGTGGTGTTCAGGCTGTAGAGGCGCTCAAGGTGGGACTGAGAATGTAGAAATGAGAATTCACTAAAATAATTTCTACATGTTACTGAAAAAGTTGGTATGCAATTTCTACAGCACATCCAGGATCTTTATTACACAGCATGGAGACTATTTGGGAATTCAGAGGCCTGACACACATGCTGCTTTGAACTTTATAGCACTAACTGTCCTAAGGAATGACTCACTCCATAACTACATCTTTTGACATAATTTAAAACACATCAACTAAGCAAATTATTCTGCCACATTTTTCGGAAATGAATTCTCACTCACACTGTGATCTTAGACACATGACAGTATGCCTTGCAATTCAGCAAAATGATTACTACAGTGAAACAAAGTCTAGCTAGGAGTGCTGTTTCACATTTTAGGACAGTGCAGTGGTGTACAAGCAATGCAGGGGCTCAAGGTGGGACTAAGAATGTAGAAATGAGAATTCACTGAAATAATTTCTACATGCTACGGAAAAAGTTGGTATGCAATTTCTACAGCACACCCAGGATCTTTATTACACAGTATGGAGACTATTTGGGAATTCAGAGGCCTGACACACATGCTGCTTTGGACTTTATAGCACTAACTGTCATAAGGAATGACTCACTCCAAGACTACATCTTTTGCCATATTTTAAAACACATCAACTAAGCAAATTATTAGATCATTTTTAACAACAGCACTGTACTGCAAAAAAAATCTCCTCAAACACATCAACATACCAAATGCTCCTTTCACAATATTTTTCCCAAAGCAGACACATTCAAAATTAGACTCTGTACAAATAAACTCCTGCTTCCACATTAGATTACATTTTTCAATTTAACTTAAACTGCACAACATAGATCCCCTTACAAATTAACAACTCACCTTTAGAACAGTGTCAATCACACAGAAGATTTTCCTAAGCAGAATCTCTGAATAGTGCACCAGCTACAGCAAGCACAAAATGGCATAGCTTCCCTCTCATTTTATACACTAATCTTGAAGATAACCAATAAAATATCTTCCCACACAAATTCAAAACCAAACTAACATTTTAATTGGTTCTACATTGAAACACTTTCAATCTCACATAAACTTCAACCTTCCCCCACTGCTCTCTCTGCCTGTTACCATGGTAGAACTCCATAGACACCTAACTGAACATACAGGTGAAAAGTTCCTCTGCAAAACAAACCAGCAAGGGTGTTTGACTTTTCAAAACAGCAGCGAATCCTGTGCAATGTTCCTTTCAATCACTTTCTCTCACCCATTAGCATTTCTCCTTAAAAAAAACAGTAGCATGCACCCTAGTTTTCAATGTTGAATTTACAGAAACCACCAATCATGTATTCTTTTTCAATGCACTGAATCTCATCCACATTTTTTTCTAACCTCCTACTTTTCAAACTGCCATTTCATTTCCTAAGCCCATCTGGATACAGCCAGATCTCCCTTCAAGATGCTTAAAGTGTGGATTGTAGGACACAGCTATATTTTCTGGAGTGAAAGGTATGTAGAAAATAGATGCTTTTTCAACCTTGACTTACCAAATGTGGATATTATGTGGATTGGCCAGAGAGGATTGAGATGTCGACAATTGATGTAATTGGTAAAATTCTTTTTGCATCTCCCACACCCTGACCTCATAATTGTTCACTGTGGTGGCAATGACCTATGCACTTTGACTGGGGTAGGTCTGGAAATGCTTTTAAAGTACACCTTTGGGCAATTGATGTCACTTTTTCCACAAACTGCCTTTGTATATTCTAATATATGCCAAAGGCAAAAATGGAACTGGTCCAACCAATATTGTCCACAGATTGAGAAAGCAAGGAAACATGTGAATAAGTCTGTTTCTGCTTTCCTCAGAGACTATGGTATGGGTTCTATATACCACAACAACTTGCGTTACAACATGCAAGGCATTTATAGAGGAGACGGTGTCCATTTCACAGATGAGGGAAACAGAGTCTTCCTTTTGAATATTAGACTCTGCATCGGTACTTACTTGTAGGTACAAAAAACACTCAATAAACACAACGGCTCTTTTTAGAGCCAACCAACATCTAAACACTCAAACTTGTTATTTAACTGTATTTTTTTTCAGTTTTTTTTTCTGACGTGCGCGCAATGTGCGCGCACCTCATGAATTTTTGCCTCGAGGGTGCGTGCGACGTGCGCGCACCTCGCGATTTTTGAAAATAAAAATGTTGACCTTCGGTGCGCAAATCGGGTGTGCACGCTTATAGATATAGATTATTTTTTTCTTTTGATTTTCTCAGGAACTACTGCATCGATTTACACCATTTGAGCAAAAGCGTGATCTGCAAATCAGACTCTACCATTTTGCCAAATTTCTTGTAATTCTGTTCAGCCGTTCGGGCTGTAGCCGTGTTTAATCGTCCTATGTAAAATAACATGGGAAAAACACGTTTTGGGCCCCCCCTTTTTTCTCAGCCCCCACTTAACGAATCCCCCCAAAACTTTCAGGGAAGGAGCAGAGCAGAGCGGGCCATCTTCTTTGAGAAATTAGTGAAGATTCATCAACCGGCGCCAAAGTTATTCCCAATAGAATGTTGCAAATTTCCTAAGGAAACTAGGTCCTAACTATAACTACCTAGGTAATATATATATATATATATATGTATATATATATATACAATATATATATATATATATATATATATATATATATATATATATATATATATATATATATATATATATATATATATATACACACCAAGTACTCTGAAGCCAGTGCTGCATTTCATCAGTGAGGCTGCATCCTGTACTCACATTCATCATGTGCCCCCTCCCCCTAACAAGAGGCAACCAGTGTCCCTACAATCCTAGGCTATGCAGTATGCTCCCTACTCAGCCAGCAAATCTGTAAATGAATCCCAGTAGAATAATCACTGAGGCCTGTGCTCCCAGGATTAGGGGCTTGCAGTGTGTGACCTGACCTGACAACAGGAGCCTTGAATCCTTCAGTCCTTCCTTAACCGGAGAATCTACAGCCAGTGATCCGTCTACCTTCAAGAGGACTGGAGCTTGGGCTTGCATTAATGATACAGCATCATACATCCACAAGAAGGGATAGTGCTTCCAGTGCTCCGCACAATAGATTCTGCAGTCAGTCCCCACCTATGCAGCAGAGGCTCTGCAGCCTGGGATTAAAAAAAGAGGCAGTTGTGTATGTGGCTCACCATCTACCCCACCACTGGTCAGGTGTTCTTGAGCGTGGGACTTACACACCTTCATAAAGCAATATTGCTATGCCTGGGTAATATTTGTGTAATTTCCTTTGTGGAACTGGCATACAAATGACACAAAATTACGTGTTATTACTCACAACACCATCTTTGGCATTTTTCACTACCTTTTAACACAAAATGTGTCCTTTCACCCAATTTTGTTTTGAGGATACATTTTTTTAAAACGGCTGTGCACATTCAGTATGTTTATGTTGCTCCTGGTCTACTGCTACACAATTTTTACCCCAACAAAATATCTCAAGCATTTTGTGTAACAAAACGGGAAAGGCTGGAAATTACACAAGATTGTGCCAGCGTAAGTTAAATTTAGCCGGGCCCTGATTACAGTATGTGTTCCCACTTTGCTCTATGGGCAATGCCCCACCTAAACACAGGCCTGTTCCACATGATGTCAGCCAGAGACTCGAAAATGGTACCTCCCGGACCAGTGTCAAAACAGCTTAAATGCCCCACCCTTACCCTCAACACTCCTGCCTCTTACCACACCCTCACTCTGGGGCTCGACGACATGTGCCTCATCTTCAACAAGAGACATTGCAATGTGGTCCCCAACATCAATGACAGCCGCTTTCTACCGCTCTGCACCTTGTTCCTCCCTGCCTCTATTATGCGAGCCTCCTCACACTGTTTTCCCTGCTGCTTCCGCTTAAAAACGCTTCACTACACGAAGCCAAATGTATTGGTTTTCTCAATACTTGTTTGATTTTGTGAGCATGAATTTCTTTCACAGAACAGCTGTCAAGTCAGTCAACAAAACAGGTCTGCTCTGGTCTCCAGATAATACAAACTCCTGTTGTTCATGCATTCTCGTTGACAGCAGCAGGATGAGAATCAAAATGCATCCCTGAACAAATGAAACCCTTCCCAGTCTTGACATTCCAAATGTGACCAAGTTGTCTTTTCAGTCAGTAACATTTTTAAGATGCTAGAATTTGTATCAGAAAGTCGCTCAAGGATATCAGTGCAGCGACAGTTAGATAATTGAGATACCTACATGAATGCAGCACACTCTGAGAATAATAAAAAAATAGTCACACAAACATATGATTTGGAACACGTTCAAGTGTTCATGGACTCACATTTTTATATCAACTTCTGCCAAAAACGGATAATTTCTTTTTCTTTCAGTATTTTTCAAACGCAAGACAACAAAGTAGTAATTTGTTTGTATTACCGGTGTCACCCCTGCGACTCTCAAGGTATTTGCAATTTTTAGTATTAAGGGTTGACAGTGCCATTCGCCACAATTTAATATTATAAATCCATTTGAATTTGTATCTACGGTTTATCTTCCATTTTTGTTTTCTTTTAATTTGAAATTATTTTTGGTAACTGCTCAAAAATTAGGGAGCAAGAATTCTTTCACCATTCTAAGGGCCTCATTTATGAGGCTGTGCGTCACTTTTACGCCGCCGGTGCGACGCACCAGTGGAGTAAAAAATGCGCCTTGTTGCGCCATATTTACAAAGTAGGTAGATGCGTCACTTTGTAAACCCCTGCGCCACACTATACCAGCGCCAGGTATAATGTATGCAAGGGGGGCGTTTTGATGCAAGAAAGGGTCATGGAAGTGACGCAGTGAAATCTATAATATTTCACTGCGCCATTTCTTGGCGACTAATGCGTCAAAATCTTATGCCTGCTTCATGGCAGGCATAAGACTGACGCAAGCTCTAACAACATTGCTGGAGTTGCGTCACTTTTGTGACACACTCCAGCAATGCGTCACTTTTGCGCCTACAGTTACGTCAGAAATACTGACGTATCTGTAACTCCTTGCGACATGATGCGTCATATTATAAATATGATGCATCAATCATGACGCAAGGAGTGCGCACTGAGAAGTGACGCATCGCTTCTTTCACACAGCGATGCGTCATTTCTCATAAGTGAGGCCCATAATTCCTTTGTCGTCTGGTTAAACCATTGGGAGACACTTTCATTTACTTTACTTCTGTACCTTTCTTTTTTCTGTTCCTGGCACTACTTATTCGATATACATGTGTGCGAAAACTTTCTTTTTCAATATATTTACAGTCTATCAGATTGGATACTAGTTCAAAAAGACATTTCTTTGTCCCTTAGTCGTAACTTAAAATAGTCACATTCCTTTGCTCTCTTCTTGAGTCTACACGCCTTAGAGTAAGATAAGTCCTGGTGAATGCATTGACTTTTCAGTTAAAAACTGTGTCTGCGGAGTATTTACGACCAGTTTACTTGTGAAGTGGTCACAGTTCATAATTGCAGATTGTATCCAAAGCATCCAAGAAATCAACAAAGCACTGCATTAGGCAAGGCTTCTGCGCCAAGAGGGCCTCAAGAAATCAGACACAGAAAGATCTCTGTGTGAGCACATTTCAGGACCGAACTACAGCTTTCAAAATGTATAGACTGCAGTACTGAAAGATGACTTCAAGACAGAAACAGGAATGTCAGCAAATGAATATAAGTGGATTTAACTGTTCAATATACTGAAAGGTGATATTAAAAGTGTAAGAAAACGTGCACGAGCCAGAGCCACGTTGGAAACTGACAAATGCTCATGTCTCCTCCATCCACGTATATACATAGGTACTAATTTTCGTCCCTGACACCCTTCAACCTGCACGCTGAGAAAAAATCTGATATTTGATTGATGTGGTACCAGATCGACGAGCCAACAGAAACATTGATCTGACATGTGACTGACTTCACCCACTACTTCTAGTTTTCCTAAAGCAACAACTTAAAACTGTAACTCAGCCCTATTAGCAATCCAGAGAATAAGTTATACGGCACAGTCCCTTTCCCCTCAGCACAGGATTTTTTGTCTCCATTCGCATCCAATACGACATAATACGCTTCTATGACATAATATCACTAACAAAAATATCTCAGTACTAATTATTGCGAACAAGTATTGAGAACACAAATATTGACTTTACCTACTCTCTAGGTAAAGTAGAAAAATATTGAAAACAAAAAATATAGTAGACCAAAATAGCATTATTAAATAGGTAAGTATATTATATTTAAAATCATTTCTATTATATTACCTTTATAAAACATGTTCACTTTAAAAAATTGCATTAAAAAAACATATAATATGGTAAATATATCAATACCTTTTGTAACTTAAAAACATAAAATAAATGTAAACATTAATAAACATTGTTTTGAAACCAATAACGTTAAAACATGAATAATACAACAAATAATGCTATTCAGAAATAAGAGTAATTTAAACACTCTGTACTAAAAGATCCAAAAATAAACATGTAAAATAAAATTCATAAAATTAAAGAATAATAAAAAATAATGCTACATCATAAAATAAAAATGTACAAATAAAATCTAAAACCAAAATACTATTACAATTAAAACTAGAAAACTTCATGTTAAAAAAGAACACAAATGGGGGCGTGGTCTGGCCATGAGGAAAGATGGCTGCATGATTTTGGGGACTACACGCTGTGGGGAACCGGGGACTGCGACTTAACAGCTTCTGGTGCGCGTCTTGGCTTGTGTCTTACTGTTTTTGCAGCTGGGATGGCCAGAAATGAATTAGTGCCGGAGTTGCTGATGACAGATCCCCTCGGGAGCTGTTATTTCTTCAGAGGAGATGCAGAGGACTCTGAAGGCGTAAAATGGCCGCTTTTGATGTGTGTGCACCATCATTACTCTGATCCAGTGAGGTGCGCGCACTGGGTTTGTGGATTTACCGCTGCCCTAGAATAATGCTCTGCTCCTCTTATCCTGCATTCTCTACAATTTGAAAAGCGGAGTTCTAGTTTGACTTCCTCCTCCACCGCGAAGTGACTTTCTGGCTTATTCTGTACCTCAATACCTCTGAGGTAAAACAAGATGGAGGCTATTCATTTTTGCATTGATAAATTATTAGTGTTGAGTCCTCAAGCTCTTTTCCACCTTAAAGTTTCTCCTGTTATAAAGCGAAGTGAGGTGTTTCAGACCGGCTGTTAAGGTAACAGGATAGCTTGTGTTTCGGCATTACAGGTCTTTTGCACAATCAAAAATATTAAAAATACGTCTCTCATTAATAACATATTCTGCATACCAAAATTCTATGTTTAATCCTTGAAGAGATTGTCTATGTTCACGCAACCACATAAACCACATACCTGTACGATGTCATTGACTCTGGTGGATATACTAAATCTAGGATTGCTTCCTAGGATTTGGCCTAACGACGACCTTTAACTTTACTCAGTTCCCTATGCTACAACTTTTATCTCTCTTTCCTGTTGATAAGAGGTCTATTTGCCAATAATAAATTATCCTCCCCTCTGCTTAATAGGGGTCCTCTTGAAACAACAAAGAATTAAATCATTGTCTGAAGCACCTTCTTATTTGGGCTGAGGAATACTCTAGGTCTCATCCTATTTACGCAAATTAACTATCACTAAATACTCTTACTTTACGGTTATACTTGTATGTCAGGAAATTTGCATGAAAGATCCGGTGATGCCTTCTGGCAAGGGTGTCTAGTAAACCTGCTGGACAACTTCTCTTTTCAGAAGCTTTAAACCAAGTCTGCTCTACTTCAGACACAAAAGGAACCTCTTCCTTGATTCATAAATCAACTATCTCTATGATGGCCACCTCGATGGACTCAACCATGGAACGAATACTCTAGGAAATCTCTGCTGTGGGTCGAAGATTGGCAAGTATGTAGACCTCTATATCCCCTCTCACGTCGTAGACTAAATCTATTCATACAGACATTGTTAGATTCCAGAGCTGGATAGATGGTCTAACAAATGGGATATTAGTGTAGAGAACTGTCTTGATGCTATACCAGATAGAGACCAAGAGCTTCTCTTTCTCAGGAGCAAGATCGTGGATCTTGAAGATAGAAACCGTTGACATTACGTCCGTCCTTACCTTTGTTCCACCATTGGAGATGCAGAGAGCTCTTCGAATTGGTCCACTCAACACAGGGAAAAATACACCGCTGCTCCCGCTCATCGTCTGCTTACTTTGCCATGAGCAGGCCCACCAACTGATCATATCGGCCTGAATGCCATTGAAGGCCACGAGATTAAAATGGCAGCAGACTTTTCGAAAGAAACTAATGAACATTGCAACGCTTTACTTTCTCTAAAACCTGGATTAAGGCAGCTTGAAGTCAAATATGGGCTTTTTTGAACCTGCTTGTTTGAGCATTACCAAGGATGGAAAATCCAAAGAGTTCTTTAATCTAGAAGACCTTTGTCATTTTTTGTATAGTCTCTCCACTTATAACATGGAATGTATTGCATCTTTAGCAGAATTTGGATCCCAAATTCAGTCTTTGAACTCTACGATACCCTCAGGTGAGCCCCCACGTACCCAGGCTGGTCCCAAAGTAGGGGATGAAATCCAGATCGACCTGTCCGCCCCCTGGGAGATTGAGCACAGGCCCTCCAGGCAGTGGCTTACCTTATTTGTAATTTTTTTATTTTACAGAGTTTTATATAGCGCAAACTTGATGCCAATGGGGTATCAGAGCGCTTTACATAGCACCAGTGCATTACATGAGGACACATTCATTATTGTTAAGCAAGGGGAGATTAAGTGATTTGCCCAGAATCACATGATGTTCAGTGTCATTGCCGAGACTCAAACCCAGTTCCCCAGATTTGAGGTCGACCACCCTAGCCGTTAGGCCAACTCCTCTCCCTTACACAGGAAAAAGACAGAGATACGTAATGTTCTTCTACAAAGATGAATATGTGGAGTTTGCTGTCTTAATACGTACTCAAGAAGATGACTCTTTTTAAAAAGGAGAGCAACACTTTAGGTAGTGAGAATTCCCATACAGGAAAGACATTGAAACAAAATGTGCTCTCCTACAATTACTCCTCCCTTCATCTGGGTAGGGTCATCTGGGTAAGGTCTGTTCAGTGCTCAGTACTCTTTTTGAGCGATTTACTGTCCTACATTGATGAGTTGATAGAAATGCACTATCCTTTAGCCAACTGAAGAAGATGATTTGATGAGTACCTGAATATTTGGTAATTTTGTTATGCATTACAATGTTCCTATTTCATCCTTTTTTCCTTTTCAATATGTACCTATGATAATATCTATTTACCCTTACTGCATTTTCCAAAATAAGTTTGTTTGTATTTTATTTAGTATTATATATTCTATACGACATGATTTAAGATGGCTGGTCATATATATTTGTATCCCTGCTTACTTGTTATACAATACATACTCTATAATATTCTCCCGCTTTTGACCCCCTCTTGCACCTTTTCTTCCCCTTATCTCTTTCTCTGTTTAAAAAATATTTATGATATATATGAATGATAACACTTAGATGCGCTATTATTTAAGTATCGTAATATATAACTGTTTCCATATTTAACTATTACGATATTTAATTGCTACAATACCTAACTATAATAATATGTTATATTTAATTGCCATTTATGTTAAGCTTATTTCATGCTACTCTATATAGGACAATTTCATGTGATATAGACTTTCTTCATTCTTTCCCTCCTTCTATTTTCAATTCTGATCTTTTTATAACATGGTTTGCATGCTTGCACACCTGATATATATTAATATCTTCTCACTTGTTACACATTATATGCTTTACGAGGTTCTTCTTCTTTTGATCACTTTTACACTTCCCCCTCACCCCCCTTTTCTCTCCCTGTTCATCATGTATTTATGATATTACTTAACTATTATATTATTTTGTTCCACTAGTATTTAACTAATTAACTATGATAATATTTAACAGTGTCAATATTTAACTGTTATACCATTTAATTGTCATAATATTTAATTATGATTATATTTAATATCTAATTGTTATTGCTATGTTACACAAAGCCTGCTTGATTGTACTCTTCTTCTGATGCTTTCATATGACATAGACTTTCTTCTCTTTCTTCTCCTCTTTTCTGAACTCTTCCTTTTCTTTTATACTATACTTTAATGTTACTTCTTTCTTTCCCTTGTCCCCTGTCTTCTACTTTTAAATCTGATCCTTACATCATGGTTTTTATGCTGGATCACTTGAATACCTATGTACTTTTATAGTTTCAGCATTATTATTATTATTATTATTATTATTATTATTATTAATAATAATAATAATAATAATATTGTTATATAGTCTTGTCCCTCTCCATTTACTTTGTTGTCGGATGGTGTTCCTCAGGTGCATATAGCCCGAAAGCTTAGACCCGCAGAGAGCAGTCCAATACCACCTGTACTTTGTTATTCTCGCGTAGTATATCTGCCCTTACTCTTTTCCTATTTCTTTTTCTTTTCCTTTCATTCTCTCTAGTGCCTTGTGCCTTCTTCCTTTTCACCTGCTCTCCTATAGACAAACAAGTGACTCACCCTTGCTTTTCATCCTTGCCTGGAATTTGTTATTTTCCTTTGTATCCACTCTTTTCCCCTGTATAGACCTTTCCCTTATTTCTTACTCCTATCTACCTTTTAACCTTATACCTCTCCCTTCCATGTGAATCTTTTACCTATATAATCAATTTTATGGCACGACACGGAGGCCATATTATGCAAATCTCCTTTATTACCACAGCTCAGTAGCAACAATAGAATGTAGAACATCAATGAACATTCTTAGTAAGAATAAAGTCCCTATGAAACCATCTCCCATCCTTCTTTGTTGCTGCTGCTCAGAAAGATAAGTACTCTCTCAGATATCTCCAGACTTATTTCTCTATTGATACCTATATGTGGGTAATGTCTTGCTCCCTGGGTGGTAACTGTGTTTTACTGTGGAACTCTCTTCCCCCCTTCTGAGTATTATCGAATAATGTTAGTTTTAACAACTGTATAACATTAATTTTCTCAACTATTACCCCTTTCTCCCTAGAATGTCTGTGTATTCATTTTACGTGTATTCGCAACCCTTGCTTTTCTAATTCCTAAAGCGTTAATCGAAAGACTGTCTCCGGACCTATTTCGGACCGGACTAGGAACCATGTTTGCTTTCAAATAGTCAGCGCGAGATCTGACCCCCGCTCGCTCCTCGCCCTTAACTTGGCGCCCTTCACCGCTCCGCTCACCTGCTAATATCGAGTACACTTCTCACTCAAACAACTGTACCGCTTGCACAATTTCCGCTCTGTTACCGCTTGGACATTTCCCCTCCGACATCGCGATGCGGTGGAGGAGGGATTAGAGAAATGAGACTGAGGAACGGCTGACGCACGTCACCTGCGTGCGTAGCGGCCATTTTGAACCTTTGGGATGCCCCCATTGCGATGTATTAGACGGCCATCCTTTATAAACGGGTTCCTTCGCTGTACTGCCACTTCCCCAACAACAAGTGACAGTTACACCGATTCCCTCACTGGACATCGCGTTTCAAACTGCGTTTTGATCGTATCTCCTCAGTAATCTCTATTCTTTGATTAAAATCCCTTTATCCATCACCAATATCGACCTTAATAACAATTAATTCCTTATAATGTCAGAACCTATTTCTAACATGGAGGCTCATTTGGAAAGGATGGTTAATAAGGCCTTTGAGAAGGTCCTTGTCTCCATGGATGAAAACATAAATAAAAGGTTTGAGGCCTTGACATCCCCACGCCCATCCACTAGCGGAAATCAACTAAGAGCTAATAAGGCTCCCAAGAAACGGGCAACTGGAGGATCAGAACACAAAGGTTAAAAAAAAACTAAGATTATCTCCGCCCCTTCACGCCCTCGGGGTGGTGACAACAATGGTGCCTCGGGCACCCCTTTCGGGCAAATTGAAGGCCCAGAGCACCCTACCAATATTGATTCCGAAGAAAATTCAGATCAGGAAATAGATCTATCTTACTCGTCTGAATTTAACACCGATGAGGATGAGGCACAAAACAGGGGAACAGGGAGCTCTGATGGGACATCTAAGGTCCTAGATAAAAACGTAGCCCTACTAGACCCCTTTGGAGACCCTATGTTCGACCCACTCCTAATTAAACACCCTCTATCCCCGAATGGGCTCCTTCCCAACACGTAGGACAATACCTCTCATTCTGGCTACGAAAGGAGATCCCACAAGAGGTCAGGACAAGACTTAGGTCCGAATGTCCCAGACCTTCCCCACCTAACAAAATTACATCTACACCTGAACTTGACCCTAAAGTGGTAGCGTTCATCTCAAAGACGGCTCGTGACCCTAGAAAGGGACTAGATAAAGGCCTTAGGTCTTGCCAAGACCGCTTACTTGACTCCATTGGGCCAATAACAAAAAATTTTGAGATGGCAGAAACAGCGTACTTAGAGGACCGACAGGTCGACCCTAAAGAACTAAGAGAGTGGGTCCAGAGGGCTATATGTCTGATTGGTAATGCCAATACTGCTCTATCTATCGAAAGACAGAAAGGGATCTTATTTAAGATCGACCCCAAACTAATAGAGTTGGCAAAAAACGACGGGGGCCAAAATACTCAAGGTTTCCTCTTTGGAGAGGAATTCATTAAGGACATGGCAAGGTATGTCGGAGCGTTTAGCTCCATACAAAAGTCCCAAAAAGATATAAAAAGAGTCTTCCAAGATCGTGTTTTTACTCGGGCCGGGAGAATGCGGGGTCGCTTTCCCGGCCGAGGAAATTCCAACTCAAGACCCTTCATGTCTCGTGGAGGAGGCAGGTTTAACACCAACAACTCCGGCAACTTCGGACAATTCTATCCCCAAAGACCAAGATCTCGTGGCAGAAGCTTCAGAGGGGAGAGAAGACAACGTTCCTTCTCTACAGGTAAGAACCTTGTCAGACCCTTCAGATATCCCTCCAAAGGTGGGAGGGAGACTACTCCAGTTTGCTGGGAATTGGAACCTAGTGACCAAAGACCCCTGGGTACTCAATACCGTAAGAGGTTACAAAATAGATTTTACAGACATCCCCTTTCAGATAAGGACACCAAGAGAGATCACCTTCTCTACCAAGGACAAGATGTTAGTTTCTCAAGAGGTCCAAGAACTCTTGAAGAAAGGTGCAATAATAGAGACCTTTTCTCTGGGTTTCCTAAGCAATATCTTCCTGGTGGAAAAGAAAAACAAAGAACAAAGACCTGTGATAAATTTGAAAGAGCTAAACCAATGGGTGGTCTATCACCATTTCAAAATGGAGGGAATCCACCTCCTAAGAGATGTTCTAAGGAAAGGAGACTGGCTAACGAGACTCGACCTAAAACATGCATACCTGACGATCCCTATCTGGAAACCCCATTAGAGGTTTCTCCAGTTTACATGGGAGGGCCACCTGTACCAGTTTTGCAGCCTCCCTTTCGGCCTCTCCTCCTCCCCCTGGTGCTTTACCAAGGTACTTCGACCTGTCACAGCTTGGTTGAGACAAAGGGGAGTGAGGATGATTATTTATCTAGACGATATCCTCTTAATGGCCCAATCAAAAAACACTGTCTCATTCCATACGGATCTTGCAATACGCCTCCTACAACACCTGGGTTTTGTTATAAATCTAAAAAAGTCATGTATAATTCCTTCTCAACAAACCCAATTCCTAGGCTTCTTAGTAGACACTGTGAAAACAGAACTCCGTCTTCCGAACGACAAAGTAAGGAAAGTGAGGAAAGAATTGAGGAAAGCTCTTCGTTTGAAAGTCTTTCCCCTAAGGTACCTAGCGAAAATCCTGGGCCTTCTCTCTTCCACGATTCAAGCCATATTTCCAGGTCCCCTTCATTATCGGGCATTACAAAGACTCAAATCAAGACACCTGAGATCCAATGGATCGTACTCCCAACTAATCTCCCTAGACCAAGAATCCAAAACAGAACTACTTTGGTGGCTCAAAAATCTAGAGGCATGGAATGGAAGAGCCATTTTCGGAGAATTACCGGATTTAATAATAGAATCAGATGCGAGTTTAGAAGGCTGGGGTGCCACATGTGGAAACTCGTCAACAGGGGGCCGTTGGACCCAACAAGAAAAAGAATTACATATCAACTGTTTAGAGTTACTAGCAGGCTCATTTGCGGTTCGTTGTTTCACTCAAGACTCAATGAAATGTTGCGTAACTCTACGAATGGACAATGTGTCAGCAGTTCGCTATGTCAGCAAACTGGGCGGCCCCCATTCCAAAGATCTGACAGACTTAGCGAAGGGCCTATGGTACTACTGTTTGAACAAAGGTATTTCAGTTGTTGCGGAACATATTCCCGGACTGAAGAACGATGTTGCAGATTGGCACTCCAGGAATTTCAGGGACTCCAGCAATTGGAGACTGAACAGAGATGTTTTCCTATCCATCCAATCGATCTGGGGCCCATTCACAACAGATCTGTTTGCAGACCGTATAAACACTCATCTGAAAGACTTCTTCAGTTGGAGACCAGACCCTCAGGCCACGAAAGTAGATGCCTTTTTACAAGACTGGACAAACCTAGCACCTTATGCCTTTCCTCCCTTTTCAATGCTCCCTCGACTTCTCCTCCATGCCCGACGTTACAGTCAGAGCATGGTCGTGATAGCCCCTCTTTGGAGATCCCAAGCGTGGTTTCCAATTATTCTGGAAATGAGCGTAGATTTCCCAATTCTAATTCCGTCCTTCAAGGAAATCCTTCTAGACCCAGAGGGTTATACACATCCCCTTGTAGAACAGGACCTTCTAACTCTGACGGCATGGAAGATTTCAGGAGACAATGGAGAGTCCCTGGTCTTTCGTCAAATGCTTTCAGACTCATTTCTGAGTCATGGGCACCTGAAACAAGAAAGGCATATAGACTGGCATGGAACAAATGGGTTCGCTGGTGCATTCAACGGTGTTACGATCACGTTTCAACTGATCTAGTCAATGTTATCAATTATCTTTCAGATCTCTTCACTTCAGGGCTATCTTACAGAACTGTTAATGTTTATAGATCGGCAATCTCAGCCGGTCATTCCTTAATTAATGGATTTTCTGTTGGACAAAATCTTCTTACTAAAAAGATAATGAGAAGTATGAGGGTTCTAAACCCTCCTGTCCCAAAATATACCACTCTGTGGGACGTCACTCTTGTTCTCAGGACTTTAGAGTCATGGGGAGATAACTCTTCTCTATCTCTTAAACGTATTTCCTTCAAAATTACTGTCTTATTGTGTTTGGTGTCTTTTCGTAGAACCTCTGACGTTAAGGCTCTGGACATTTCAAGTAGGGCTTTCCAACCCGAAGGAGTTTGTTTCTTCCTTAAGAAAAGAACAAAGACCTTGTCTTCTTCAATTTTCTATCCCTTTTTCCCTGCGAATGATAGACTCTGTGTGGTCAAATGTTTGAAAGAATATGAAAAAAGAACTAAATATCTTAGATTGAATGAATCACAATTACTGATTTCTTATAGATCTCCTCATAAAGGAGTCTCTTCCCCAACCTTAGCCAGGTGGGTTAAGAATGTTATGTATGAGAGTGGCGTTGATATTTCTGTTTTTGGTGCTCATTCTTTAAGAGGTGCTTCAGCCTCTAAAGCCTTCTGCCTAGGAGGAGGGTTACAAGACATCCTTAGGGCTGCAGATTGGTCCAATGATAGTATGTTTAGAGCATGTTATTTCAAACCAATACCTAATGTGATTGATAATGTTCTTAATGCGCTTTAAACTTGCATAATATGGCCTCCGTGTCGTGCCATAAAATTTAGATTTTTCACTGCCTGCTGGGCAGAAAATCTGGATTTTATTAAGGACACGGAGGCTAATATTATCCCACCTCTTTATTATACCCTCCCATTTATGATGTTTACTTTTTCTTTCAGAATAATGTGATTCTGGATTCTAACTGTGGAATTTGGATCTTCAAGTTTTGGATCCTCAAGTTTATCTCACGTTGATCTTTCTTCGCAGTCCTAACAAAGAAGGATGGGAGATGGTTTCCAAGGGACTTTATTCTTACTAAGAATGTTCATTGATGTTCTACATTCTATTGTTGCTACTGAGCTGTGGTAATAAAGGAGATTTGCATAATATTAGCCTCCGTGTCCTTAATAAAATCCAGATTCTCTACACAGCAGGCAGTGAAAAATCTAAATTTTCTTCTTTACTCTCTCCTCTCCCTCAAAAATGTAACACCTTCATCCCTTACATTAACTCCTCTTCATAAGCGAACCTCTTTTGTTTTATTTTTTTCTGCACACATGAGTGTGGACATCTCTTCTGCTTCTCACCCATTACGCATTATTTCGTAGAATGTTCATGGTCTTACACATTTTATTAAATGTAAGAAAGTACTTCCATATCTACAAATGAAAGGAACTGATATAGCTTTTCTACAAGAGACGCATTTAAATGCTCCAGAGTCTTCTAAGTTGCAGAGAGATCTGTTGGGAAAGTCCTTCATTGTGGATTGATAACACAATCTCTTCCTAAGGAGAGTCATCCACAGAAATGCGGAGTGGCTATCCTACTACACAAATCCTTACCTGTCACACTTGTCAAGACCTGTGTTGACCCAGACAGCAGATACATTTTTGCAAAAGTTTAAGATAGGAGATAGGATCCTTTGTGTCGGCTCAGTATATGCTCCAACAGAAGCTAAACGCTCTTTCTTTCTCAGTTTGAATTGCCTGTTAGTAGAAATGAGAGGAATCCAGTTATGGAATTGGTGGTGACTGGAATCTTGCCCGTGATGCAGTGACTGACAGAACAGGTCCCTTGGATAGATGTAATGAGGGAGACAGATTTTTACTGGGTGAGATTACATCGGACCATGGACTAATGGATCATTGACGCCGCCAGTCACCCCTCAGAACAGGAGTGCACCTTTCTCTCGTCTGTTCATGATACCCATTTCCTATATCTCATTCAGTAGCTGCAATTACTACTGTATCCCATATTTTGGAAGCTGCTCTATATGATCATTCTCCTGTTCTTCTTCCTCTATAAATAGGTTTAACCTCCCTGGTTCGTAAGAAATGGAGTATGAATATTCAAAGATATTGTTCAGTCAAAGGTAATACCCTACTACGTTCTCATCTCTTGCAGAACTGTTTGGGCTGCAGATAAAGCAACTATTCATGGACAATTGATGAGAGATGCAGCCGAGGCCAAAAAGTCGGTATCCCTTTGTCGTATTAAACTAGAGACTCAAATGATTTCTCTCACACGTCTATACTCATCTCGTCTCACAATACCCAACTGTTGCAAATTAGAGCTTTCCAAAATGGAACTTAACAACCTATATCCTTCCAAAGCTGAGTATGCTCTCCAGCGTCTGAAAGCAAGACATTATGAACAAGGGGATAAAGCAGGCTGATTACTTGCAGCACAGTTGAAACAACGCGAGGCAGCCATTGCTATCTCTGCAATACGAACAGAAACAGGTGTGATTCTTACTAAGCCACAAACAATTGTAAATACTTTAGCATCTTTTATAAAATGCTTTACACCCCCGAAATTTACATAACTCAGGATGAATTAACAGCCTATCTTTCGGACTTTGACCTGCCTTGCTTCACAGATGAGAGTAGGGACTTCCTTAGTGGTGACATTAGTAAAGATGAAATTGCTATGGCCATTGCCAAACTACCTTATCATAAATCCCCAGGAGAAGATGGTTTTCTTGTGGAGTTTTATGAATGGTCTGGAGTGGAAACAGTTGATACTCCATACTCCACCTTTTATGAGGCAGTTCAGACAGACTCACTTGGTCCTATTTCTAAAAGGGCGCTGATAGTGGTTATTCCCAAACCAGGCAAGGGTCCGTCTGCTTGTGGAAACTAACGCCCCATTTCACTAATTAATGGAGATATACAAATGTTGCCGAGTATTTCAGCGCTACAACTTTGTAAAGTCCTCCCATCCCCCATACATCATTCACAGATTGGTTTTGGCCCAGGTCGTTCTTTTAGGAACCACCTTCGAACATTAGCTCATACTTTATGGTCTGCAAAAGAGATGACGGAAGATGCCTTAGCTCTTTCGTTGGATGCAGAAAAGGCGTTTGACAGTATTGACTGGGGTACCGCTTTGCCACAATGAAGCGCTTTGGCCTAGGTGATCAGTTTATTTCTAAGGTCTGGTCGGATGTATTGGAAGCTCTTGACAAGAGTACTCGAGAAGCATTTTTGAAATTTTGCCTTTTGAAAACTTTGCATTAATGGTATTGCAAAAAGCAGGATCACTGCCACATTCCAAGTGTTGGATATTTACTCGAGTCAATTGCGATCTTCCCCCTATACTCTGCATATGTCCTTCTATGCAGTGTTTTTGGGATTATGTAAGGGACACTCTAAAGAAAACAATTCCCCTTCGCCTCCCCCGTACTCCTTCCATCATCTTATTACATGATCTTTGGAACTTACTTACCGTTACACCTCCATAACGTTGCCTTTTGCATACTGCATTATCCACAGCCAGAATTTCTATCTTAAGACATTGGCAATCGACTAATCCCTCCTCGCAGGAAGATTGGATGGTAACAGTGATTCAGACGGCATCCCATGAATATATCATATATCGATTACAAGATCAAGAGGAACTTTTCCAACAAGTTTGGGTTCCTTTCCTCTGAGACCCTTAAATGTTATGTTATATATGTTATGTTATATAGTTTTCTATATCGCTCGGCTATGTTCCCTTCTTCTTTCCAATACGTCGCTCATCTTCTCTTCTTCTCTTCTTCTTCCTCTACTTCTGCTTTTCCCCTGTCCCCTTCCTCTTTTCTTCCTTTTCTTTTTCCTACAACTCACCCTTCCTTCTGTCTTTTCTTGTGTTGTCTATACATATTTTCCAGTTATCCTCTCTTCTTTCCTCATATCTCTTCCCTTTTTCCTCTTACCTTTGTTCTTTCTTATCAGGATAAGGAGTCTGTATTCATTTGTATTCATTCCTCTTCATATATTTATTTATTTATATATGTATCTAATTATCTATTTATTTATCTATTATTTATTTATTTATGTATGTATTTACTTATGATCCAATTGTTTGATTCTCCATCATCTTCAATGTTCACCCCATCTTATACATTCAATGCTCCTCAGATTCAATTCTGCTCCCCTATTCCTATATAAATTAATGTTCCACTTTGTCTCAATTTTTCCATGATTATTTATAAACAGAGTTAAGAATTTACAATTGTACGATTAACTATGTCCTTTTCCTCCATTATCTGTTTCTTGTTTCGTATCTGTCCCTCCTCTTTATTCCTTCTTTTGATTATTTTGTGTAGTCCTTCCCCTTTGAAATATAATGATGCCTTTATTGACAATAATCTCTTGTGAGCCTAAAAATGTATGCAACACTTATATTTTTATGCATTTATATATCCAAAATGTTCCAATTAAAAATGACAAAATAAAAAAATATACAACAATAATTAGGCTAGGGTGGGTAGATTCACTACTGCCACCTCAAACTAAACAACAGTATTGAAGGAGTTGCACTTGGGAGGGGGTACTATCCCACTCCAACATGAGCAATAGTAGGAAAACTGTTAAACTTTGGAGTGATCGAATTTACTGTTCTCACTCCAACCTGAGCCCCAATAGGGAAATTGATGATTTTTGTAGACGTCAGATTTACTATTCTCACTCCAACTAAGCAAAAGTTGTTAAAATGTTGGACTTTGGAAGGGTCAGATTTACTATTCAATCCCGTTCCAACCAGAGCAACTGTAGGGAAAGTGTTGGACTTTAGAGAGTTTAGATTTACTTTTTCCACACGAATATAAACAACAATAGGGAACGTTTTGGATACGAGAGGAGTCATATTTACTGTTCTTCTCCAATCGGAGCAACAATATGTTAAGTTATTTGCATTTATATAGCGTGAACGAATACCCCCGAGAGGGTCTCTGGAGCTATTGCATGTTAACAGGTCAAAAACGATCAAAAGAGTTAGAAGAGCCAGGTTTTGAAAACCATTTTGAATAGGGCTAGGCCAAGACAGCACCATGTATCTAAGTGTAGCCTGTCCAATGATGGGGTGGCAGATATGAAAAAGATCTACCTCTATAACTGTTTGTACATATGAGGCGAGGAAGTGCTAAGGAAACGATTGGACTTTGGTGAGGTCACGTATACTATTCACACTGCAACCTGTACAACAGTAGGAAAAGTGTTGGACCATATAAATTATATATTTAAAACAACTTTCCACCCTAACCCCTAACTAAGCCAACAGCCAGTCAATAAATAAATACATTAAAATAATATAACAAACATCTTTACATATACTACCAAACCAAAAGAAAAATAAACTATACCAAACTATATTATAGGCACTATAGTAAAAACTAAATATTTAACACTTAAACAATATTCTTACCTGCTATTTTATGTCCTATGATATTCTTGACATTGCAATATTTCTCAAACAATATTTGTGTCAAATTATATTTTTCCAACAATATTAAAGTGGTACACTACTCATACACATCAACTTTCAATTATCAAATGTGAGATTGTTGACTGACTGTGCCGATCTCTTTCAGTTATTAACCTGACATGTCCCTGCATTACAAACAGCTACTGGGAAGACTTTGAAGGGTCAAACTAATAGATATTTTTCCAGTTCATAGAGTGTTTATATTTTCATTTAACTTTAGTAGAATTTGAACAATATATACATATTGTGGACGACACCTAGCATTTTACCACGGTCCTGTTGTGTCTAATTCCATGTAGCTATTTTAAGGGTTAGAGAAGTGTTCATCTGCTAAATACTTTAGAAATGATTCACAAATAAGCATGCAGTTTGTCAGACAGGTACCACATTGAGCCCAATGGTGCTACCTAATGTTTCATGCAAATCTTTAAAGAAAAATCATACTTAAACGGGTAGTAAAAAACCTTGCTTTTCTAGTAAGTTTGGTGCCCTTTGACAGAATTGCCTGAAGCGTACAGCTATAGGATCTGGTCTTGATATGCCAAATAGCAGCTAAATTTCATGAAGATTCATCAAGCAACTTTAGTTCGTAGCAAATTATTTTGTAATTGTCTGCTTTAAATTTGCCTTTGGACAGACCAAGTACTGAGATTCTGCTCTGCCTGGATAAAAGGCTGCATGCAGCTAGATTTGATTGGAACTGGAGATGGGTGTAGGACCTGGGCACAGAGTCTGGCCTCACACATAGACCTCAGTGCTTGATTGAAGGCAAATTGCAAATGCTTTGTGTTGGATGGGTGATGTGCATTGAGCCTCAAATAGAGAATAGTTGTAGGATAGTTCCTGCACTTAAAGCCTTCTGCTCATGGTTTGGGTGTTTAAGTGAAATAGAGGCTGGGCCACGTGTCAAACCTGTGAACCTCAACCTGTGCATAGAAACCAGAATGCACAGCTGCCGGTTGTACACGTGGCTTAGTTGGCACAGGCAAAAGCAGATATGTATGGCCAAAGATTGAGTACAACTGCATTGCGTGGAGACTGGACTGGGCCACCCCCTGCTAAGGTCTGGCTGTACATGTTTGTGTTTGGACATTGCCACCACTATTGATTCACTGCTTGTTATAATATAGATCTATTTTTGGGGTGAAAGCTAGTTTGTTCTCTTTTACCTCTCCCTATCCTAGTTGTATCTGATGTCAACACGTTCAGGAAAAGTGGTGAAGGGGGTGGGCGGCTCCATTAGCGGGACAATGGACCAGTTTATTACTAGGGCGTTCTCGGTTATCGAGAAGGAGATTGCTATTACTGAGCGTCGTCTTTCCCGCGAGGCTCTCTCCCACAAACGCTCATCTTTGGGTCCTCTAGGCTTAGCCACTTCCCCTGTTCAGGTGTCTGAGGCTTTGATTTTGGATTCCCCTGGGGTTGATGACCATAGAGTCGCTGCTATAAGGAAAAGTTTGGATAGGTTGTCTGCTACTCTAAAGCCCATAGATCTCACGGCCCCAATCCTTGAAGAGAGGTCGGTTGAGTCAGTTGTACCCCGGTCTCCTTGTCTCCGATTACCCAGCAAAAAGAGTCCCTTGTTGGTAATGAAATAGCTTCGAAGAGGCCAGTTGGCTTAATTGCTTCCAAAAGGAAACGTACAATAAGCCCAAGAAAAGGGAGAACCACCAAACCTCCCAAAAAATCTAGAATTTGCCCTAAGAAGAGCATGGGTAAGGTGGTGCAGGACAGGGAGGTAAATGAGGGTCTTAAGAGTCCAGAAGGTCAGATGGGTGACCTGTTTACTGGCTTCCTGGGCAAACATCCGGCCTTAAGCCCGCATGCCCATCCTTCTACAGGGCCTCACCCTGTTTCAGGTCCCCATCCTGACATTCTCTCATTGGCTCAGATTGATCATCTTATGAAATCCTTGATCCTTCCAGTCCTGCAAAGAGTTTGTCAGAGAGGCTGCATAGTTTTGAACAAACCACCAAGGACAACTTCTTTTCTCTCAAATCCCTTATAAAACTCCACTTCAAAATCAGGGAAGCTGGGCAGGTGGTGACCTGGTCCCCTCAGAGTACTCCTATTCAGGCGAATGTGTCTGATCAAATCTCAATGCTGGGAGGAGGGGGGGGCCTTTCGTGAGCACAGCAGTATCTCCCTTAGGGTCTACATCTGGCCTTCCTAGAAAAGCTGTTCCTAGTGCCCATGATCAACCAACAGTCCCTGCAAATACTAACAACTCTCGCACTACGGCCAAAAGGCCTTTGGGTCTCGACAAATCTAGTTTTACACATAGCTCGTCTTCTGGAGCAAACAGTAAGGGAGCCAATGGGGGGCCTACTCAAAATCCAGTTCCTCTCCCTAACACGCAGACAGTGGGTAGGGGGGGTTCCACCATTATTACTCCCCTTGCTAATCTCCCCCCTGATTGCCAACCCTTTATTGTGGTTTTGACCGGGGTTCCTGTGTTGGAGCCAGGCAAACACGATTCTTATGGTGAACTAAAAAATAAGACCACGTTCTGGATGAGGGAACATAGACATTTACCCAGTTTTCTGGATGGTCTTATTCTCCATGTTAGACGGGTTAGTTGGTTGGGTGCTAGGCCGAAAGATCTGAGGGGAGATTGTATAATAGTAAACTTCAAGGACGACAGAGTAGCTGGTTTTATCTGTAATCACTTTCCCAAAGATGGTAAATCTGGAATCAACACACATGAGCAGAACTACGTTTACCCTTGTCAAGCCTTCCCGAAGTTAGTGAATACGCCAAACTGGGGGGGGTAGGGTCAAGGTGCATTCCAGCCACAAACTCCCTCCTCATAGCTTGTTTTCACACTCTGTTGGGCCAGCACCTCAGTGGCCGAGATGGGGTTGTTGACCTGCAGCTCCTACCCACACAGAGGGGAGGCCACATGCCCCAATAGTTAGGCCTGAGAGTTGTTCTATGGTGCAGATCAGGGATGGATTGATGTTTCTTTCCCCCCTGGCTCCTGTGCCCACCCAGTTTTTTGGTACTTCTAGCAAGGATGTTTTGGTTTTGGACCACTCGGAGAGCAATTGTGCATCGATCGGGGACGCAGCTTCTGCTTCTGTGTCTGGTGTTGTACCTCCTTCAATTTCTCAGCTGCAATTGGATCTGGGAAAACTGTTAGTCCCCTGAAAATTGTCAGCTGGAATATAGCGGGGATTGCCAAGAATCTAGATCATCCGGACTGGAATTTGTTCATGGAGTCCTTTGGAATATGTATCTTTCAGGAGACTTGGTGCCGGGAGCCTTGTTATAAGGTAGGGTATACCTCTCACTTTGTTCCGGCTACTCCCTCTATCTCAGGGAAAGGTCGTCCTTCGGGGGGCCTACTTATCTGGGTCAGCATTTCATTAGGGCTTGATGTTAGGCAGTGTGTTTCCCTGTCACCTAATTTAATGAGGCTCTCTCTTAGTGGTTCCGTTAGAGGCCGGTCTTTGGAATTTTTTAACATCTACGCCAGAGGCGGCTATAGGGACTTGTCCTCTCCCATTATATTGGGGTTGGAACGCGATCTCAGCTTGTGTACTCCCAACATGTACGTTCTCGTTGCTGGTGACTTTAACTGCATGTTCGAGCCCCTTGCTGCAGATGATATCCTTGGGATAGCAGAGGAGGACACGAGGAGGGGCATTCCACCTCTAGCATTAGCACCCATAAAAAGATGGTCCAAACGTGCTATGCAGCTAAATGCCTTAGTTCTTGAGTATGGCTTAAGGGCGGCTAATGGCAGATCCAAGTCGGACCCCTATGGTTCGCATAAATTTAATAGGGTTGGGCATTCATCTAGAATAGATTATTTTTTATTGGATTATAAGGTTTGGGCTTTTATGTCTGATATGGCTGTCATTCCTTCTTCAGAAAGCGATCATAATCCGCTTTCCTTGTCACTTTTGCCCATGTTGACGGCTCTTTCCCGTTTGCGGGAAGTTCCAGTCTTGCGGACAACTGGTGAAGTTTGTCCGGCTAACTGTGGGAGGCGACTTAAGTGGCAAAAGTTCAGTTTGGATGAGGGAAAGGTCCATGGAATAGGCATAATTATGTCCAAGGCTATGACTAGTCTTGGTGGTAGTCCCCTTACTTTCTCATCTGTTTCCTCCCTTTTTTGCAATACTATTGATGCTCTTGGTGAGCTATTTGTGATTCGCAATAAGGATCCTCCTAAGATGTTGTGTAGAGAATCTAGAGGGTCTCATGGATGGTATTCTAAGAAATGTCGGAGGGCAAAAAGCGTCTTGATAGAAGCGGTAAGGTCTAAGAGTCCGGAGAGGATTGGGGTGGCTAGGAAGGCTTACAAAAATGCCATTAATAATGCCAAAAAAGAGTGGGATGACCAGTTTTGGTTAGACCTGAAAGAGGCTAGTGCCGGGAGGGACCCGAGGGTTTTTTGGAATCTAGTTAGGTCAAGAAATAGGCCGGTCGACTCCTTGCTAACTCGTAATATCCCGGAGGAGGCATGGTTCAACCACTTCTTTAAACTTTACTCCTCCTCCCAGGCCGACTTCGGCGGGTTGTTTGTCCTTCCTCCAATGAGTCCAGCTGAGTTTAGTGAAATTCAATCCTTTACACCTAAAGAGGTGGAGAGGGTAATTTCTTCTCTAGTACCCCACAAAGTGTGGGGTCCGGATGGGGTACTCGGGGATTTGTTTCCTTTTAAATTTGACTGAATGGGGGCTACTCTTCTCTTCATTACTCAATGCTTCCTATTGTGGTGCAGTCCTTCCTGACTCATGGATGGGTGCTGAGGTCGTTCCTATCTTTAAGAAGGGGGATAGGGACGACCCAGCAAATTATAGGCCTATAAGCCTAATCGATTCGTCCCAGAAGGTGGCAGGGAAGGTGGTTCTGGGGAGAGTACTTCAGTGGATAGAGGATAATAAAATTCTTTCAGATCTGCAGGCTGGGTTTAGGTCGGGTACTGGGACCATCGAGCAAACCTTCAGACTGATGCTTCTGTATTGGAATGTGGTCATCTTGGGCAAAGGCAGCTTATATCTCGCCTTTATTGATCTGCGGACGGCGCTTGATCTTGTCCCCCGGAGCCACTTGTGGAAGGTTTTGCTTGATTTGGGAATGCCCATTTATCTATTATCTTTGGTGATTAAGCTCCATTCGGGGAACTTTGCTCGGGTGAGGTGGGGTAAGCAGGGTGAGAAGACAGCAAAAATACCGGTAAATAGGGGTGTCAGCCAGGGATGCGTGCTTGCCCCCACTCTGTTCTCGTTGTACGTGAACGGAGTGGTGGAACATCTTCTGGAAAATCCGTCCGACTCACCATCCCTGGCGGGCAAGAGAGTTCCCACCCTACTTTTTGCCGCTGACACCCTGCTCATCTCTAAGTTGCCTATGGGCTTACAAATTCTCCTCGACAGTTTTCAACTCTTTTGTGAGAAAAGGGGCCTTCAAATTAATACAGATAAAACCAAATATTTGATCCTCAATCCTCCGAAAAAGCTTGGGAAACAACTATTATTAAATCGGGTACATTTGGAAAGGGTCAAAGAATTTGATTATTTGGGTATCCGTCTGTCCGACACCATGAGGTGGTCAACACACCTTCAAAAGATGTTGTTGAGCCATAAAAGGGTGCTAGGGGCTCTTCTTAAAGAGCAGCGCTCATCATCCTTTAAACCTATAGCTCCTGTATTGGATATTTATTCATCCAGAGGGGTTAGTGGGGCCCTGTACGGCACTGAGCTATGGGGTTCGGAGAATGTTGACCAGTTAGCATGCTCAGAATCCAAATTTCTGAAAGATTTTCTGTCCCTCCCTTACAGTACCCCAACCTTACCACTATTTTTGGATTTGGGATGTCGCCCCATCAAAGACCAGGCAAGGCTGCGCCCTCTGCTCCTCTAGGCTCGCCTCTGGAGAGTCCCAGAACTTTCTAGTTATGCAGATGGTCTTAGGGAGATATTAGAATTGCCTGGATGGTCAAAGATTGGGTGGCTGCGGGATGTAAAATCACTACTTGGGGAGTTAGGGCTTTGGGAGTCATGGTATTCTAGGACTGCCCCGCCTAAATCTACCCTGAAGAGGATTTATTGGGACTGGCTGTCGGGGAAGAGAATCTCGAACCCCGATCTTTGTAGATCCTCTACGGACTTTATCTTGGTAAAGGATGTGTTTTCTCGGGAACCCTATCTCGATGCAATATCAAAATCTAGAGACAGGGCCCTGTTTATTAAATTTAGATTGGGTATTTTACCAGTGAGAGAATTGAAATCGACCTGGAAAACCCCGGTGCAAACCATTTCCACATGTGCCTTTTACACCCAGAGGACTGAGTCGGTTCCTCATTTATTTTTTGAATGTCCTGCCTATAAAGCCCCAAGAACTAAATGGCTAAAGCCTATTTGCAGGGATTTGGGTACGATGCATTGTATGGTAGCCCTGAGAATTTTAAAGCATGACACTCGGCCCTTATTTGTGTGTGGCATTGCCAAATTTTTAAGCTGGGCCTGGGTGATCAGATCAAGAAGGCTTAAATTATTTATTTAATCTCAGTTATTAATTGCGCCTGTTTTAGCTAATTTATAAATGTTATCTTTTTATGAAAATCTTAAAGAATGTACTGTTTTGAATCTTTTATATTGTATGTACTGCTTTTTAAGATTTGATTATCGAAATAAAGCCTATTGACTGACTGACTGACTGATTGCGTGATGCATCGTCTGGTTGCTGAGTCTTCACACAGCACCTACTAAACTACAGTTAATGCCATTTGCAGTTCGTTTGAGCAGGATAAGAGCTGGGGCTCAGCCTAGCTAAAAGGCAGGGCTTAAGCCCAGATTGCACATGGCCACTAGCCTTACACAGCCAGATTAGGAATGAGAGCGACTGGGCGAAGCATCTGGCCAAAGGCCAGGCACTGTTCCATGGTCTTATTCATGGACAGACTGTGGGCAGCTAATGTGAATGTGATGGGATTGGGTTCAAGACATGGTAGAAAAAAACAATAACTATAAAAGCTTTGTTCATTGAAAGATGGGGTTAAATAACAAAAAGACAAAAAAATAAACCATATAGAGTAGCCCCTTTGAAAATATATTTTAAATGGATGTTACATTTATGATTTTCACTAGAAAATTCATTGCAATTCACCTATTATGGTTAGCAATTCAAATATAACCCACCCCAATGCACTGCTCATTATCTCACACATGCTGTCATAGATGACATCACAAAAAACTTAGTTGATGATACTACTAATGATATCACATATCACCCCACCATCAACAAAAGCTGTGTTTTTATAATTTACGCACCACCTTCAATTTACTATATGCCACACACCTCCATACACATTCAATCGTCACACTACATTAAATATAACTAACCTCTCTACTAAGCACTGTGCTCTGAGAAATGATGTGATTTCAGAAGTCATAAGCCTTATTGTAACTATTAGCATTTCAAATGCTATAAGGTATATAGAATGCCAGGGTATAACCAGTAAATGGAGAAAGGGGCAAGTTATAGTTAATGTAATGTGATGATTGATGTGAGAAAATTGTGTACAGAGGGGAGCGACATACAGTGAAATTTAAGGGGGTGCATAACTTATAAATATAACTTCTTACTATTGGTTTGTGAATTAAAAATGTAAGTTATAACTATAACTTTATTATTTGTTCTCTTTGTACAGATTTCATATGGGTTTGGAGAGAAAGAATAAATACAGTTTTCTAATTATAACTTAGCTTTAGGCTTTGGTATTTTCATTACATTTAAATAGTTTTTAATTTCTAATAAAATTGTGTTTCAAATCATAATCCTGAGTGCTGTTTAATTGACTTTTAAGTGTAGTGTCTTAGAGTATAGTAATGGACAGTGTTGTGTAATGTAGTGTCATAGCGTCTAGTGTTGTGGAGTAGAATACAGTGAACAGCAGTGGAGTTGAGTGCTATTGCACATAGTAGAATAAAATGTTATATTCTGGAGTGGTGTGGTCTGTCTTATAGTAGAGAGGAGTACTGTAGAGTGGAGTGGTGTGTTGTACATTGCAGTTACGTATCATAGAGTTCAGTTGAGTGTTGTTAAGTGTAGAGGAGTGTCATGGAGTAGAGTGCCATCGGGTGGACTGGAATGTTATCGAGTGGCATACAGTTAGAGTGTTGTAGAATTACATCGAGTGGACTACAGTGTTGTAGAGTGCACTATGGGGGCATACAGTGTATTAAGGAGTCCTACAGTGGCATAGAATGCAATAGGGTGTTGTAGAGTGGAGCGTTGTATATTGGAGTGTCATACAGTGGCGTGCAGTGGGCTAAATTGTCGTACAGCATAGTGGAATGGAGTAGCATAGAGTAGAGTGGACTAAGTGTCATATAGTGGAGTGGCGTCTCATGGAGTACAGCGCTGTGGAGTGTAGTACACACTAGCGGTGTGGCATACATTGGAGTAAAGTGTTATTGAGTGGTATAGTGTGCAGTGGGGTAAAATTGTGTGGCAAAGAGTCAGTTGAGTGGTGTAGAGTGGAGTTGCGTACAGTAGAATAGTGTATACTGGAGTAGCATAGAGTGGAGTGGGGACCGTGTAATGAGGTAGAGTGGAGTGGTGTACAGTAGAGCAGCATCAGTGGGAGTGGTGAAGAGTGGAGTGGCATAGAATGGAGTGTAGTAGAGAGTAAAAGCAAACAGTGGAGCAGTGTACAGGCAGTGTCATGAAGTGGAGTGGCTTACAGTGGAGTGAGGTACATTATAGTGGCATATAGTACAAAAGTGTAGAGTGGAGTGCTGTAGAGTGGGCGACGTAGAGTGGAATGGAATAACATGGAGTGGCATACAGTGAGGTGGTGTACAGTGGAGTGGAGTACAATGGAATAGTGGAGTGGTGTAGAGTGGACTAGGGTATAGTGGAGTGCCGGACAGTGAGATAGTGTAGAGTGGCAAAACATAGAGTGGGATAGCATAGAGTGGAGTGGCGAAATTGTAGTTGCGTACAGTGTAATAGTGTAGAGTAAAGTAGCATAGAATGGAGTAGCATACAGTGGAGTGCCATAGATAGGAGTGGCATAGAATGGAGTGTCATAGAGTGGAGTGGTATAGAGTGGAGTGGCATAGATTTGAGTGGAGTACAGTAGAGTGGAATAGCAAGAAATAGCATCCAGTGGAGTGGTGTACAAAGGAATAGCATGTAGAAGAGTGGTATACAGTCGAGTATCATACAGTGGAGTGGGGTGGCAAAGATTGGAGTATCATACAATGGAGCTGTGTACAGTGGACTGGCATTGAGTGGAATAGCATACAGTGGGGTGGTATACAGTGGAGCGTCGTAGAGTGGAATAGCGTGTAATGGAGAAGTATACAGTACAGTGGCAAAAAGTGGAGAGGCATAACGTGAAGTGGCATATAGTGGGATAGCATAAAGTGGAGAGGTATACAGTGCAATAGTGTAGTGCAGAGTGTAGTGACGTAGACGAATAACACTCGTTACAACGCATGTCATCACAATACAAGTCGTTACAACGACGCGTTGTTACATCGCAAGCCGTTACAAAGCAAGTTATGACAGTGACTTGCTGTGGGGGGGCGCCGGAGTTTGGAATAGTATAATTTACTATTCCAACTCCAGTGTGTGCAACCGTAGGGAAGGTGTTGGATTGAAATGCCATTGTCAGGAACCACGCAATTATTACCATCCTGAACCAACCTTTGCCTTGTACCTTTAAGAGAAGACCCAAAGTGGTAATCAAACCACAAATGGTCAATCTTTGGTATAATGTATAATGACAACTGACCATTGCAAGATGGCCACCGCATAAGTTGAATGCGACGCCATTTTGTTTCACATTCACAGTCTAGTCTATTTAGATGACGCGCGCAGGTTCCACTGCGCACTTCAATTTGAATCTGTTTGAAGCAACACGTTCCGAACCGTCTCTCCGTCTAGTGCGTGAGAGGGCGTTTCATAAAATTCCAGTTTAGAAGTCATTCCATTTCCGAGAGGCTCAGCTAGTCTCATTCCACTCTCGGATATTCCTGTTGTTATCTAGAGTTCAGAGTTCCAGAGGATATCGTGCGCTGAGAATTCTCAGCGGGAAAAAACGGCAAGTTGTCACCAGAGATTCCGAGGGCTTCATGCGCTAAGAAGTATCGGAAGAATCAGCGTGAGAACTCAATAGGAGGAACAGTAAGATAGTGGCTGGATAAGTCGAGCGTCGCCACTACCAAGTAAGACTTTTCCATAGGTTGTCGGACTGAACATTATCTCTTCAAGACAACGTACCGTTGAACCCCGTCCTTTAGCGCTTTACCTATCTTTTCCTTCCCTTCTTTCCTTCCTCGTTCCTTTTTGTGCATCTAATAAAGGACCTACTCGTTCAACAATTTCAGGACTAAGAAAAAGAAGTCAAGTGTCGAACTTCATTTAAAGATATTGTATAGACAACTCCTCTTTGGAATTAGAAGGTAAAGGTACATTAGTTGAAGAGAACACACAAGGAAGACGTTAAGAATTAGTACTAAGATTGTTTTCTCATTACAGTTCACATGCTCTGCTAGTTCCATTGAGTACCATAACTACACCACAGAAGAGAGGCAATACTCCAAGTTAACACTGGTATAGTAGATTTAATATTAGAGAATAATAAGACTGGGAATTGTTAGAGTGTTTGTGTTTAAGTATCTTCCCATCTGTGCATTAGGAACCCTTCAAGAAGTACGAAGACCAGTGGCCTCCTCAGAAGATTATTCGAGGACAACACTTGGAGTGTCTCTTCTTTCTCTTCCAATTCCCCTTTCCCTTCCGTTGTTGGAGTTGCTCTGTCAGAAGCGCGACGTCACCGGCGGTGGGGAGTTGGGAACAAGCGGCCATTTTGTTCCTGCGAAGATTCTGGGTCCTGTCAGATTGAAGTGCCCACGAAATTACTTCGCCCAAGCAAAATGGTGGAGGGGTTTAATTTAAAGTCCTTGGGTGAGATGATAGGAGGAATCCAGCGTGAGATAGGGGCAGTCAGAGAAGAAAATAAAAATTTAAGACAAGAGTTAGTTGTGTCCCGACAGGAAACCATGCTTCTCTCACAGAAGGTTGATGGGTTGGTTATGGGGAATCCAGTAGCAGCTTCTTCCACAACAGTCAAGTCAGTACCTGTTCAAGATCCCCGAACAGTGGCCCAAATAATTCATTCCGTTTCACCATTAATTCCTTTGGCAGCACCTGAAAGGTTCCTAGGAGACCCACAAAAGGCCCAATTATTTTTAACTCAGTGTTCCTTGCATTTTATGTGCCGTTCTACCCTATTCCAAGATGCCCAGTCTCAGGTAGCGTTTGTTTTGTCCTATTTAGGAGGTGATGCGGCGAATTGGGCCATGCCTTTGGTAACTAGAGATGATCCTTTTTTACAGGATTTTGATTTGTTTAAAGCTGAATTTTTGCGCATATTCGACAGGCGTCGGATATCCCAGGCCACTGATAATGAGTTGCTTGAGCTTCGTCAAGGAAATAAAGATTTGATTACTTACTTGACACAATTTAACAAACTACTGGTGGAAACTAACTGGCCAGAAGAAAAAAGGGCAGCGCTCTTCTATAGAGGTCTACGAGATGAAATAAAAGACACCCTTGCTCAGATTCCCAATCGGCCTACCGATCTGTCTGCTTTGGTGGATCTTGTTTTGGAAATCGATTTCCGTAACTCAGAAAGAAAAGGTGAGAAGAGGAAAGAGTTCAAATGGAATATCCCACGCTTTGACAGAGTCCGAACGGAAGGAGGGAAGTCGGCAGGTTCCAATTCAGAGGTGGAGCCCATGCAAATTGGAGCCGTTCGTGGTCCTTTGAGTAAAGAGGAAAAGGACCAGCGGCGATTAAAGAAACTGTGTTTATATTGTGGAGCACCTGGACATTTCGTAAAAGAGTGTCAAAAGAGGCCCAAGTTTCCGAAGGAGGGAAACGCCTTGAACCATCAGTAGAGGGGGTCGCTCTGATGGCGAAATTAGAGAAGACGATCCCGGACACTCATGTAATTATGAACACCTTGCAAACGTTTACCCCTCATGTGATACTTCATATGACTCTCAAGTTGAAAAAAAAAAAACATTTGGGAGTAGCCATAATGTTGGATTCTGGAGCCACCGGAAATTTCTGTGACATCAAGTATGCCCAGCGACTTGGAATACAAGCAATTCGGAAAGAAAAAGAGTGAGCCAGTTCGCGCTGTTGATGGAACCAACGTGTCTTCGGGCCCCATCACTTGTCACACGGAACCGCTAGAATTAATCCAGTCAGATGGTCATCGGGAGATTCTACAGTTTAATTTGATTGATGCGCCTCAATTTCAGCTCATTCTGGGGTTACCGTGGCTGACTATGCACAATCCAACCATAGATTGGGAAAATCGAACAGTGCAAATGCAATCTACCTTCTGCCAGGAACATTGTTATCACTTACATGAATCAGAGTTGGAACCTACTCAAGCAAGTTTATTATCTTTTGGAGGACAGTCTATCGGAGTAATCAACTCCATTGAGATTCCCCAGGAGTATTTAGAGTTTGCAGAAGTTTTTAGTGAAAAAGAAGCTGAACAGTTACCTCTGCATCGTCCTTACGATTGTGCAATTGATCTGGAGCCTGGTTCTGTACTCCCGTGTAGTAGGATATACGCCTTAACAGAAGCAGAAAACCAACACCTCAAAGAATACCTAGACAGATACCTTGCCAATGGGTTTATTCGACCTTCGCAGTCTCCAGTATCCTCGCCTTTGTTTTTTATTCCTAAGAAGGAAGGAACCTTGAGAACATGTATTGATTATCGAGCCCTAAATCGAGTTACGATCAAGAATCGTTATCCACTTCCGCTGATTTCAGTTTTGCTGGATCAAATTAAAGAGGCCAAAATTTTCACTAAATTAGACTTGCGTGGGGCTTACCATTTGGTTCGAATGAAGGAAGTCCACGAGTGGAAGACTGCGTTTCGAACAAAGTTTGGATTGTTTGAGTATCGAGTCATGCCCTTTGGGCTTTGCAATGCCCCCACAGTCTTTCAACATTTCATCAATGATGTAATGGGAGACCTACTGGACAAGATTGCAGTGATCTATTTAGATGATATTTTAATCTACTCCAAAGACCCTCGAGATCATCATGAGCATGTGCGTTTGGTATTAGAGCGTTTGCGCACCAATCAGCTCTATGTGAAACTTGAAAAATGTGTTTTCAGTTCTCCTCAAGTGGAGTTTTTAGGGTTCATTTTATCTGCACATGGAGTTACTATGGATGAACGTAAGGTGCAAGCAGTTTCTGAGTGGCCATCACCTAAAGATGTAAAGGAGATTCAGAGGTTTTTGGGCTTTGCCAATTTTTACCGACGATTTATTCAAGGTTTCTCTCAGCTGATCGTACCCATCACTCGTTTGTTGAAAAAAGGAGTAAAATTTCAATGGACTTCTGAAGCAGAACAAGCTTTCTCCAGTTTGAAGGAAAGATTTACTTCCGCACCGATCCTTTTACATGCAGATCCAGACGAGCCTTTCTTTGTTGAAGCGGACGATTCTGATCAGGCTATAGGAGGTGTACTTTCACAACGACATCGTGACACTGGACAGCTACATCCTGTGGCGTATCGATCTCGGAAATTGAGCTCTGCTGAAATTAATTATACTATTACCGAGAAAGAACTCTTAGCGGTGAAAGATGCATTCGAAGATTGGAGACACTACTTATTGGGAGCCAAGCACACGGTCACAGTAATCACAGACCATAAGAACCTCCTATTTTTGAAGACCGCCAGGACCTTGACTCCTAGGCAGTTACGTTGGTCCTTATATTTTGCGGATTTTGATTTTGTTATCACTTTTCGCCCAGGAAGTAAAAATGGAAAAGCAGATGCTTTGTCGCGGCTGAATACAGAGGAGGTTGAACATTCAGTCGAACCACAACCCATCATCCCTGAATCTAAATTTGTGTGTGCTCTTTGGATTGAGAAGTTTCATGAAGAAATACAAAAAAGTCTTTCTCCGGAGGCAATGCAACAGTGGGCTTCCCATGATGTGGATAGAAAAATTTACAATCAGTTACTGTACTATAAAGACTCTTTGTATTTGCCCACCAAGGAATTACAAGATCAAGCCCTTCAAGAATGCCATGATCAGCCTCTAGCAGGTCATAAGGGAATCAATAAAACTCTGGATTTAGTTCAGCGCTATTTTTGGTGGCCTGGGTTGTCCTTGCATGTTAAGCAATATGTTCAATCTTGTGAATTGTGTGCTCGAGGGAAGGCTTGCAGACAAGCTCCTCAAGGTATGTTGCAGCCTTTGCCTACTCCTTCTCATCCGTGGCAGGTTATTTCTATGGATTTGATTGTAGATTTGCCCTTGAGTCAAGGTTTTAACACTATTCTTGTGGTGGTGGATACCTTCTCCAAGATGTCTCATTTCATCCCTTTCAAGGGGGTACCCTCAGCAAAAGAGTTAGCCAAGGTGTTCAGTGAGCATATTGTCAAATTCCATGGGGTTCCCAAAGTGGTAATTTCGGATCGAGGTACCCAATTTGTGTCCCATTTTTGGAAGGCCTTCCTGCAGGGATTAGGAGTGGAACCCAGATACTCTACCAGCTATCACCCATAGACAGACGGTCAAACGGAGAGAATAAATCAAGAACTAGAACAATATCTTCGTTTGTACCTCCTGGATTGGGGGGATAGCTGGTCAGAGAAACTGTGGTTGGCCGAATTTGCATGTAACAATGCCAAGAGTGTATCTACTGGTTATTCACCCTTTTATCTAAATTATGGTTATCATCCGAACCCTTTTCACACACAATTAGATTTGAAAGTTCCAGCGGTGGAAATACTAGTGAGAGACCTAACAGCCCTTCATCAGTCGGCAGAATCTAATCTAATTAAAGCTAAGGAGAAATACAAGAAGGGAGCCGATAGGCATAGGAAACCCGCCCCCAAGTATGAAGTGGGAGATCAGGTTTGGTTGTCTACTAAAACCTTCGTTTGAAAGGAAATAGGAAGTTTCAGCCCCGTTTTGTAGTTCCCTACTCCATTGCACAAGTTTTAGGGCCTGTTACTGTAAAATTGAAATTACCTCCCAAGTTAGGCATCCATCCAGTCTTCCATGTATCTCTTTTAAAAAAGACCGCCCCTACTGTACGACTTTCAAAACCCCCGGAACCATTAGAGGTAGATGGACACCCTGAATTTGAGGTAAAAGAGATTCTGGACTCTAAACTTTCTAAGGGGAAACTGTTCTATTTAATTGATTAGACAGGCTATGGCCCTGAGGATAGGTCATGGGAGCCATCTTCTGATGTTCATGCCCCTCAGTTAGTCAATCGCTTTCATTCACAACATCCTCACAAGCCAGGACCGATAAATCGGTCATTGCGGAGGGGTACTGTCAGGAACCACGCAATTATTACCATCCTGAACCAACATTTGCCTTGTACCTTTAAGAGAAGACCCAAAGTGGTAAACAAACCACAAATGGTCAATCTTTGGTATAATGTATAATGACAACTGACCATTGCAAGATGGCCGCAGCATAAGTTGAATGCGACGCCATTTTGTTTCACATTCACAGTCTAGTCTATTTAGATGACGCGCGCAGGTTCCACTGCGCACTTCAATTTGAATCTGTTTGAAGCAACACGTTCCGAACCGTCTCTCCGTCTAGTGCGTGAGAGGGCGTTTCATAAAATTCCAGTTTAGAAGTCATTCCGTTTCCGAGAGGCTCAGCTAGTCTCATTCCACTCTCGGATATTCCTGTTGTTATCTAGAGTTCAGAGTTCCAGAGGATATCGTGCGCTGAGAATTCTCAGCGGGAAAAAACGGCAAGTTGTCACCAGAGATTCCGAGGGCTTCATGCGCTAAGAAGTATCGGAAGAATCAGCGTGAGAACTCAATAGGAGGAACAGTAAGATAGTGGCTGGATAAGTCGAGCGTCGCCACTACCAAGTAAGACTTTTCCATAGGTTGTCGCACTGAACATTATCTCTTCAAGACAACGTACCGTTGAACCCCGTCCTTTAGCGCTTTACCTATCTTTTCCTTCCCTTCTTTCCTTCCTCGTTCCTTTTTGCGCGTCTAATAAAGGACCTACTCGTTCAACAATTTCAGGACTAAGAAAAAGAAGTCAAGTGTCGAACTTCATTTAAAGATATTGTATAGACAACTCCTCTTTGGAATTAGAAGGTAAAGGTACATTAGTTGAAGAGAACACACAAGGAAGACGTTAAGAATTAGTACTAAGATTGTTTTCTCATTACAGTTCACATGCTCTGCTAGTTCCATTGAGTACCATAACTACACCACAGAAAAGAGGCAATACTCCAAGTTAACACTGGTATAGTAGATTTAATATTAGAGAATAATAAGACTGGGAATTGTTAGAGTGTTTGTGTTTAAGTATCTTCCCATCTGTGCATTAGGAACCCTTCAAGAAGTACGAAGACCAGTGGCCTCCTCAGAAGATTATTCGAGGACAACACTTGGAGTGTCTCTTCTTTCTCTTCCAATTCCCCTTTCCCTTCCGTTGTTGGAGTTGCTCTGTCAGAAGCGCGACGTCACCGGCGGTGGGGAGTTGGGAACAAGCGGCCATTTTGTTCCTGCGAAGATTCTGGGTCCTGACAGCCATCAAATCCAACACCTTCTGCCCCCTACAGCAAGTCGTTGTAACGACTTGCGTTGTAATGGCATGTGATGTAACAATGCGTTGTTGTAACAACTTGCGTTGTAACGGCATGCGTTGTAAATGTTTACTGACGTAGACAGGAGTTTTGTATAGTGGAGTGTCACATAGTGGAATAGAATTCAGTAGAGCGGAATACAGTGCAGTACCGTACAGTGGAGTGTTGTAGAGTGAATTGACGTACAGTGGAATAGCATTGAGTGGAGTGGCATAGAGTGGAGTGTGTAGAGTGTGTAGAGTGTAGTGATGTAGAGTGGACTGGTGTCGAGTGAGGTACAGTGCAGTGGATTACAAAGTAATAGCATACAGTGCAATGGCGTAGACTTGCATATCATTCAGTGGAGTAGCACACAGCAAAATAGTGTACACTTCTTTAGCATATAGTTAAGTGGTGTAGAGTGGAGTGAGGTACAGTATAGTGGCATACTGTGGTAAATAAATAAATAATACCCTATTTTTGACTAGACTTATAGCATAACAGATAGCTCAATAAAATAAGAGTCAAGATTCGAGGTAGTAGGAGTTTCTGCAGGTTTATTACAGCATAAGGACAGGATCAGGACAACCTGCATGGGAATAGGACAATAAGGCCCGGCAGCTGCCGGGGCTGGGTCTGGGATGAGCGCGCTAACATTCAATAACAAAACATTGACTTATATACATAGCGCAAACACATAGCATTACATTGCAGTAGGCGTAGCGGTGGGTGGAGCAGAAGGCGTGACGCGTAGCAGTCGCGAGAGATAACAGTAAAAGTAGGTGTAACTGGGCGTATACATAGACATGTGGTGCAAACGTAACAGAATATGTCATGAATGGGCGGAAACTTTGGAGGGGGCTACCTAAGGAGCCGGGACCTCTAACCCAATGGTGCGCGAAAACTGGCAATGACGTGTTACTAGGAGAAGCTGGGGGCTATGAACTCTGTGCTAGGAGCAGAGACTAGAGTCTGAAGGGTCGGAGCGACATGTACCTAAACCCTATCTGGTATCTGATGTTTAGGGAACATGTTGATATAAACTAGAAGTCATGAGGGGAGAAGCTAACTTGATTCTAAGACTGGACCATGCATTATTCTACATGTAGTGCGTGATGAAGAATATTAAATGACCATTAAATACAGTATTTCTCTAACATGGAGACGAGAAGGCTAGGCAATGACGGAAACTATTGATGCAGAAATCTGTAGCTTAGGAATGCAGAGGAGGAGGACTGAACTGATAACTGGAACTATAACATACTTTTGGCAGACTCAGAGGCAGAGCCAAGCTGCACCGGGCACTGCGAGGCAGGAAATAAGTGAAGGGTCGAGGATACAGGTGGGGGCTGTATCGCTCCTCAGCGAGGCTTTCAGGAGACAGGAGCTGAATCCAGGGTCTGGGCCCTTTTTGAGGCCTAGAAACGGGGATTTTATAATGGAATAACGTGCACACTAAGAAACGTGGCAACATTACTTTACATAGGCCTGATATTCGTAGTATTCACGAGGACTGGAAAATAGCATACTAGAGGTGGACACAACTGGAATTGCGTCATTAATCAGGCATGGGGAATAACATATGCATATTGGTCATGCACACATAACATATGATGGATGAAGCGTAGGGACACAGAACATGGCAAAATTTACTTTTCCACATTCCCTCCTTGTCACTACGTTTCCATCAGGAAACATCAATTTTCATGATACCATCTATCATTTCATACAGTACCATTTGCTCGTCTCGAATTGTCTTGGAACGGGATTTAGAACGGGGCTTGGGACTAGGAATACAAGAGGTAGCACACATGCTGCAAATCGCAGGGCCACATTGTATACAGAGGCAGCAGCTAAATATAATCGCTACTGCAATACCTAAAAAGGACAGGACTTTCCATCCCCATGCGGAAATTATATTCCAGAACCAACCGGACCATGTCCAGGTGCCTGGATCTTGATGTAACAGATGGGCAATTTTATGGAGTCTGGTTATAGCTGAATAAACAGACGGCGCGTTATTTGGAATGAAAATGCAGCAACTAGATCCGATGACTCTACAGGCCCCGCCCCTATCGGCCAGTATGACGTCAAGGACGAGACGATTTTGCAAAACGACAAATCTCATAGCAGATTGTTCTTCGGTTAGGTTACCTAGAGCAGAGGCAGTCTCATTAACTACAGCTTCAAGGGTTCTTGTTAACCTACGGATCAGTTTACTATTCTGGACAGGTCCTACAAAGAAGAAGAAACCTTTATTGAAATCTGTATACTGTTCTAGAGTAGTTTCAGTATAATCGACAATTGGGGACTCCCTTCTGTGTCTAATGTGTACTAGATGTGTGTTTCTGTGATAATCAGATGGGGCTAGGAAAACAGGTGGCAGTAGGAAGGCAATGTAACAGGTTCCCTCCCAATCGAGGGGCAGACGGACATATGCAGTTTGACCACAAATAAAATAAGAATGACGTGAAGCTTTGAAAACAGATTTCCCACTGTCACTATATTTGACAACAGTAGTACATTCACTATGACCTATGCGTACAGAACCATAACTGCGGACACATAATTCGCCTTTGACAGGTAGTACTGAAATAGCAGGTAAGTCTGGAGTAGTATCAGACTGAACATTCAGGACCATGAAATTCGACGAATAATTACCTAAATTATATACTTCATTTTCTAGATCTAAACCTGTTCTGTGGGGGAGACCTTGCTTGTCTGGAAAACATGTACTGTTAAGAAAAGACATATCTGTTGAGGATGACGTTAACGTGGACCATGCTCCACACGAACCATTGTGTGAGAATGGATAAGGAAAGAGTGGCAGAACTCCCTTCGGTGTCTGAAAAGGGGGGAGTCGACCACACACCCAACAATTAGTAGCATTGCTGGTCTGGTGTGAATAATGTAACATACGGATAAATGTGTTGTTGCGCATAGCGAGGCGGTAAGAATATTCGTGAGGAGGCAGATCACTAAACGTGTGCTCTACTGTAGCATTAGCAGACATATTTACATGAGGAACTGGAAAACACAGGAAAAGTGCGTAGCTGGTGCAGGAAATCATTATGCTGAGAAATAATATGAAACTCAGAAAAACGATACATTTGATTGAACTTTGACTGACTCTCTCACTATGGGGGTCTATTTTATACATGTCAGAAACAATTTAACCGTTTCACCTAGGGGAGGACTTATACAATCAAACTGACTGACTTATTTTACTAGACCTTAATTTGAGCTTATACTCCTGCTGCGGAGTTTTCTCTAACAAGGGAGGGGTTGTAATAATGTCTTGTGCGGGACAGTCCTTAAGAGCAATATTCTGGCAGTCCTTCGAATCCTGGAAATCCTCGGAAATGTCTTTGGAGACTGATTTCAATCCTTTGAAAAGTTTTACATGAGAAAGGTGGACCCACCCCTTCCTGCCTTCCAACTTGACGGCAGTTCGGGTGGTCAAGAGGACCTGGCGTGGCTCCTTCCAACGTGGTTCCAGCGGACTTGATCTGTCAAAATTTCTGATCATCACAAGGGAGCCTGGAACGATCTCGTGCGGTGCCACCTCGGTATTGTCTGGAAATGCGGCGGCAACCTGTGAACGACATGAGTTGAGGGCAGACATCAAGGAAGCTAGGTAATCTGTCAGCATATTACATGAAACATCGGTAATACTTCGGGGTCTAGGAGTACCCCACATGTTAGGGGGGCGGCCGAATACGACCTCATACGGGGACAGACCTGATCTGGAATGTGCGACCATACGCATATAAAATAAAGCGACTGGCAGAGCTATTAACCAGTCCACACCTTTGTCCTTACAGACTTTTGCAATGCGGATTTTCAGAGTCTGATTATGCCTTTCGACTAGTCCAGCTGCTTCAGGATGGCGTACACAATGAAACTTCCACTGGTACCCTAACAACAGGGAAACGTGTTTCATGAGTTCAGATGAGAATGGCTGGCCGTTATCAGAATATACGACTCTAGGGAGTCCGTATCTAGGGAAAAATTCACGAACCAACTGCTTGGCAGTGGTCGCGGCTGTGTAATCTGGGACTGGATATGCTTCTGTCCACCTGGACAAAGCGCATACAACTACAAGGACATACTTGAAACCTCGACATCGCTCCATCTGAATATAATCCATCTGGAGGACCTCAAAAGGGTGGTCAGGGGGCTGGAAACCACCTTGTTCCACCGGGACACTTTTACCTGGATTAAACTGACAACATATCATACAGGTACGGACTTTCTGCTTGGCTGCAGCTCGTAAATGCTTGTTGAACCAAATGTTCTGGATACTGTCTAACATAGCTTTTTCTCCTAAATGTGCTGGACTATGTGCAGTATTGATAATGACTTGAACCATAGAATCGGGGAGAAACCATGTGGCTCTACCCTTCGTTAACCATCCTTGATCTGTCTGGACCCCTCCTTGTTCGGACCATTTCTTGATTTCATCGGGGGTAGCATGTAACTGAATATCTATGACATCTTGTGTAGGGTCCTTAACTGTCATGCATGTAATCAGATCTGGAGTATGTGTCATATTAACTGGAATGTCTGGAGTCTGTGCTGTAAGCTTGGCTGTGCGGTCTGCTAGATCATTACCTTGGGAAATAATGTCTGTAACTTTCGTATGTGCTTTGCATTTCATAATAGCAATAGATGTCGGTAAATGTATGGCATCTAACAGGGCTTGAATAAGGAGACCATGCTGAATCTTGGTTCCATGAGAAGTCATGAAACCTCTCTCCTGCCAGAGCACTCCGAAGTCGTGTACAACTCCGAATGCGTAACGTGAATCTGTGTAAACATTGACTTTCAGGTTCTTGGCATGTATACAGGCTTGTGTCAGAGCGACTAGCTCTGCTGCTTGAGCGGACAGGGTATCAATACGGTGTGTTTCAATAACTTCAGTGTCAGTAGTCACTGCATACGCGGCGACTAGTTCTCCTGTACTAGTTCTCATACATGAACCATCTACATAAAGTGTCAGGTCGGGATCTGGTAACGGAATGTCTGTCAGGTCTTGTCTTGGCTTTGTCGTAATGTTAACTACTTCCACACAGTCATGTGGGTCTGGATTTGAATTAACTGATGGTAACAGTGTAGCAGGATTCAGAACGTTGCAGCGTCTAATTTCTATGTGTGGCTGGAACAGTGTCAATTCATAACCTGTTAAACGTGCAATTGTCAAGTGCTGTGTTTGTGTTCGGTTTAAAAGAACTTCTACTGAATGTGGGACTTGTACTGTCAGGGAATGTCCTAAGACTATGGAATCACTTTGTCTGATAGCTAGTGCTGTGGCTGCAACTGACTTGAGGCACGCAGGCAACGCCTGGGCGACTGGATCTAATGTGCTCGAAAAATAAGCACAGGGCTTGTATTGACCTGCTTGATCTTGTGTGAGAACAGATAATGCTGTACCTTCCCGTTCAGTAACGAAAAGTGAAAAAGGCTTACTGTAGTTCGGTGTAGCTAGAACTGGAGCTTGACATAGGGCTTTCTTTAACTCGTTAAAACTAAGTGTATGTTCAGATGTCCAAGGGAGGACAGTCGATACGGCTGCCTCCTGTGTCGTTAACTGTATCAGTGGCTTGGCTAGAAATGCATACTGGGGAATCCATTGTCTACAATAAGAAGTAAGGCCGATAAAAGCACGTACCTCCTTCTGGGTTCTGGGCTGGGGAAGACTCGCTATTAACTGGATACGGTCTGGTGTCAACTGCCTACCCCTCTTGGACAGCAAGTGTCCTAAGTATACCACTTGCTGGACACAGAATTGAAGCTTCGAAGGTGACACCTTGTGCCCCATCTCGGCTAGAAAATACAAAACTGTAAGGGATGCTCGCTCGCAAGCACGTTCAGAACGGGCTGTGATCAGTAGATCATCGACATACTGGAGCAGGGCAGTGTCAGTTGGCATGTGAATATTGTCTAGTTGTCTCTTGAGTGCTTGACTGTAAATACTAGGGCTTTCTGTGAAACCTTGAGGAGCGCGTGTGAACATATAGCTCCTTCCATTTAAACAAAATCCAAAAAGAAACTGGCTGTCTGGATGAATTGGAACACTAAAAAATGCATTCTTGAGGTCTATGACAGTGAAAAACATGGCTTCGGAATCAATGGCTGTTAGCAGGGAAGAAATGTCTGGAACAACTGGGTACTGAGGAATAATACATTTGTTAAGCTCTCGTAAATCAATCACTAATCGATATACTGGGGGTGCATTCGGATCAGTACGTTTCATGACTGGAATGATCGGAGAATTGCATACATTGGAGTCAGTTTCTACAACTACTCCTTGAGCCATGAGCTCGTCAATAATTTTGGATAAGGCTGCTACAGCCTCAGGTGGCAATCTGTACTGTCTGATTCGGGGTAACACTACACCTGGTTTGAGAGTCACACGATGGGGTGTGATTTGCATGTAACCTACATCAGTTGGACCTTGCGCCCATAAATGCTGTGGAACATTAGACAATCTTGAATCAAAATCTCGTAATACATAGTGACCCTTAAAGTCACGTAGGAACAGACGTATTCCCTCTGGGGAACAGCAAATAACTGCACCTAACTCTTTCAGTGTCTTAATACCTAATAGATTTTCTGGACATGACTTAGTAAGTAACAGATCAGTAGTACGGGACAATGGACCTACTTCTAGAGTAACTGGCTTAGATATTTCATTAACTATTGGTTTTCCTGAAAATCCAAGGGAAACATTTCTTGAGCCTGAGAGCGGAGCCCCTGGAACTTCGGCATGACTAATTGTGGTCCTACTTGCCCCTGTATCGATCAAAAACTTTCTGTCTTTCCCTAATACTTGACTGTGAACATAGGGACCTTCTTGATCTACAGGTATCTCGATGAGAGGCAAGCCTACCTCCCTCTCTAGGCTGTTTCATGAATATGACTGGTACTCTGGATACTCGGACTGTGCATACTGGTACATCTGTGATGTAACGTGCTGTGTTGCAGCAATGGGCTGCGGTACTGTAACGGTCTGTTGTGCATTCTGTAGTTGAGGAATCTGTGAAACTTGTTCTTGTCTAGGCGGACGTGGTCTTTCTTTAGTCTTACCAGTAGCTATGTTATGTTTCAGAACTGCACACTCGTTTATAAAATGACCTGGCTGTTTACAATAATTGCAGTTCCCTTTAACGGGAGCTGCAGGATGACTGGCTTGATTCGGACCCCTCTTCTGACTGTCTTGAGGAACAGATTGTGCAACTAGCACTTTCATTTTCGTGTCTTTCATACGTTTTCTCTCGTGCTCTTGCTCTTCCCTGATTCTATTCTGGTGGTACTGGAGCATCTGGAGCATCTGGGACGGAGTATTAGCTTGCCAGGTGCTTTCGACTTTCAAAACTCGGTTTTTAATTTGTGGACTTGAATTCTCGACTAATTTAGTAACGAAAAGGTGAGGGTATGACTCACTACTTGTCTTGAGACCACTGTTGATACTGAAACATTTCTCAAATCTAGAATAAAAATCACTAATATCCTCGTCTTGTTTCTGTTTACAGGCTGAGATTGCATCCCAGTCTTCTTTCCTTGTTGTCAATAATCTGGGTAAAACTTGAATCAATAATTCTGGTAATTCTTTACATTTATCTCCAAGACCGGTACCTGGTACTCGTGCCTTGTCTTCAGCTTCTAGAGCTGCCCAATCGATCTTTTTCTCTCCCACCTCCCATTCTTTTTCCTTTAACTTTTCATACACCCCTGCGGGTAACAGGACCTTTAACATTTTAATGATATCTGGGTACGTGTATTCTCCCATACGGAGCATGTCTTTTAATTCTCTATGGAACCCTGCTGGATCTTTGTCATGACAGGGAATTAATTTCTTCATTTCAAGAAGTTCCATCTTTGATATTGGAGTGTATACAAACACTCGTTGCATTACGCCACCCGCCCCTTGGACTGGGTGGACTTCTCGTAACGGATTCTGTCTGTCTATGTAGAATGATTTACTTTCTGGGGGTGAGACATGAACAAAATGCGGGTTCAAAAACGTTCTATACTTGTGACGCTGTTCTAGAATGACACTAATTAAATCGGTACCTAGACCTCTCCATCTATACTGGAGTAACTCGTTCAGGATATCATGTAACGGACCTGGATCAGAATGTTGACCCTCGTACAGAGTAATGAGGTGCTGGATCATATACATACCCACCAGTCGTTGCTCGGCTGGGGGCAATTTCAGAAACATTTGTGCCACTATTTCGTCTGGAAAAGTGGTAGAATCAGTAATCCATCGGACTGCTGATCGGGCTAGTTCTTGTTCATGCATAGTACTTAGTTCACTGTAACCGACTCGTGATTTCAGAATGTGATCGGTAGCTTGAAATACTTGTTCTAGGGAACCTTGTTCTGGTGCTAGATGTTGAAAAATAGACTTGGGTTCTAGACGTAAATGGCGATCTGGAAATCTGGATTTTCCTACATACGCTATTCTGGCGGGATTCTCGTTCTCTTCCTCTTCAGGATCAGAGATACTTTCTTTCTCGCTTACTTGTGCTGCTTTACGCTGGTCGTGTAACCTTATTATTTCTTTACGAATTTTCTTGTACATACTCTCCATGGCACTGACGGTCTTGTGCTTACCCTCGGCTATATTATCACTCCACCTTGTCAGGATTCTCATTTCGGCGGGATCTTTAGACGGGTAATCTTGTTCTCTTATTAAACAATTGATCAGGAACTTTAATATCATGAGCTGAATCTCGGCTTTCCTTTGAGACATAATCTCGCCAATACTTTCTGGATCATCCCCTGTACGGATGAAACGATATATTCTGTCTAGATCTTCTTTCATATTCGGTAAGGTGACTAGATACTCGGTCACTCTCCTTACACGTAAGGAATATAAAACCATAGTATATTCGCCTGGAACTGGATCATAGACACATTCGTTAAGGGCTTGCCTGATTTCTGTGACAGACTTATTACTTTTAGGAGTACGCTGTGATGCTTGAGCATGTAATTCGAGTGCTGATAAACGCTTGTGTGGCGGCGGGGTTTGAGGAGTAGCTCCTCCTGCGGCCCCTAGACTGGAGTCGTCTACTGAGGCTCTACGTCCTGGCAGAGTGGGAAATGGAACTGTAGGCTGGACCGGGGGTACCGTAACAGGTACTCCGGTGTCTGGAGAAGCGGGAAGTGCCTGATTTACAGGGACTGGCGGAGCACGAACAGGATTTGCATATTCGGGGACTGTGTCGTCCAAATAGGACGAAATAAAAATATCAGCTGCGGTCGGTTTGTGACGTAGCTTGGTCGGAACTAATGGCGGCGGGAAATTACTGGATGCCTCTGGGGTCGCTTTTGGCAGGCCCTCGGCAAGAAGAGGATACATACCCTTAATAAGGGCATGCCTCTGTCTGTCTGACTGTTCGGCTTTGACTTGTTCACCTATCTCGATTAATTCTCTTTCTTGGGCTCGTTCTTGGGATTCTCTACTTAACTCTGACTTTCTGACTTCCTTTTCCGTTCTTTTATGAGCTTCCTTGCGCCATAACTCGATGGCATCTTTCTGTGACTGTCTGGCTTTCTTTTTCCATAATGCTTCTTCTACTCGCATGATACATTCGGCATCCCATGTACCCGATACGGGCCATCTATACTTTTCTTCTAACTGTTTGGTATACTCTACCCATAAATCTAGATACATTATGGCGCTTATGCCATGTTTCTGATACATAAAATGACCTGGACTGTCCCTAGGCGGGACAGGAACTGCTTCCTCTAACAGACCCTTTCTAGTTTTTAACTGACGTAACTTGGAAAAGAGCGGCATTCTAAACTTGAATCGGAACACAATACAATACACGAAAAACAATAACAATTGGGAAAACAATTCAGGCATACCACGACATTGGAAATACATTAAACAATATCATAACATAACAGTTCGAACAGAATACTACCTGAAAATACTGAAAACAGAAACAGAACAGAATTCTCGAGAACGGAACAGACTAGAGTTACTGGATGCACTGCTGTAACAGTACGGAACATACCGGTCCCACAAAGGAACGCATCAAGACCCGTATCCACCTAGGTGAACACTTCGTTTGTGGGCTTGGGTACCACCAACCCACGGACCAGGAGTCAATTTAGATTGGTCCTGTCTAGATACTACCCCAGCAATGGTACTCACCGGGCAGCACGGAACGGGAAGCCTCGAACGGGACTGGACTACGACGGACTTCGGACTTCGGACTTCAGTTACGGGTGGGCCTCCGGATACCTCGGACCTTGGACTCTCGGCTTGGGCTCTGGTCGGGACTCGCCGCGTTCCTCCACCGTCTCGTTTGGATGCTGGACCGCCTCCTCCGTCTCCTCCGTGGGCCTGAGGGATACTTGGAGCAGAAATATCTGCCAGTGCACGGTATGGTTCCGTCACGACTGCAGAGGGTCAGGGGGTCGGCGTGGCTTCACCGACGCGTGGGGAAAGGGCAAGTCCCTATTCGGGCGCCATTATGTGGTAAATAAATAAATAATACCCTATTTTTGACTAGACTTATAGCATAACAGATAGCTCAATAAAATAAGAGTCAAGATTCGAGGTAGTAGGAGTTTCTGCAGGTTTATTACAGCATAAGGACAGGATCAGGACAACCTGCATGGGAATAGGACAATAAGGCCCGGCAGCTGCCGGGGCTGGGTCTGGGATGAGCGCGCTAACATTCAATAACAAAACATTGACTTATATACATAGCGCAAACACATAGCATTACATTGCAGTAGGCGTAGCGGTGGGTGGAGCAGAAGGCGTGACGCGTAGCAGTCGCGAGAGATAACAGTAAAAGTAGGTGTAACTGGGCGTATACATAGACATGTGGTGCAAACGTAACAGAATATGTCATGAATGGGCGGAAACTTTGGAGGGGGCTACCTAAGGAGCCGGGACCTCTAACCCAATGGTGCGCGAAAACTGGCAATGACGTGTTACTAGGAGAAGCTGGGGGCTATGAACTCTGTGCTAGGAGCAGAGACTAGAGTCTGAAGGGTCGGAGCGACATGTACCTAAACCCTATCTGGTATCTGATGTTTAGGGAACATGTTGATATAAACTAGAAGTCATGAGGGGAGAAGCTAACTTGATTCTAAGACTGGACCATGCATTATTCTACATGTAGTGCGTGATGAAGAATATTAAATGACCATTAAATACAGTATTTCTCTAACATGGAGACGAGAAGGCTAGGCAATGACGGAAACTATTGATGCAGAAATCTGTAGCTTAGGAATGCAGAGGAGGAGGACTGAACTGATAACTGGAACTATAACATACTTTTGGCAGACTCAGAGGCAGAGCCAAGCTGCACCGGGCACTGCGAGGCAGGAAATAAGTGAAGGGTCGAGGATACAGGTGGGGGCTGTATCGCTCCTCAGCGAGGCTTTCAGGAGACAGGAGCTGAATCCAGGGTCTGGGCCCTTTTTGAGGCCTAGAAACGGGGATTTTATAATGGAATAACGTGCACACTAAGAAACGTGGCAACATTACTTTACATAGGCCTGATATTCGTAGTATTCACGAGGACTGGAAAATAGCATACTAGAGGTGGACACAACTGGAATTGCGTCATTAATCAGGCATGGGGAATAACATATGCATATTGGTCATGCACACATAACATATGATGGATGAAGCGTAGGGACACAGAACATGGCAAAATTTACTTTTCCACAATACAGTGGAAGAGTGTAGACTGGAGTGGCATAGAGTGGAGTGGCATTGAGTGGAGTGCATAGAATGAAGTGATGTAGAGTGGGCTGGTGTACAGTGAGTGACAGTGCAGTGGATTACAAAGGAATAACATGCAGTGTAGTGGCATAGAGTTGCGTAGCATACAGTAGAGTAGCATACTGCAAAATAGAGTATACTGCAGCAGCATAGAGTTGAGTGGTGGGGAGTGGAGAGAGGATCAGTATAGTGGCATTCAGTGGAAGAGTTTAGACTGGAGTGGCATTGAGTGGAGTGGCATATAGTGAAGGGCCTTAGAATAGTGTAGTGTGTAGTGTTGTAAAGTGGAATACCGTGGAGTGCAGTGTTGTAGTATGGAACTGGGTAGAGTGGAGTGGGGTGCACTGCATTGACATACAGTGTAATTGCATACTGTGGAGTAGGGTGGAGTGGAGTAGCATACAGGGGAGTGGGGTAGAGTGGAATAATGATGAGTTTACTGGCATACAGTGTAGTGAGGTAGAGTAGAGAGGCAAATAGTGGAGTGGCGTTGAGTATAGTGGCATAGATTGGAGTGTCTTACAGTGGAATAGCATAGAGTGTTGTAGTGCAGAGTGTAGTGATGTAGGGACCAAATGTACGTATGGGGCATTTAGCGACTCCCAAATTGTGCTCAATTGCAAACGCAATGTACAACAGTATCAGAGACACTGTTTGTGATTCCCAATGGGGTCGCAAATTGCATGCCTCATCAATATTCATGCGGCACTCGCAACTTGCGACCCCATTAGGAATGGCTGGCCCTCCCAGGTACGGTGGCCTTCAGGGCTCAGCAGACCTCCATGTCTGGGACTGTTTTTCAATAAAGCAGTTTTTTGTAATGCAGCCCATTTTCCTAAAAGGAAAACTCAATACATTTCTTTTTTTTTAATTACACGTTTTTGTTTCATTTAAGGGCTGGTAGTGGTCCCTGGGACCACTGCCTGACCCTAAAATATATTTTCCCCTGCATTTGCAAAAGGGAAGGGGTCCCCTGGGGACCCCCTTCCCATTTGTGAGTTTGTTACCACCCTCTTGAAGAGGGCGGTAAATTGCGAGTGTTTTAAGACTGCAATTGCGGTCACAAAACATTCTGTCATAGGGTAGCGAGTCGCAATTAGGAAGGGACGCCCTTGCAACACACCTTCCTAATTGCAAGTCGCAAATCCAATTTAGCGAGTCTCAAATAAATTGCAACTTGCTAAATAGGGTTTGTAAATGGCCCTATTAGTTTTTGCATGCGCAAACGAGCAGCTAACCCATTTGCGCATGCAAAAATGGGTCCTACATGTGACCCGTGGAGTGGCAAAGAGTGGAGTAGCATAGACTTGTGTAGTGCACAGTGAAATAGCGTACATTTCATTGTCGTAGTTTGGAGTGGCAGATTGGAATGTCAATAAATGCAGTGTCTAGAGTGTAAAAGCGTACAGTGGAGTGGTGCAGTGTGGAGTGGCGGAGAGTGGAGTGGTGTACACTGGAATAGCATATAGTACAGTGGTGTACACTGAATTGGGGAACAGTGGAGTGGCATCCAGTGCAATAGCATTCACTGTAGTGTCATAGAGTGGAGTTACATACAGTGGAATAGCATACAATGGATACAATGGAGTATCATAGAGAAGATGGGCATATAGTGGAGTTAGGTAGACTGGAGTGTCATAGAGTGTAACAGCGAACAGTGGAGTGACATACTGTGGATTGGCATACAGTGGAGTACTGTATAGTGGAGTGACTTAGAGTGGAGCGGCATAGAGTGTAATGGAGTATAGTGCAGTGACATAGAGTGGAGTATAAATATAATGACCTATTGACGCTAGCCAGTAGGTAATTATATCTAGGACCAACTTTTCCCATAAATTAAGTATTTTTTTATTTTGCTAATAACTTTGGTGCCGTTTGATGAATCTTGACAACGTTTTTAACACCAATACACCAGTTACATCAGCTGCTACCTGGAAAGTTTTGGGTGATTAATCAAGCGGGGGCGGAGAAAAAGTAGGGATCCCAAAACGCTTTTGTACGTATACATATAAATATATATACATGCCAAATCGTTCAAGGACGATTTCCCTTCAGAAGATCCGCCTCCCCAGGTCTCCGCCACTCAAAATCGTTAAACTATGAGACATCACATTGTATAAAAAATATGAACTTATTTATTCAGTTCAGCACCATGTAAATATATATATATATATATATCCATTAGCTTTGATGCCATTTAATGAATCTTCGCAAAAGTTTCAAAACTAATGGCCCACTTATGTTAGCGGCTGTCTTGAAAATTTCAGGCTGATCGTTCAAGCGGGAGTCTTCATGTTAATTTTCATAGGAAACTGTAGACACAGCTACAGACCGAACTGCTGAATGGAATTACACCAAATTTGCCAAAGAGGTATCTCTTGGTGCAGAGTGCACTCTTTTTGTTAAATGGTGTAATTCCGTTCAGTAGCTCCTGAGAAATTTAAAATATTTCTCAGATATACAACTGTGGCCACGGAGGATCCGCGAAGACTTCCGATTTCAAGCCTGCAATCTGATTGGCTGACAACACTTCAAACCAGGAAGTATTGGTAGCCATCTTGTGACTTGAACCAAGTCACAAGAAAAAAGGTAAAAAAATAAGAAAAGGGGGCAGAGTACAAACACCCTGACATTACATATTGCCAGTTGCCAGTAGGTAGTTATATTTAGGACCTTGTTTCTATTCAAAAAGATTTTTTTTCTTTTGCCAAAAGCTTTGATGCCATTTATTGAATCTTCGCAAAAGTTTCAAAACTAATCGCCCACTTATGTTAGCGGCTGTCTTGAAAATTTCAGGCTGATCCATCAAGCGGGAGTCTTCATGTTAATTTTCATAGGAAACTGTAGACACAGCCACAGACCGAACTGCTGAATGAAATGACACCAAATTTGGCAGAAAGGTATCTCTTGGTGCAGAGTGCACTCTTTTTGTAAAATGGTGTAATTCCGTTCAGTAGCTCCTGAGAAAGTTAAAATATTTCTCAGATATACAACTGTGGCCACGGAGGATCCACGAAGACGTCCGATTTCAAGCCTGCAATCTGATTGGCTGACAACACTTCAAACCAGGAAGTATTGGTAGCCATCTTGTGACTTGAACCAAGTCACAGGAAAAAAGGTAAAAAAATAAGAAAAGGGGGCAGGGTACAAATACCCTGACCCCGTAGGCCTGTTCAGGGGGTCCCACAGGGACCCGCAGGGCCACAAAAAGCATTTAATTTAAAAAATGTTGGCGGGAGTCACGTTTGACCTGTAAATCCAGCTGAATTTTCTTTTTAAAAACAAAGCGCAGTCTCTCATGCTTTGTTTCCTTTAGTCCACCAGGTAGACCAGTCATGGGGTAATTGACAATAATGCGAGGGCCATGCGGGTCCCTGCAATCTGGGGACCAATACCTCCCTGGGGCTATTTATATTAAAATGCGGGAGACCATGCCCCCCTCGCTGCCCCGGGGTCCACCACCTCCCCAGGGCTATATTTATATTTGCAATATCATGCGTGTGGGAGCTCCAGCACCCCCAAACAGCCACAGGGACCGCCACCTCAATGGGGCTATTTACATTAAAATGCTTGGGGCCACATGCCCCCACACTGCCCCGATGACCAACACCTTCCGGGGGCTACATTTTTAATAGACTGTTTGGGGGGTCCAGTCCTCCCACACAGCCCTGGGGGTGCGCCACCTCCATGGGGTTATTTACAGTAAAATGCAAGTAGGCCACGTGCCCCCCACTCTAGGGATCCCCTCCTCCCCAGGGCAACAAAACAACGTGCATTGGGGGCTTCTGCCCCACATGCAGCCCAAGGGACCACCACCCCTGGGGCACAAATAAAGTAAAGATGGTGGTCAGTTGCGGGCCCCAGGGACAACCACCTCTCCTGGGATACAAAGTAGATGGGAGCAAGGTCTTGCAGCCCCCCTCCAGGATCCCTCCATGGACCTGGGGACTGCTACCCCCTAGGGCCAGCTACAGCAATGTCCCAGAGTTCACACCCCTGGGACATTGCAGTTTGCTATAGCTTGGTAGAAACACTGCTCCTGGCCAAGCCATAGCAAACTATACTTCACTTCATGGAAGCAAGAGCTGGAAAAATGCTCTCGCTCCCATGAAGTGAAGCAGAATTGCTTTTGGGCAAAGGGAGCAGCATGGTAGCAGCTCCCTTTACCCAAAAACAATGCCTTTTCCAGCAGGAAGTGGAGAGCTGGCCGGGACCGTGGGTGCCTTGACGCTCCCCCGCAGTCCCTGGGGCTAAAAATGCCCCAGGTAGGGGGGGCCACACAGGACTCCTACCCGTTTTTTTACAAAAATGAAAAAAAGGTAAGGCCTGGTGCCTAGGGATGGGGAGCCCTGGGCCAAAATTGGCCTCAAGAGGGGGCTGCATGGCCCACCTCCTTTAAAAAATGTTTTTAATGGAAATGGTCATGCCCAGGGGAAGGACCCAAAAAAAGACAGGCCTAACCCCGGGGGATAGCATCCCCTTGGCCCAAAAGGGATCAAGGGAAGGGGGGCCACACAGCCCCTCTTCCTAAAATAGAAAGAAAATGAAGTTGGTAACTCTGTGGATGCCCCGTCTCCTCTCTGCACTACTCTGCAAAAGCACCTCCTGGCACGCTCTTGGTTGGGGAATTAAGTCCACTTCGCTGCTCAGGGTCCTTAGGTGCCAACTAGCCCACTTGTTACCTCCAGTAAGCACCACACAGTGGGATTGCTGAGAGGTGGACAGAGGCCATGCCCCGTTTCCCACCACTCTGCAAATGAGCCTCTCCGGTTCACTGCTGGTGTGGCAATGAGGTCCCTTTGCGCCCTAAGTGCCTCAGGACTAAAGTGGACTTCATCCCCCAAGGAGAAGTGCACCAGGAGGCGCGGTAACAGAGTGGGGGGGAAAGGGGGTGGCCGCTGACCACCTCTCAGCAATCCAGCTGTGTGGGGCGTAATGGAGGTCACAGGAGGGCTAGTTGGCCACCAGGGATTAGGGACATCATCCCCGAACCAAGGGGGCTCCAGGAGGCGCATTTGCAGAGTGGTTACTTTGAACTTTAGCACCAAAATTTCAGCTTGCATTTATTACACTGTTCTCTTTTTTTCTCAAAACTCTTGTATATTGTACTACCTACTTGATAATCCCTAAATATCATTAAAATAAAATCATTTAAAGAAATGTAAGACCCTAATAATGTCAAGCACCCTATAATGATAGGTTCAGTCATAAAGCACACTGCATAAATCTTTTGCATCACTTTTCATTTTGTTATGGTGCATTGCAATGAAGGCAATACAAATGTTACATTTAATCATACATTTTTGTTAGAAATATAACATAATCTGTTAATAAACATGTTAAATATTAATCCTGCTATTTCTACTTATCCAATCACACTTTTACGGTGTTGGTGCTTCAACTTTTCAGCATTTCAGTGTTGTTTTTCTAAACATTTGCAAAGTGCACATTAGAGTTTCCTTGTCATAATTAGTGTTTGTGTCGGGTAAAGAATAATCTACTTTTACGCTGTAACAAGCTCCGATCTGAGGGTGAATCAAGCCATCACAATCTTCCCACATCAGATCATCACAAATTACAGGTTTGTTGTCTTAAGCCTCTTTTTCCTGGATTCTTCCAGAATTTTCATTTCATCAAACTTTTTATATTGTTTGTCTTCTAACTCAAGATCAGATCTAGTTCTTTTCACTCCCTCTATATTCTTTTCATACCTACAGAATTTAATAGATAATGTCTTGAGCATCATGCCTATAGAGATCACAACTAATGGTCTCAAAATAGAAATCACTAGTCCATTACCTAAGTTACCCAAACAGTTGTTAACAGTTGACAATCCCTTTCCTGTCATTCCCTAGGCACCATCAGATTTGAACCCTTTCAAGTCTTTGTTTAAGTTAGTAATGTTTATAATGTAGTTTTCAAAATATCTGTTCTTCTCGATTATGTAGGTGCAACATTGTTAGACCTTTACCAACTGACAGACTCCACCCTCCTTTGCGAGAAGGATGTCAAGGGTAAGTCAATTTTGCATCACCATCAATCTTATTGAAATCTTTTCAATATCTACAACAGAAAACCCTGCAGCTGTACTGGTGGCAAATGTATCAATCATAGTAGAAAGCTTTCTAATTTTATGTGAGTTTGATTCTACTCCTACAGAAGGTATTAAACCTCCAAAAATATCACCCATTATTTTACTTGCACTCATACCTCTCTTCATTCTCCCATTGTCTTCTTTTAATTCTCTTTCAACTTGTTTCACATGATACATTTTTATAAAAACAATTCCCACGTTACAACTTCCATACCATGCTTTTGGTAATTTATATAAAGCATTCTTTCCACAAATATAATACACTCCAGGAAAGATAGGATCGACTCCTTCTAAATATCTTTCCTATCAAATGCATGTTTACATTCACTAAAACTTACGAATCTTGTGTTAATATTTGATCTTTTTCTGTATACTGAAAGCTTTCCTTTATGTTCCCAGTCCAAGGCTAATGTATCCATTCCTTCAACTACTTTATGTATGCTTCTGGTAAATTCCAAAAAGTTAGTTTAGGAACTGTAGTAGTTTTAACTGTCATATTACCTGTTCTACTTTCTACTAAATCAATGAATTTCTGTTCATCTCTCCTTATTTTACATGTTAGGTTATTTCATATGCATACACCATGTCCAAAGATTGAGCTGGTCTAAATAGACAGCCCCTTGTTTTAGCTAGTAAAGCTTCAGGACGTGGTTTAAGCTTTTCAGTACAGGAAGTTCCAAAAAGATCAGATCTTAATTTGAATAGTAATACTGGAAATTATTTGTACCATAAAACAAACTAGTCAATACACTCCAAGAAATCTCATAGTTTAATGGTAAACTATGATAGGTAACACCTTCAGCAACTGATGGAGGTAATTGCATATATACATAGCAATCACCAGCATCCATTGTGTCAATGTACCAATTTATTAAGTGAGTGTAAATATTTAATGAACAGCAATTTTATGAAAAATCAATAAGTAAAGTGTTGTCATTTAAAGCATTAGAATGAGTGGTATTAGTTTTGTCAGTTTTGAAATAAGTAAGTTTAGAATCTTCTACGGGTACATAATGTGGCAAGCTTAGATTTATGAGCAAATGGAACTAATATCAAGACAGAAACAGAAAAGATTCCTGCATATACAAGTTTGCATCTAAGAGAGATTTCAGTATTAGGCTTCATGACTTCTCCCAATTCAGACCATTTAATTGAAGAAAAAAGCATCAAGTGGTTTGAGCAGTTCAACCAAGTTTGGCACAAAAATACCAAGGCACAGTTCAATGTTTCTGTTCAGTATGGGAAAATATGCAAGTGTTATACCAAGTTTGAAATTCAAATCCACAACAAAGTATGTTTGAAGGAGGTACAGGTGGACATGTATTGTTAAAGCAAAAGGCAGAAAACTTCCACTCCCATTCATTTGCTGCCAGATAAGTCCATTCAGGAAATGGGTACTTTTGAATGGGTACTCTCACTCATTTTGATCTCCTTACAGCTGTTTTCTCATGATTACTGTCACTGTGATCAGACTGCTCGGAGGTTCTAGGAATTGTTTGTCGTACTTGCACTCGTCTTTCAATTAGTCAGTGTCTCGGTATTCACCTCCTCTGAGCCAATGGTCTCTGGGTACAACTCGCTTTCCTGCTGCACTAGGCTTTTCATTAGGATTTGTGCCTCTTTTAGTCAACTTAACTGGATGGTACGCTTTGGTAGCAACAATAGTTGACTCTCCCAGACCCCCACCAGGTCAAACGAGTGCTGTCCCAGCTGCTTGCTGGTCCCCAAGAGCTTGACTAACCTGCTCCCTCTGTCTCATTGTAAACACTGGCCCATCAGAAACAGATGCTGTTGTATCATCAATGGTACTCTGTGAGTGTGTATGGCATGTACGCAATTTGGAAGACCTCCACACTACACAGTAGTATTCATGACCAGGATCACCTTTTTGGCCCCTTTCCTACTGGGTTCCAAACACAATTTCTGCAAGCGCTTCTTCACCATTACCCAGTCACCAGGACTGAATTCATGGCAATGGTCTTATTAAGTAGCAAGGGCAACTTCTCAGACCTGGTGAGACAGAGAATGTGCCACTTCAGCCAAACCTTTGTAATAATCCAAGATAGGTCATCTGTAATGTTGACTGTCTCATTACTCAGCCCATCTTCATGGGGCAACATCTGGTGCTCCTGTCTGGTGTACTTCTAAGATGCATCAACACAAGAGGCAATGCATCTGGCCACTTCAAAAGATTGAAGCACACACCTTCACTAAACTGAATTTCAATGTGCCATTAATCTGCTACACGAGTACAGAACCTCTGGACAGTAACTGCAATGGGGCATCTGCTCAACTTGTAGTGCTGCATACAACATTTTCAGAACTTCATTGTTAAAATGTGTTCCTCGGTCTGACTCAAGAAAATTTGAAAATCCAAACCTTGAAATCATCTCCCTTAACAACAATTTAGCTACTGTGAGACTGTCATGTATTTGTGTTGCATGGGCAATCCAGAGAAAGTCATGAACCCACGCTTTGACCACAATTGCCCCAAAGTCATATACGACTCCAAAGCCATACTGACACTGAAACCAGTCCCAGGATGCTTGTTTCCAGTCCAGGGACAACCTTGCCAGGCAGTTCGGGCTGAACTGTTCCCATGAGGCACAGGGACAAGACTGATTTGCATATAGCTGTGTGTGAACTGGGGTGGCAAAGTCAGCTAAAGAATGATGATGGATTCAACCCAGATCTGTGACTGGAAGTGAGTGTCAGAAAATGTTCAGTTCTCTGTCTATCATCTACTTGCGTTTGCTTCGTTCGCCCTAAGTTAGCAGGGTATGCCCAGATGTGGGTTCCTTGCTCACTATGCCACTGGATTCAAGCTAGCCTGGCTGAGGAGTGTTGTTATGGCGAAACCGGTCACAGGATGCTTGTGTCCGGTCCAGGGAAGACATGGCTTGGCAGTTTGGGCTGCACTGCTCCCATGAGGCACAGGGTCAAGACTGATTTGCATATAGCTGTGTATGAACTAGGGTGGTGAAGGGAGTTAAAGAATGATGATGGATTTAACCCAGATCTGTGACTGGGGTGAGTGTCTGAAAAGATTCACCGTCCGTCCATCATCCCCTTGTGTTTGCCTGAACAGGAACAGGCATGCTCCCTCTCCTAAGCCAATCACAACGCTGCAATGAGAGCACTGTGATTGGTGTGGAGTCCTGGACAGCACCCAGTCAGGCACCAGTTGGAAGGCCATTTTCTCTATGTAGGCTGCATGAAGCCTACATAGAGAACATTTAAAGTGTGCATGACTGCTATGGTTACCTTCAGGGCCGATCAAATAGTCAGGGTATTTATAGTGGTGCAAGCCACTCCTCCCGATGCACCCACCTGCCCGCCTACAGCCAGGCATATCCTTCCACCCGCCACCAACCAGGCATACCCATGCCTTCTGCTTTCTCACAGCGCAAGATGTAGAAATAAAATGCAATTTAAAATACCATTTTGTTTTCTGCTTCTCGACCTGCGAGAAAGCAGTGGGGCGGCGCTCCTCACCCTAATGGAGAAGCTGCCCCTGAGTGAGGGGTGAGAAATCAGAATGTTGCATTGTTGGTCACCCAATGAGGACTATTAGTTGATAGCCAACTCACATATTTGAGATCAGGTTTAAGTATACTACACTCAGAACCATGACATAGAAATAGAGAATTGCAATTGGAAGACCCAACCTTCTAAAGAAGATCAATCTAACAAGAATTATACAGCCCAGAGGCTATGGCTAAACAGAACAAGAGCAAGAGAACCTGATGTTCTAAAAACAATCTATGACTCTCCCTAACATGCATAAGAAATCAAATAGTTGTAAACACAGTTTCTGCGGAAAGAACATTAAGACACAATAAAAGACTCAAATGTTCTTAGATAATTTGATTACTATATTAAATATACAAAATCATTGCATTTGAATAACATTTTAAGAAGTTAGCCATGAGTCTTACAACTTGTAGTATAATACTACACATTTCATCAAAGTGAATCTATTGCTAAATAAAACAATTCATAAAGAGGATAGTTAAGGTTAGAGATTCCTACCACCAACAAAGGCAGGAGAATGGCTCAAAAGAGTGTTCTTAGCATGGGCAAAGGAATCAGGTTAGAGTCCTCTAGGGAAAAGTCCATAGGCTTGGGCAAGGTGAGTGGAGCAATAATCCGGAAAGTTCAGACCTGGTCTCTCATCAGACAGCTCCAAATCGTCTACCAGGTAAGTTCATCGGCAAAGGAATAAAGGCAAGGGGCATGTTAAGATGCTCTGGCAGGCAGTCATCAATGGAGAAAAGAGGCTCCCTCCTATTGGGAAAGTCACTTTTGATACTCCAAACCATCCATTTGTGACATCAGTTGTGATCATACAATGGTCTGACATTTATTTGACCATTCTTCCATTCACGAGGTACCAGATTGATACTCCAACATATTTTCTTATGTTGTTCATGAGAAATAACTGTCCATCCTCACAGGTTAGTTAACAAAGAGCTTATTTACTTAGTTGCTTTTCATGGATTAAGTTGAAGGGTCAAGCTCACTCACAAGGAAGTACTGGAAAAAGTGTCTCCTGGATTAAAGAATTTTGTATAAATATAACAGATAAAGAAACATTTGAGGAAATGTAACAAAAGTCCATTACATCAGGCTATGAAATAATGCAACCTAAGGAAAAAGACAATTTAATGCATTTTAAAGTTAGAATTTCTTATTTAGTAAAATGAACTCAGGATTAAATTCAAGCTTAACAAAGTAAATCAAGCATATCACATATGGAAACATTAGTAATGTTGTTAGTGATTGTTAAAAAAAAAATATTCAACTGTAATTATTGCTTACTACCAGAAATTTGAAAGTACCTACGTGAAAACTATTCCTAAATATAATTAAAATAAAATTGTTTTAAAAAATATACTATCATACTGAATAATTCAGTCATATAGCACATTGCATGAATATTTTGCACCTCTTTTCATTTTGTTATGATGCATTACAATAAAGGCAATAAACATGCTGAGTTTCATCATCAATCTTTCATAATGACTTGGTTACAAATATAAGGTAATCTGTGAGTAAACATGTTTAATTCATTCTTAAAAAAAATATTGAGTTTTATTGAACATACACAGCAGTACATCACGTGGACTTAAAGGCACAGAGCATATGACGTTTGTATATTGCAGTCTTGCTTGCAATAATTCAGCTCATTTTGGCTAAATAATAATGTTAAAATCTTGTATCACAGCTGAGGGGGCCCAGAGCATAGGTGAGTCCTGAAATGGCTATAGCTGCAGTGCCGACTACTAAGTAATTCAATGATAAGTACCTACTCAGCCTTTACACAGTCAGTCCTTGCTTAATCATTGTAGGTTGGAGCAAACACTCAGCTCCCTTTTACTCATCCTGGTGACCAAGGCAAGGGATGGCAATAGAGAGGCATATAAGTGTTCAATCAGTGTGGTCACACAGGTATGCCAGCAGCGGATCCCAAATATCCCTGGGGCGTGATGAGGGTGGCAGCAGCTCAGCATATGTGGTAAGTTGGTCCTTACAGAATATCAAATCAGTAAACCACGCCTTAAATTTGGCGTTGCGTCCCTGGCCCCACCTACATGCTACTCGCCTTTTTGGTAGTAACATACTCAGAGCAGTGAACTTCCTATGCATCGGTGTGTTGTGTGTCGATTTAGATACCGTATATAGATTTCCCAATTCATGCCCTTACATAGGTACAATTCACTTTGCCCTTATTTAGGCATAGAAATCCAGCCCTTATTTCGGCATTGCTCATGCTAACCAAATACAGGCATGGTCAACTACTTCAGATCCTCTTCGTCACAACGAGTTCTTGGAAAACCAGACTCTTAAGCCATCTATTCCTTAGGGCTACATTCATGACATTCTTATGCCCAGTTTGTACGTCAATACTGGCATTCCTAAACACATTCAAGGTATAAATATACCTTCACTTGCTATGGCAAGGCACGGTTCGGCTACCTACTTGCACGACGCGGCTAGCCACAGCAAGTCCCGAAGGAAGTCAACTCCACAACTGATGCACTGAGCAGACGCTGTCATCCTCCTCACCGAGAAACCAGCTCCAGTGTTTCTGACTCCCCTTGCGGGGTGTTAGAGATCGAGTCCCGGGAAAGAGATACCAACCTCTCTCATTCTAAGTTATGGAGCTGATTAGAACCTAGAGAAACTTTTGGCAACTCTTGGCACAACTAAACAAAACTATAGCTAAACAGCACCTACTTCTTCCCTCGTACTACACTTAGATTAGGTACACTGGGGTAGGATTATTTTGGAAGCACCAGTTGAGCATTTTAGCCTGTGTTATTCATATATGTACTTTTATATATGTGATATCTACAGACCATGCTATTGCAGTATTGTTTTATAGTACTGCTAACGCTGTACGTATTATACTTCGCATTCTGTCTTACGATTGTAGCAGTTCATATCTCTTGCATGACAAATAAGACTGTTCAATAAACTCTTTTTATTGAAACGCCTGTCTCTCTAGTTCTGTGCAGCTCCGTAAAAATAAAGCATGCACGATTGACTGAGTGAAACTGTAATCTATTGTTTCCACGACTCTGAAGATATTGTTCCGACTCTATAAGGGAAACAAAGTTGTCATCATCATCATCGCAAGCTTTATTTCGACACAAGAGTCATAAAAACAACATAAAACATAGATAACACAGCCATGAAACGACATATAGATTAAAAAAGAAAGAACAATTACAGTGACATAAATACAATTAGTGATCATAAAATCGAGTTCAAACTAGAAAATAGTTAATAGCCTTAAAATGCATAGAGAAAGCTTCAAGGTACTTGGGAGATAGCCAATATTTTAGAAAATAAAATAAAGTGCTTGTGCGTGATAGTATTTTCAGCAGTAATGTTGATAGTGTATAAAGTTGGCTGCTGGCTGAACAGATAAAACTACTACATCTTCTTTACGAGTGCTTTTCTTCGTATCAGCCACGCTTGGCCCAGATACTTTGCCATACAACAAGATATTAGAGATCTGGTGTCAGTTTTAAGAATGCAAATGCAACATGGTATTCCCATGTTCCAAACTGCCAGCAAAGCGGGCTCAACCATTTTCCCCACAGTAGTTTGTATGCAATGCTTTCCACAGGGGCCTGACAACTAGGGCAATCTTTTCTATTATTGGTGGACCATTTTGCCGTCACTTCCCCTACTGGTAGAGAGCCGTACCTGAAGTATTCTATCTGCTTTACTTATGTAAGTAGAACTCTGTTGTCAATTTACCCATATTAGTTCTTCTAATATCACGTTGGTCCACCCATTCCCAATAGAGGCGTATAAGTACCTCCCTCCCCCGGAATCAAGCCTAGTAACCTCAGTTAGTGCCTCTGAGTATGTTGAGAGCTCAGGTGTCCTCCTGATGAGGGCCCAGAATAGTAAAGGGCGCAACCTGGCTATGTCACTTATCGACCGCCTACCCATGACCAAAAATAGCGGGGTGAGGGGGATGTATTTTGATGTTGACACTAGATCTTGGAATTTATGTTCAGCTATGGAGAGCTCATCCAGTTTATCGTATCCCCAAACTTTGGCACCATATAGGGCAGCACTGACCACCTTTGCATTGTATATCTGGAGGGCTGGGGATACAGGTCTTGTGTGGGAAAGGCGGTGTTCTTTAACCACTGCACCTGACGTACGCTTGTGGGCCATCAACAACTTCGTAAGGTGTGGCCTCCATGACATTTTATCGGAGAACCTTACACCTAAGTAGTCAAAGGTATCAACCTTTTCGAGGGGAATCCCTCCTAAAAGTGGGCATTTCCTGCATGCCCTATGAGGATTGAAGGCCCTAAATTTGGTTTTACTGGCATTTATAATAAGGCCCGAGTTTCGCAGAAGAGATGGAATCTGTCAATTAGGCGCTGTAGCCATGCCGGGGTCTTAGATACCAACAACGTGTTGTTCGTGAACAACAAGGTTGGTATCTTTTTCCCACCCAGGGTCGGTGAATCCACTGGCTCCTCTAAGAGGAAGTCCTCTACCCCGTTCACATATAGTTCAAGTTTCAAGTTTAAATACTTTATTCGACAGCATTGTCATAAAAGCATGTTTCCCTATACTAAACAATATAAATACTATTCTAGAACTTTAAGATCAGCATAAAATACATATTAAACACCATCAAATTACAATGTGCTGGCGAATACTTCAATTTGTAAAATTCATACATTTTAAAATCCGAGTCATAATACAAAATCTTATCTATTTGAGGTTGACCCCATAGTTACGCAATCCATTATACATGATTAGTTACAGTTTAAAAGTGCGCGTGCGTATTATCCAGGCCCATCCCAGGTATTTGGCTAAAGCGATAGCAAGATTGGGGGCACAATTTGATCTTAATATTCTTAGTGCCTCTAGATAATTCCTTATCCCCAAATTCCTACAAATCGGTTTTAGCCATCTTGTTCTCGGGGCAGCATATAATGGGCATGCAAACAGGAAATGTGGGATGTCCTCAACATGATCTTTACAATAGCAGCATGTGTTTACATTGCCTGGGGACCATTTAACAGTAAAAGCATTAAGTGGTAAGGAGCCAATTCTAAACTGGAAGTACAGCTTTCTATCTAGGGGTTTAGTAATCAAATCCCAGTACTGTTCGCATTTGGGGATTATTTTTAAATCCAAAAACTGGGATGCCAACATGGAAGGTTGACTAGTAGTCAAAACAGTATTGAATATCATGTCCCAATACATCTTTTTTTAATGATGCCTTAGATGGAAAGGCCTGAGGATCAACTACAGTCCATAAATGGTCTAGGTGCATTTTTTGGAGCAAAGTCCTAATTTCTTTAAGCCAGGGTATTTTATGAAACCGATCAGAGCTAATAATGTCCATAAGAGCAGATGCATAATGGCCCAATTCTGGGGTAGTCTTTACGCGCCTCCAATATAAAAGAGGACGCATATTGAGAGAGAACAGGGTGGGTGCCAAGAGGCAGCCCTGCCTTACAACTCGCTTGACAGGAATGCGCTCCGTAAGTTGACACTGGTCTCCCCACCTAACCTGGGCAAAAGTCCCCTCGTGCAATCGGATTAATAAGTTGAGGACAAAGGGGGGCATACCCATTTCTCTGAGCGTGTCCAATATCCTGGATCTAGGGACCAGGTCAAAGGCAGTCTTCAGATCAATGAATACTAAGGAAAGACTGCCTTTGCCTAGTACCACGATCTTCCAGTAAATTAGAAGAAATCTGAATACTTGATCCATTGTCCTAGTCTTTGCTCTAAAACCCGATTGAAACTGGGAAAGAATGTCCCCTTCTTCGGACCATGCCTGGATCCTTTGCAGTAGCATCCAACCAAATACCTTCTGTATGGCATCGATCAAGCTTATTGGTCAATGGTTAGCGGGATAATCCCTGTCTCCATTTTTGTATACTGGAATTATTTCAGCGAACTTCCATGTCGCTGGGACAGGTACACCTTTAGCTATGGCAATAGATAGGATTTAGATATAGCGTGTCCATTGTATACGATCATCCAGAAATGGATTGCCTGGTAGGCCATCCGGACCTGTGGCCTTTGCAGGAACTATTTTGCTTATAGCCGTATCAACTTCCTTGAATGTAAAGAGATCCTCCTCTAACGGATGCCCAATTTGCCCTATTAGTTCTCCCTCTCTGTTACCTCCTATGATACAATAAAGCCCCTATAAATGTTTGAACCATGCTTGACTGGTGACATGGTTTGCGGGAGCGAGTGGGCCTGATCTACTGCCCCAGGTAACCAGCTTCCAAAAAAGATTGTTATCCTTTGATAAGCATGCAGCATGCAACTGTTCCCAGCGAGAAACATCCCAAGCTATCTTAGCCTTACATTGGGCAACTTTGTAAGAAGTTCTAGCCGCTTTTATTTGTGTTTTGTTCTTCCCCTTGTTTGCCTTGATTAAGGCCAACCTATTTTCCCTACAGTCTCTGTTAAACCAGGAGTAAGCGTCCTTGGCAAAGTCACTTACTTTCGCCTTTTTTGGTGTGGTCAAAAAGTGTGCATTGATTTTAGTGATTGTATACTCATGGATCCCGGGTACTTCTAGAAATCTTGTAGTACTATCTGCCAAAGTTTCGAGCTTGGCCATGCTAGTAGCTAGTTCTTGTTTAATGCCGGCAATTTTGCTCTCACTAAATGCTCCTTTTCCCACTTCAGGGTCTTTTTACAATTTGATGGAACTACATTTTTGGTGACTGCCAAGGATTGTATGTTCGCTCGCTCCGAGGAGTTTACAACCCAGATCGGTTTCAGGGTTAGGCACAAGGGGTTATGATCACTGTCTGTTATTGAGCCCACTCGCATGTCGATCAGATGGTCCCATAATCTAATATCTAAAAGGATATAGTCGATATGTGATGGGCCGCTAGTTCTATTAAAGGTATTGGCCCCTCCCTTGTCAGATTGTGACCTGCCATTAATGGTTCTTAGGCCATACTCCATAGTGATGGAGTTCATTTGGAGAACCTGTTGGGTCCATCTTTTAACTAGTTGGAGATTTAGTTGGGGTATGGCCCACCTAGCATCTTGGGGTTCGATCTCCAACAGTTCCTCCACAATCAGGGGTTCATAGGTGCAGCTGAAATCACCTGCGATTATAGTCCTTGCGTGCTGTGGACAATTATCCAGACATTCCTCTAATTCGGCGATCGTAGCAGATGGCATACCACTCTTAGTCCCTCTTGCATATATGTTAAAAAGATCAATGTGGCTATCACCCATGGGTCCCCTGATACTTAGCCTCAGAATATCTGAACTTAGGCTTGTGTTGGAGGTGATTCGGAAATCAAGAGCTATGCTTGTCCAGACAATCAGGCTGCCTGAAGGATGCCCTTTCCCAATAGATGTTGCAGGGATGAAGTGGCAAGTGTAGCCATGTTATATAAGGGTTCCAAGCTTCATGTCTCCTGGAAGATGCATATGTCGAAATTCCCGACAGTCATTCCAATGAGGGAGAGGGAGTTTGCTATTTAATCCTGCCACGTTCCAAGATTCAAGTTTTAATTGCTGACTGATAGTGAGTGGCACCCTTTGAGGCGAAATAGCATTGTTTCCCACCATAAGTTCTAATGATGGTGAGTCTGTGGGAAAAGGTGGGTCGGTGCCTAAATCCTCGTCTAGGTGTATAGCTGCCCCATTTGTGCCGGCTATGCAGCAAGAGACTTGTGTATGGCAATTAGGACTGGTAAAGACAGTCGTAGGAGAATGTTTTAACAGTCAATCATTGGTCTCCAAAGAAGATGTACCTGCAAGGTGAATTATTGCTTGTGTGGAATGTATATTGCCTACCTTATGTAAGGGCTGGTGTCTAAACTGTATAGAAGAGCCATTCGGGGGGCCGGTGTGTACTCCAAAGCTAGGAGATTCTCCGCAATCTCTGAGTCCTTTAGGGTAATTTCAATATCGCCTACTTGGGTGAAAGGTGGGGGCATCACCGAGCTCTGAGAATATAAGTTATAATCACCGAATGGCATCCCCTAGTATGGCAAATCCAATGATCTACTTTGTTAATTAAGGAATCCTCGCTCTCAAAGGTGTTCTTAGTGGTAGTGTTAAGTCTTGGGACATAAGTCATAAATATTTTTTGGGGTCGTATTCCGTTGTTGGTGGCTGTTGCAATTGCAAGAGTTGGGAGTGCTCGAGAGCGACACGTTAGAGGGTGGCTATGGGGTTGAGCCTGACATGGCTGGACAGTTTGTTTTATTACAGGGACCTGTGAAGCCTGAGAGGTGGCCATCCTCTTAAGCCTGTCCTGTATGGAATTTTCAAGCCAATTCCTGGTGTGATTAGAATGCTTATTAAAGGGATTCTTCTGCATCGATAAAGCGGAGGTGCCTATTTGTAGAGCAATAAAGTCATAGGAGAAATTTTTGAGCTTGAGCTTGATGAAACTAGATGTTTATAGCTATGATTATTAGGTTGCAGTGGAAGACATTGCACAGGAGTAGTATTTGCCTTGTGGGGTGTGGCCTTCTTTGCTATAGTTGTAACTAGAGTTGTGAGGTCCTCTAACATTCTTTTTAATTACTTAATTTCTGATCTTAATGCCTTTATATCAAGGATAGCATCTAACAGTTTGTTTTGCTTTACCACGCTACACGCCCTGACGGGGTCAGCCAAGCCATGAAGCAATGGCTGTGAAGAATTCTCGTTACACTCATCTACAATTGTCAAAAGGGGAGAAAATCTGTTGGAGATTGAGATAATTGACTCTAATTCATGCGTGTCATGAGATACATTAGTGCTAGATTTAGCTGGGTAAATGTCGGGAGCTGGAGGCATATTCTGGGTGGAAAAATCAGACTTATTTGAGAGAGTGGATGGTTTTTTAGGAGGTAGCTTTTGAAACATCATTGGAATTACAGTGGGGTGGGCTGGTGTCAAGCTTGGAGAAGGTCTATCATCCATGTCACCAGGGATCTGGGGTGCTAGTTGGTTACCCTCCAGAATTTCCTCACACTCATTTATTAAAGTGTCTATCCTGTTGAGCACGCAGTTGCTGCCTGGGTGTTTAAGAGACATTCTGGCCCTCTTCCCTTTAGCAGATTTGCCAACCCCACTCCCCATACCTTCCATAGATTTCCGCTTCCCCATATTTAAATATCCAGGTATGCCCAAGTGTCACCAGGAATGAAGTTGGTTAATGCCCACAAATCTTCCTGGTCAAACAATACTTAATACAGTATTCCCCGTCAAAAGAAGATGGCTAAATATACAGTTTATAAGCCAATAAATCAAAAAAATAGATAAAAGTTTTACAGGGTAAATAGAATAAAACAATTAAAAAATGCAAAATCACTACAAGTCACTACAGGAAGGGAAAGGAAACACCATTGGGGTCAGCTGGCCAAGGTGGGATTTTGCTTGGGTGTCTATTCTCAGTGTCATGTAAAGGGAACCAGAAGTAAAGGAGGATAAAAACAGTACCTTGCCTGACTTTTCACAGCAAAATCAAGGGGGGTGGCCCTGCCCTTTTTCTTCCTGTCAGTGAGGAGCAAGGAGGAGCCTGCCCTTGGCCCGGGCTTTGCCCGGGCGCTGCCAGTGCACGTCCGGCAGTGCGGGAGCCCGCTTGTAATTAAATACAGCGCCTCCAGGTGCAGGAGTAATGTTGCGTGCTAAGGCAGGAGCGCGAGGAATTGTGGGGCTGTGAGTCCTGGCCCCTGCTGGTCTCTGGGTCGAGGTGGCAGTGAACTTGGGTTGAAGGGCGTCCCGTGCTGCGGGAGCCCGCTTGCAATTAAATACAACACCTCCAGGTGGAAGAGTAACATTGCGTGCTAAGGCAGGAGCACAAGGGATTGTGGGGATGTGAGTCCTGGCCCCTGCTGGTCTCCCGGTCGAGGTGGCAGCAAACTTGGGTTGTCAGAAACTAATCCCTTCTTGTTCATTCGAGAAGTTTCTAGTGACCTCACATCTGAGTTAGCTTGCACACACAAGTAATTAAGTTTAATGTACTCAATAGAGACATACTGACCTCAGTCCTAGGTCAAATCTATAGTATATATTATTCCAATGCGCAGCCCCTATCAGGGATATAGGAACTACACTACAGGTGGCAGCTCTTTCGTATATCAGAACAAAGATACAATAGGCGATATTGGGACTTGAGATCCAGTCATCTTGGACACAGCATCTAGAACTTCCCTCCAGCGTTTCTGTATTTCCTCACACTGCCACACCAGGTGTAGGAACCCCGCTCACTCACTCCTGCATCTATCACATCAGTCATCATCTCTTAGCTTGTAACTGTGCAGATGTACAGGGCTATAATAAGCCTGGTGTATGAATTTAAAGTGTATGATTCGTAAGTTACTGCTCGCCGTAATGGCCCCCGTTTGCTTAGAGCAATATTCCCATTGCTTATCTGTGAGCGTGGTTTCCAGTTCAAGTTCCCACCCTTTCCTTGCCTCCTGCTGGGTGCACAGGTGCTCCATTGAAGCTGTACAATATAGACTGGACACAACATGTTTTGCCCCAGTCATTTTAAGGAGAGTGTGCAAGGTATCACATCTAATGGGTTTGTGTGGGAATGCAGCGGTATTTGTTTTCATCTCATGTCTGAGCCTAAAGTTTCGGAAGGTTTCTAATGGTGTGCCGCCTTCCCCCCCAAGAGTGTTTGCCTGTCCTTGAATAGGCCATCTTGATATAAATCACCCAAGGTATGAAGGTTTCGCCCACTGAGCATATTTCTGCAGGCAGTTTCTTGGGTAACCGGGGCCAAATGTAGGTACTGGAGAGGCATCAGCGGAGAGTACAGAAAGGACTACCCCACTTTTTTAAACAGCCGCTTCCATGCTAGGTTTGTGCATGCTACCGTCGAGTGAACGGTACCCCCCTGCTGAATGCGTGCCCCAAGGTAGGCAGTCGATGGCAGTGGACCCATATGCCCCTATTCAATGGCTAAGAGGGGCATGAATGGCGGCAGTGGAGCCAATGTATTGAGTGATGAACCTGAGCGCACAAAAAAAATAGCTCAATGACAGGCGCCTCGATTCCCCCCGTGGAAACGGAAGCGTCGATGTCTGCCAGCTTATTCAGGGCTACTTGCCCTCCCATGCCAATATGATGAGCTGAGATTTAAGTGCACTAAAGAAGGGGCGGCCTGGATGATATGGTATGGAAAAAAATAAATAAAGTAATTTCTGCAGAATGACCATTTCCATCAATGAAATCCGACCTGCCAGGGACTGCGGCAGAGATATCCAGCGGGTTATTAGGTTTGTGATAGAGTCCAATGTAGTACCACAATTTGCCCGCAGTGTCCCCTCCCTATCTCTGCCAATCTTCACACCCAGATATTTTATTTCCGCAGTGCACCGTGCTAGTGGGAAGTCTAGGGAGATCTCAGGAGTGGAGAGAGTCAGAGGAAATTTCTGGGACTTGCTCCAATTAATATGTATCCCGGAGATTTCTCCAAACTGGATGAACTCCCGAAAGACAGGATTCAGGCTTATGCTCGGCTCGCGAAGATAGAGGATGATATCGTCAGCATAGCGTGAGACTAGGATATGCTGTGAGCGGTATGGTATGACATGTTCTCTGTAATGTTGTCAGAGTTTGGCTGCGAATGGCTCAACAGCAAGAGCAAAAAGTAAGGGCGGGAGGGGACAGCCCTGCTGGGTGCCCCTGGAGATCCGGTTGGGGGCAGAGTGTAGGCCATAGGCTGTTTGTACAGCAGTGCTATCCAGGCAAGAAACGACATAGGTAAGCACATTCTACCCAAAATGACATGCAAGTACTCCCATTCTTATTATTCAAATGCCTTTGTGACATCCAGGAATACTGCCACTATATTAGATTCAGGATCTATGTCCTGCAGCAGCGCAAAGATGGTATATAAATTGTGCAAGGTTACCCTCCCGGGTATAAACCCTGCTTGGCCGAGCAATACCAGCCGTTCCATCAGCAAACTCAGTCTGTTGGCTAATACTTTAGCCAGGATCTTGGAATCACAATGTAATAAAGACAGGGGCCTCTAAGCATCACATTTGATATCATCCTTGCCAGGTTGGAGGAGAGATATGATCAGAGCTTGTCGCATGGACTGCGGGAGAACTCCTGTCTCTCTGGCCTCCTCATAAATCTTTCTAATAACAAGGACTAGCTCATCTACGTAGCATTTATAAAATCAGCCGGCAGGCCATTAGGACCTGGGGCTTTACCAGAGCGTAGTTGCATAATGGCCTCCCGCACCTCGTCCTCCTCAATATCCGCGGCCAAAAACTCCCGGCTGCTTTCATTTATCCAGCCAAGTGCAGTGTCTTCAAAATATGCTGGAACATCAACCTGACTGGTTCTGTGCGTGCTATAGAGGTCTTGATAATAAGTAGTGTAGATATTAAGGATTGTCTTTGGATCCATTTGCAATATGCCTGCCTCGGTTTCTACACTGAATATGTTATTTGAGAACCGGGGTTCCGTATTACCATGGCTAGGGCTTTGCCAGGTCTTTCACCCCCACCATATATTTGGGCGTGAGTGTACGAAATAAAGCTTCTCTTTCTACAGTGTCCGTGTATTCTATAAGCAATTCCTTCAACTATACACACAGTTAGGATGTGGGAGCTTTTACTAAGAAGGTCTCTGTCCCTTAATATCTTGCTCCAGTTTTTGCAGCGTGCCCCTAATGTCTCGTAGAATTCCCCCACTTTTAGATATGCATACCTCGCGAATAGCAACTTTAAAGCTTTCCCACACGCTGGCCAATGCTTGAACACTACTTATATTTTGAGGGAAGAACTCCTGGATATCTTGCCGCAACTCCTTCCGAAAAGTAGCATCTAAGAGTGCTGTGGGTTGGAGCCTCCATGAGCGATATGGAGATTCGTTAGCAGGTGGCGAAAGTTTCAGCAACACGGGGGAGTGGTCTGAGTACATATGCATGAGGTGCTTAGCCTCTTTTCGCCACATGCAGAGTCCCGCTGAGAGCAATCAATAATCGATTTGTTACCAGCTTGAATGTACAGTGGAAAAGAATGAGCGTGGGATGTAAAGACCTCCAGGCATCCATCAAATGATGTTCTGCAATAGTGGTATTTAGGTGCTACCCTGCCTTAATGTGACGCTTGACTGTCTCGCAGGATCTTACGATACTAGAGTTCATGGCAAGGTTAAAATCCCATCCCCACACTAAATGCGTAGAGCCCACATCCAGTATAAGGCCCCAGAACTTATTAAAGAACTGCTCATCATCAACATTAGTGTTATAAAAACACGGGTTAACCCAATAAGTCGCTGGGACCTGGGTGATCAGTAATACAAACAAAATGGTTCCAGATACTAGAATGAATAAACCATGACTGAGACATTTTTAGAAAATATAAACAACATTGTTTTTATTCACAACGTGTAACATAAAAAATTATTCATAGATTTCATCCATATATAAACACATTTGATGCCCCTAGGAAAAGGACAGGGAAGGGTAGTGTTGGATAGTGGGGGTAGTGGAATGAATATGAGAATGGTCACTATGACCTGAATGAAACAGAAATAATAAATGTTTAACACACTTGAAAAATCACGGTTCCTAAATTCATTCAGAAAATATCATGCCTAATCAAATCCCAAATGATACATCAGAAAAAAGGCTGAAAATGCAGAGAAGTGTCGACGTTTCGACCCAAAACAGTGCAGGTGTAGAATAAGACCTTGCTAGAGGGTCTTCATCAGGACAAGGGCATGGACGGGGGCAATGAATCTTATTGTGAAGAAATGTAATCAAGGATGAGGAGTTATCAGACACGTGAATCAGGATCCTGGAGATCTTGGTAGAACGCCGACTGAGTTGGAGTAACAGAACCCCTGTTAGAACGCACGTCTATCCTTTGAAGATCCTCTAAACAACGGCCATGACCTCCGTGACTCTATACATGAGGTATCCGCGAGATAGGTGGTAAACCATTTTAAGAAAACGGATACAATCAATCGTGATTACTTACCTATCAAGACCCCCACATTAGAGCACAGCATTCTGTACTGTGTCAGAACAAGACTGATTGTTGTAAGTGGTGAGACCAAGCATATACAAACTTTTTCGGTCTTCTTACCCTACCAAGATCTCCAGGATCCTGATTCACGTGTCTGATAACTCCTCATCCTTGATTACATTTCTTCACAATAAGATTCATTGCCCCCGTCTGTGCCCTTGTCCTGATGAAGACCCTCTAGCAAGGTCTTATTCTACACCTGCACTGTTTTGGGTCGAAACGTCGACACTTCTCTGCATTTTCAGCCTTTTTTCTGATGTATCATTTGGGATTTGATTAGGCATGATATTTTCTGAATGAATTTAGGAACCGTGATTTTTCAAGTGTGTTAAACATTTATTATTTCTGTTTCATTCAGGTCATAGTGACCATTTTCATATTCATTCCACTACCCCCACTATCCAACACTACCCTTACCTGTCCTTTTCCTAGGGGCATCATCATCAACATTAGGCGTGTAGCAATTAACTAGTGTCACAGACTACTCAGCTAGTCTTCCCCACATCATACAATATCTACCTTGGGGATCTTGGAGTGCGCCTACAGGACAATAACTCACTCCAGCCTTGATTAAGATAGCAGTGCCCCTGGAATTGGTGCAGAATGAGGAAAAGCACCTATGTGTGGGCCACTTCCTGGCAAACTCGGGCAGAGATCCAGGAACTAGGTGTGTTTCCTGTATCATTGCTACTTGGACATGGTGTCCATCTAGGTAATTGAGTACCTATCTTCTCTTGCAGGGGTCCCGCAGCCCATGCAGATTCTATGTCAATACATTAAGGACATGATTTATGGAGGTTTTAGGTGCACTCATGGGTTGGCTTGCGTGTTTTTAACTGCGCAAGGGTCGCCTCACTGCCAGAGCGATCCATGTCTATGATATATGTATCTATGCTGTTGGTCCCATTATCATAGTCTACATTGACGTTACTGATGCATACAAAAACAAACAGCAACCCCTTCATCCTCCCACCTTTGACACCCACAAGCGAATACAGTTCCCAACAAAAGCCCCAAAACATTGCCAACCCAATGTAAAACTTAAGGCTGATAAGTAGCAGATGAGCTTTGGTACATTACAAAGCAGTGTTAAGCATAATGCTCCAAAATAATAAGAACAACATTGAATAAGTAAGTGTGAATCATAATGATAAAATGGAAATAAAATGATAAGAGACAAAGAAAAATAATGGCATCCAGTCTTTGGGGAATACCCATAGGGGGTTGTACGCAAGAGAGTGTGGTATTCCACCCCGAGTATATGGGGTGCCCGGGGTTCAACAGAGTGTCGGTGTTGTCCAAAACATTTTCCTTTAAACGATTAAGTATAGTTATTAACCCCATAACCAGGCAATAATAAACATGTCTAGTCTATAGTCATAATCCATTGCTCCACCCGTCTGTGAAAGGCATATGTTATATTGCTAATTTTGCAGCTCCTAGATTTAAATCAAGCATCAGGGCAGGTTTTTTTAGTCAGTGATCAGCAGTGGGGACGTTGACCTGGACACACCTCCATCCATGTCTGATCGGGGGTTGCGGGAGAATTACTTTTTGAGGAAGTCCTGCGCTTGCTGAGGCGTGATGAACACTTGTTGCTTTCTGTGATGTGTTACACGCAGTCTCACTGGATACAGCATTGTGTAAGGGATGTTGGCCTGTTGCAGTTTACACTTCACTGTGATGAACTTGTTGCGAGCTTCTTGGACTAGCAACGTGAAGTCTCGGAATATGGAAATCGAGTGTCAGTCGTGATGGAGGTCTCTCTTTTCATGTGCCATGTGGAGTGCAGTGTCTCTATCCTTGTAATTCAAGAGACGCGCTGGGATGGGCCTGGGGGGAGATCCCAGTGGTGGCCTAGCAGCAAGGGAGCACTATCCACTATCTGCACTTTGGAAAAGGAGGATGCACCAAACAACTCTACAAGCATAAATTCTAAGTAATCTTCCATCCGCCCTGTATCTTTGGACTCAGGTACGCCTAGGATACGGATGTTGTTGCGGAGCAAGAGTGCTTCTAAGGTCTCGTTTTTCACTGCAATAACCTTCACATGGTGCTCCATGTTCAGCCATCGTCGAGTCCTCCAACTTCGAGATTCTGTGCTCTGTCTCACTGATGTGCTCATTATGTTTTTCCAGGGGGGCTTGGGAGCCAATGAGGACGGACGCGTAAGCCTGAAGCTCCGCTCCGACCCCAATTCATTATCCTGTTAGGGAACTATACTTAATTGTCTGAGTACCAACGACGGCACCCGTGAGTTCTGGGAACTGTCGCTGCTGGGATCTGGCGAGCAGTGAAGCCCACTGCTGACCAGAGGCTCGAGGTGATCCTGGGCCCCAACGGGGTAGCAGCTAAGATGAAACTGATCACGGATGAGTGCACCCAGACACGAAGCTGATGCGGAGTCCTGATGCTCAAGGGAGTGCAGAGGTGGGTTGTGTGTGATCCCTGACCCCAATATTGTTAGGACTCCCGCAGCGAAGCAGAGAAGGGGCGACGGAGTACTGGACCTGGCAACCTCGGACCTGATTGCGGGGGCGCCTGATGACGCAGTGGTTGGAGGTGACGAGAGGAGTGAACGGAGGTGCAGCTAGCGGCGGACTTACCGAGTGGCGATCCCCGGGGGTTGAGAGGTGCCCCTCCCCCCTCTGGGCTCTGAACCATGGATATCACCAAGAGAGCAGACGTCCGGCTGGGCTGCCATTTGGAGAGTCTGCAGGGGGGGTGAGCCTTATGAGAGGGAGTCTCTGGGTGGAAGACCCTGGTTTTCTTGGGGCAGAGGCATAACACCGAACGGGCTCTGTGGTGACAGTATTGGATGGAGGAGAGTCCTGGAGACCTAGAGGCGGCGGCGGCAGTCGGGCCGTGCGCATGGCAAGAACAGGCATTGAGGCAGCGAGACCTGCTGACGATAGCAATTGAGGAGACATGGCAGCGCACTTGAGGAGTGGCGGAGGGCTGCCTTGTTGGTTGCTATGGCAGAATTGCGGCCAGGAAATGGCTACATAATGGGACACACCATTTACGGCGGTACTGAGGGCGCCGGGTTGGCGCAGAGAAGCACATGTGTGAACCTGGTGAAGGGCACTAACGCTGAGTAAGGGCTTGAATCAACAGCCACGGCCCTCGAGCTCCGTCGCACTGGGCTCGAGTTTGGTGGTGACACCTTTTCCATCTTCCATCTTCCATCTTCCTTCCATCTTTCTCAGTGCCTGGTGCCGGGCATAGGCAGAGAGAGCACCTGGCGGGAGACGTCATGCTTTTTGGGTGATAGTGGTGGAATGAGGCAGCAGAGAGACTAGTTGAGATAAGTGGAGAACTGCCAGCCTATGATGACGGACACCCCTGACGGGCGGACAGTGGTATGGTGAGCGAATAGCAGCAGACATCGGAGAAGGGCCCCCCCTGCAGAGGGTGTGAATTAGCACTGGTGAATGGCCCATATAGAGTGAGGAGACATCTAGTTGGCGGTGTTGATGCTGAGGGCCTCCCTGAGGCCACCAATGGGAACACCACGGGGGTAAAAAGGGGGTGCAACCCTGGACCAGAAGAAAGAGGTAGTAGAACAAGAGAAGAGAGACGTGTTAGCGCCGCACCCAAATGGGATGATGCAGCAGCAGGTGGATCAAATACTTAAGGCCATCACGGACACCAAGGATGCCCTACAGCAGGAGGTTGCGCAGGTGGCGCTTGGGCGGGATCACCTTCGCTCAGATCATGTCAAGTTGGCTGACCGCGTGAAACAGACTGAAGTGACCTTTGAGATCCTGGAACCTAACCAGAAGACTCTGGAATCCCAGATGGGGGATGGCATGCACTGTTTGCAAGCTCTGGAGTGGAGGGCTGTAGATGCTGAAGGGCGGAATCGAAGAAATACGTAAGGGTGGTGGTGCTGCCGGAAGGAGTGAAAGGAGCCAGTATGGTGGACCATTTAGAAAATTGGCTACAAACGGAGATCTCTCCTGAGGGTCTAACCTCCTTCTACACCCTGGAGAGAGCACATAGGGTACCAGCCAGCCGCCGGCACCTGGAAGACCGCCCATACCAGTGGTGGGGAGGCTACTCCATTATAAAGATAGAGACCTGCTGCTGCACAAGGCCCGATCCTCTGGCCCCGACAAGGTGGAGAATTGTACCGTGACATTGTTCCCGGATTATACGCTTGAGGTACAGCGCCGCAGGGAATCGTTCCTATTGGTCAAGAAAGCCCTTTGGGAAGGACTCCAGTATTCTTTACTGTTCCCGGCACACCTGAAGGTGGCTGTGGACAGTAGAACATTTTTTCACGACAGCCCTGAGGAGGCATGGACTTGGCTGGTGTCTTATAAAGTGGGAGCAGGTGAAGCGGGGCGCTGAGGGGCGTGCCAGCAGAGATGCCGTCCCTGCACCGGTCGCAGTGCATTAGAAGGCACCGTCCTAGCACTCAGAGGCCCACGGTGAATCAAACAGAGAAAGAAAGACTGGCGGCATTGCAGGTTGTGTCGGCAATATCCCAGGAAGGAGGAGCAGCCTTGGTGGCGGCAACTGCATCAGAAAAGGACTAGCTGGGGACTGAATCGGATGAGTCTGACGCAAAAAGTGTTCAATTACCTCATGTGACATCTGGGACTGCGGACGAAATTGTTGATGCTTAGGCTTATGGGGATTCTCTGAGAGGGGGTTGGTTAGAGTGGGTCGTCCATTATTGGTTCCCATCATTTCTGAGGTAACTAGGGGATAGCGGTTGGCAGGGTTGACAGGAGCAAAAAGGGTGTTTGAAGCATAAAGTTTCCTTACATTGTATTGCCCCACGAGGGTTTGTGGCTTAATTATTACTGGGGGTCGAGCGCCAGGTAGTCGTGGCACTGTAGTCCTGATTTTTTCGGCTCTTGTTCACCTCCCCTATTTTTGTTTTTTTGTAGTTCCTCGGTAGTCACCGGAGGAATAGTTACTGTGCTAGTTTGGATGGGTGCTGGTATTGTAGAGCCTGTTCAGGGGTGGGGAAGTTGTGGGGAATTGTGAGTTTATTTTGGGGTAGTCGGAGCCACCTGTATGTCCACAGGGAGTGAGCAGTTACTTATGAGACCTAGAACACAACATGGGGACGTTACCTGAATTAAAATGCATAATGTGGAATGTAAGTGGGATACACACGATGTTAAGGTGCCATAAAGTGCATGCCTACTTGGTGTGTAGGGGGGTCCACATTGCGTTCCTTCAGGAAAACCCATATAAACCAAGCTGAGGTATTGGCGTTGCAGCTCAGGTGGAGAGGACAGCTGTACTGTACAATGTATTCAGCCTTTGCTAGGGGGGTGTTGATATGGATCAGACCAGAGGTTCCATTCCAGTTAACGCAACAGTTTGTGGACCCAGAAGGGAGGTTTGTGGTAGTGGTGGATCGACTCAATGGTACAGACGTGACATTGTGCAGTATATATACCCCTAATGTAGATCAGGTAACCTTTTTTAGTCACCTGTTGGGGAAGTTGGCGCCTTATATGACTGGCCCGGTGCTGATGGGAGGGGATTTCAACTCTGTAGCGTATACTGAGGTGGATAGGTCACACCCTCCGCTACCTTAGGTGCCTACACATAGACTCTCCAAGGTTAGACGGGACTGGCAGAATAGGTGGGGACTAGTAGACACATGATGCACGCACCACATAGACCACATAGAGGAACAAGATTATTCCTTTTCTTATGCCCTCCATGAACTGCATGTGAGGCTAGACGCCATATTATGCTCCCCTGACATCCACGCTAGGGTAGACCACAGCTAATACCCCACGAGATCGTTATCAGATCATAATCTGCTATTGGTGAGGATGCATTGGGCCCAGGAGAGACCAGTTGTACCGACATGGCGCTACGGCCAGAGGCATTGGAGGACCCGGTCTTCCGTGAAGCCATTGGGATGGGTAATACCCAGTATTTTGCTGAGAATGAGGGCACAGCATCGACGTTGGCATTGGAGTGGGATGCTTTTAAGGTGGTGAAGGGGCCTATGTATTACTAAAATGGTGGGGTGCGGAAGACACTCTTGACGGATATAGATGCGCAGAGCACCGATTGCGAACAGCCTAGAGGGTCCGCCCAGAGAACCCGGGAGTACAAGGGGAAGTTGTGGAGGCCAGGGAGGCATTAGCGGCACAAGTAGAGGGGTTTCCCTGCTTTTACCATGGAGGATATTTAGCGCAGGCACATGCGGAATGGGATAAGGCAAGTACATTACTGGCATGATTAGCTAACCTGGTTCCTCGGGGCACACCCATTTTGGCCTTGACCACCTCGATGGGAGTGCCAGTGTATACGCAGCAGGGAATCAGCGGATTGTTTTTGGTGTATTATACCGAACTGTATCGGAGTAAAGCAAGGGTCGCTGGGGACACCGTAGGAGATTTTCTAGTAGATCTTGAGTTGCCACGACTAGAAGAGGAGCAAGCAGACCTATTAGGACAGGAGATCACATATGGGGAAATGAGGGGTGCCATTAAACATATGGCATGTAATAAAACACAGGAAGGGATGGGCTACCCATAGTGTTTTTTGTGGCGTATACTGACTCTTTAGCCCCCAGGTTGCTGGCAGTCTTTACGGAAGCAAGGAAGATAGGATTGCTGACAGACACTACTTGGGAAGCAGTCATTATCCCATTTTTGAAACCTCAGACAGGACAGCTTACCGCCCTCTATCCATGTTGACCGCAGATTATAAAATACTGAGCAGGATCCTGGCGACTCGTCTTATCCCGTACATGGTGCAGCTGGTCCACCATGATCAAGCGGGATTTATCCCCACCCAGAATACGTCGGCCAATGAGCGTCGCTTACTCCGCATTATTGGGGATGATTACAGTAATATGCCTTCAGCGACGGTCCTATTGGTAGACATTGAAAAGGCTTTGACAGCCTGGAAAGGCTTTTATGGGATGGACGGAGATCCTTTATAGATCAGCGACGGCTCGGTTGAAGACGGGGATGATGGTCTCCACTACCTGTTCTGTGGAGTGGGGCACTCGACAGGGATGCCCTCTGTCACCTCTATTATTTGCATTGGCCATTGAGCCGTTGGCTGTGTGTGCCAGGCTGGGGCGGCATTACCTGGGTCTGAACTTGTGCGGGGACATGCAGTATATATCGCTATTTGCTGATGATTTATTGATGTTTCTGGCCAACACGGAGGAGTCGTTGCACTAAGTATGGGTGAAATTTGCGAATTCGTGGTCCGCAAAATCCGCGAATGTGTGCGAACTTGCGATTCTGTTTATTTTGGCATGTTCGCGGGGTTTTTTTTCAGCGAGGCTACCGCGAACTTAACCATGCGGTCGTTTTTGGGTGCAACCATCTTGTTCGCGGGAGGAAAACAACTCGGCAAACTCAGAATCAAGGTAAGGTAACGCAGTGCGCGCGAGATTGTATTTTTGAAGCGCGAACAAGCAAAAAAAATACGCGAACTTGTGAATTGCGAATTGTTTGGCAATTTCGCGTTCCGCGAATCCGCAACTTTCGCGAGCGGAATGAATTTTCAGCCCATGCTTACTTTGCACGGGGAAACAACATTGCTCTGCACATTCAGTGAGGCTTCAGGGCTGAGGGTGAGCTGGGTGAAGACCTGCTTGTTCCCAGTGGTACCGTCGGGGGCAGGACCTGCCCAAGTGGAAGGCATCCGACGGGAGCCTCAATGCTTGCCCTACCTCGGTACTAATATCTACCATACACTGGATGACCTGTTGGAGGGCAATATAGGCAGGGCCATAAGAGGACTTAGGGGTAGCCTATCAGTTTGGGGCACTTTGCCACTTTCTGTGGCAGGTCGGGAAGCACTTCTGAAGATGGTGGCACTTCCACGATTGCTGTATTACTTTAGGACACTGCTGATCTGGGTTCCGAGGTCACTTTTTAGACAGCGTCAATCCACGATTGGGGGTTTTTTGTGAGGGAATGCCAAAAGGCGGGTGCCATTAGCCACAATGATGCACCCGAGGGCCGAGGGGGGATTGGTGGTACCAGATTACGAGCCATACTATCTGGCAGCTCAACTGCAATGACTTACCCAGCTAGTGGCTAGGGAATTCAGGGGCCCAGATGGCCCAGAGGGACGGTGGATCTCACGCCATATACGGTCCTTCACAGTATTCCAGCAGCGATTACATCTAGGGGTGCTCTCTCTGGAGGAGCGTACATTGAAGTTGTATTGAAATAGATGCCAGCGTAGAGCTGGAATTGCCCGTTCGTATGCTCCAGAGATTGTGTTGGGGATGTGTACTGCCCTCTCGCATGGGGGGACTGGACTCCGCTGGCTGAGCGGGAGGAAATGGGGGGTACAGGTCGTGGATGATTTATACGAAGATGACGCTCTATTGCCTTACCACATCTTGCAAGATAGGAATGGCCTCCCTCGGGGGACTTTCTATTACACTCGGCCCTGGTGGCGGCGATACAGCGTCATTGGAGGGAAGGATTACTGGAACCGTAGACTGCCAAGTCATTCCAATATGTTGTTATGGCAGCAGGGACCTTCATATATATTACGTGCCTATATCGGCGTATGGTGGACAAGGGGATGAAGCCGTTGAGTCAATTGCAAGCGAAATTGGAGGTGGACCATGGTAAGGAGATCCCTAAGTCAACGTGGGCTCAACTGGTCCGGAGAGCATGGAAGAGTACACAAAATGCCAGGTTCCAACTGGTCCATTTCTTTGTATTACATAGGGTGTACTTAACCCCAGCTTAGATTAACAGGTGCTTTAGCATGACTACGGCTCAATGCCCGCGTTGCAATATGGAGGGGGCGTATTATCACCATATGATATGGGGATGCCCGCAGCTGGGAACATACTGGGAGGTGGTAATCAACCAGCCCTGTGTAATTATGGACCGACGGATAGAACCCGATGTTAGGATTCCAATGTCAGATCTGTCGTAGTTGGAGTACATGAAATCTCAGGGCCTTAATGCATGATCTACTCCTTCGTTAGTTCGCTAGTTTGTACTTTTGGGACATTCCCTAACACTCATAAGAGGCCGTCTCACCTGCAAGCCAATGCTTGGCTTACTGTTCCTAACTAGTAACCATGCCCCCTTCTTGTTCAGACTGAGTTCCTGCTGTTCAAGCCATTGTTTCGTGTTTGCCGTCCCGGTCTCCCTTTTCCTGAATCAATTTAGAGACTTTTGCCAGTTCCCTGAAGTCTCGTTTCTAATACCTTCTTTTGGCGCCAGGCGTGTCCATGTCTGCTCTGCTCCTTTTCCTCTCTGGAGCCGGCCAGCGCGGCACGCCGCTTGGACATTTCTTCTCGAATGTAGGGGTGTTCGCGTCTGCTCCCCTCCTTCCCCATTCCTCTGGAGCCAGCCAGCATGGCACGCCGCTTGCTTTCCCCTGTACACGTGTCCGCGCCTGATCCGTTCCTTCCCCATCACCGGACCCGGTCAGTGCGGCACACCGCCTGTGATTCTCCTGGTGCCTAAAGTCGTGTCCATTTCTGCTCCGCCCTTTCTCCTAATTCAGAGCCGGCCAGAGTGGCACATCTTTTATGTTTCTTTTCCTTCTTGCCCTGACGTGTGTGTGTTTCTGCTCCGCTCTTCACTCCTACCAGAGCCGGCAGTACACCACGCCTGTATTTTTGGTTATTTAGAAGGTGTTGCTATTCCATTATTTTTTTTACCCTTTAAATCCGGTCAGCATGCCTTCATTTATCTCCCCGTCCATTATTTTATTCCTTTGGGCCCACGCGAATATCCTGAAGTACCCTTGAATATATGTGGTTGTGAGTGGTTTCACAGTGTCCTTCACTTGCCCATTATCCCAGGAGAAGCTTCATACCTCCCTACAGGCATACCACTGCACCTCTTCATTGCCTGGTTTATGATATGAGATACTGGGACATACTAAGAGATACCGGGACATTTCACTTGGTAAGTGAACTATATTTAATTAGATGTGACATGCATTAACGTTCTAAGATAGTAGATAGTAATTAGTTTGTATTTGTTATTTTTTAGCACTCTGTTGAACCACATCTCTTCTACGACGTTACCTGGTCACCCTTTAGTTCATTCCCCTCACTTTTGGCAGGCAATTTCCTGAGAGTGAGTTACTATATCTTCCTCCGGGAGTTGTTTTCTAAAAGTGTTGGGATTAAAATCTTCGTTCCTGTGGAATTACGCTTGGATCCGGTCAGAATTCAGGTTTAGACCCGACACCCTGGTTTCTAAAACGAAGGTTATGAGTAAGTTCTTGGACTTAGGATTGTTACTGGCTAAGAGAGAGATTACAGGGCATTGGAAATCCATGCATGGGCCCAGCAGTGCGAGGTGGAAGTGAAAGTTAATCAGATGGACATCGAGTGAAGGCGTATTTCGGCTGCAGCAGGCCAAACGATTTAACAATGATAAAGCGCAGGAGACAGCAAGGGCGTGAGAGGTCTACTCACGTAACTAAAGGAGTCCGAGGCAGAATCAGATATGGCCTCGGTCTTGGAGACATAGAAGCGAACGCCATGTGTAGCTGGAACAATATGGGAATCCCTAGTATATTCATGTGAAATATCTGCTGAAATGGAATGATGAGGGGCGGGGTTGCACAGCCCTGAGGTTATAGGGTTGAGCACTTTGAGGCATCAATCCTTACCAGCTGAGGGCAGATTGGACACACTGGTGGCAGGGGTGGGTGGGGAGGGGGAAGGACTGGGCTGACTTGATTAGAGAGAGATATGTTACTCAGTTGAAATAACAGTGGCTCATTTTTGATTATGAGCTTAATGTAGCTCCTTATATGATAGTTCACTACTAAGCCATGATGCGGCAAGTTGGAGCCTGCCTAATGTTTCTGTGAATGTGGTCCATATACTTGTAATAATGAAGGGCGGGAGGGTATGGGCTTCAAGGGGCTATTTCTATGATGTGCGCTGAGTAATATTAATGATGTAACAATCCTCAGATGTTTTATATTTTGGAAAAATGTATAAAAAAAAATAATAAATAAAAAGTCATGTTTTTACCAGCTGCAGAGTAATGAAGTCCATTCGCATATTTAGGGCATCCATTTTTGACTCAATACATGTGAAGCACTGTCGCATGGTGATCAGCAGGGAGCATAGGTTTGTGTCCTCCGATTGGGAGCCTTCCACTGTGTTGGAGGCCGTGTCTCCATCAGGGCCTTTGGCAGACTTGCGCCGCTCAAATGGCAGTTTCACCGGCTTGCCCTTCAGTCTGCCCAAGGACTAATCCCAAGCACAGCAGTAACAAACAGCTCCCAAATAGTCTGTGTTGAGCTTTCCCTGTATGCTCTGTGGCACCAGCACTGCTGTATCAAAATTCAAATCAACTGGCCCAGAATGTTTTTGCACTATATAATTAGAAGAAATCCTTTTCGAAGCTTGCTGGCTCCACTTCACTGCAGTAAACTGAGCTAGAGAGACCAGCCCAACTTGTCCGGATAGCTTCCAGTGAGGTGCGCTCCTGAGCATCACAGTGGCACCTCAGGACCAGTCGAGCCCTGGCGCCAGCCCAGCACCAATCCATCCAGAGAGCAGGACCCCCACAGGCAGGCCCGAAAATCGCAGTGTCCACGGCAACAGCTCGTGGCCCAGATAAAGGCTCTGCGATCTGCCTCACAGCATTCTAGACCCGACACCCAGTGCGCAGGGCCTCGGGCAATAACTATGCCTCACACCAAAGTGGGGTAAAAGGCAGCTTTATTGGACAGGTAGGCAGTACAATATAAATGCATTCATATCATACATAACATTTCTCAAACTAACAGCCCATCCACTAAGCCATGACATCCTATCAACTAACTTGCCCACCTTGTTCATCCTAAACCTTCTTCCCAAACGCCTATCTCAATCTCCTGCCATGCCTCTTGACTCCAACTTCTCTCCCCTGCTTCCCTCTGCCCAAACCTAATCCTAATGCCCCCAAACCTTTCCTGCCTGTCCTGATTTCCTCCAAATCTGCCACCTGTCCAAGCAACAACCACCAATATATACATGTATTACCATAAACAACTTAAAACATGAATACAGAGTTGGAACCTAAAGAAAAAAGGGGGTGGGAGGGCGAGCCAAAACTCCGACCGCCTCTCTTGCCTTCCCTGTCACACAAGGACGCAAGAGCCTAACGCTCGCGTCTTGTGCCCTCTGGCCAATCCCCGCAGCCCCTGCCCCGCACGCGACATAGGGGCGTACCATCGCCCCAAACTGCCCGGGGGTGAACACTCTGCGAGTGTCACCCCCAGAAGCCCATTCACCTACCTCTTCACTTCCTCGGGGGGGAGGGGGCGCCTCTCGAGCACAATCAATTCCGAGTCTCTCAAGGGCTTGGCCCGCCTCAGCATCCGTGAGCCACAGCCACCTGTGCGGTGGGCCCCCAGCTCTGCCTTGACACAGATCCATCAAAAGGTGATGATCTCTACTCAGAGGTACTCCACTGTGGGGACGGTGTCGCTTCTCACATGTATATCTCGCCCTTGTCAGCAGCCAAGCACACCGAAATCCGATGCCCCACCAGAAGCGGTATCTCAGATAGCCAGCAGCTCTATCCCGCTCCATAATAACTGCGGGGAGTGAGCAGCATATCAGGCGATCAGGCACCCACCATCTTGTATCAGTCTCCCATCTGGCGGTCAGCGGTGTGCTTTGGTGTCCTCATGGGTTGTAGCGGTGGTTCTTATCTTCTGGTGCAGCCAGTACGAGTTACCGCTTCCTCTGAGTTGCTTTGCGTTTGTTGCGGAAAACACCGCCATCAGGATTCTTATGGATGTAGGCCCCAGGCAGCAGGAGCCTCACCAAGATGTGGCCATTTTGCTGGCTCTCTAGCGCCCCCATGTTTAATGAATTCTTTTATTAATCCTGCTATTTTTTACATATCCAAGCACACTAGTGTGCTGATACTTCAACTTTTCTCGGTTTCAGTGTTGTTTTTCTAAACATGTGCAAACTGCACATTTGAGTTTCCTTATCTTAATCAGTTTTTTGTGTTGTGTAAAGAATACTCAACTTTTACTCGGTAACAACATCATACAACTGTTCTTATGGATGGCTTCTTTTTCTCTGTGTGACTATTTATTTTATCAAATGGTGTGCCTACGTTTTCAATGATCTGCTGCATAATGCTGTTGCTTGGTTTTTTACCATTGTCCAATAGAGTGACTAATCTTTTTATATTCTATTTTTTCATTTTCTGGCCGATTTTTTGTTATGAAAGATGCTGCCCTCTTTCACTGACATTTTTGCTTTTAAGAAGAAGGCCACTTTTGTTTCCCTGCATGAAGCCTAATGAAAGAACATTCCAGAGCCATGACTACAGTGGATTCTTTTGAGTTCCTAGAATATGTCTCTATGGTTCATTCTGAACACAAATGCGAGAGAAATATGTGTGAAATATGTATGTTGTTCACTACTGAGGTCTTTTTTCTTCAAGTCAATGCCATCCATTCCTGCATCACAAAAGTATTATCATTATAACTCGTACAGTTTTGTAGATTGCATTTCCAATTCTATTTCATATTTCAAGGGCAGGGAGACTGAAAATTATGTAGATGTAAAAGATTTCTGGGAAATGGCCTCCAATATAATATATATATAATGTATGCCCTTGCTTCAAGGTTTTCCTTTTCTCACTGTTTGTAGTAACTTGCTACAAGAGATAAGATGAATGGATGCTCTTTGTACTTTATTTAGAAGATATGTTGGAAAGAGCCACTCAGCTCCCCATAGGCAGTAGGTAAGCCTCCAACCAAACAGATCTCACCAGTACAATTGAATCAGAAACTTCCACCCAACAGCAGGTTTTAAAATTATAGAAATGGAAACAGGTAGAGACAGAGCCTGTGTTCAATCAGGGGATAGATAATAAAGGGTGCAACATAGGTTCCCCACCCTTCCGTTGGCCCCCATTCATTCTAATGTTTTAGGACATTGGTGAGATGTGTGAGTTTTGTGGCCCCTTATCACCTTCAACAGGTGGGCCCCATCCTTTTGTATTTTGCCATTGTAAAATATTTAAAAAAAATTAGTTTAAATTGCTTATGTTGTCCAGTGGCTGTCATCAGTTCTTCTCATAAAAATGACCTTCATGCTTGGAGTGATATGTTCACAGTTACAGCAGTTCTGACAAGTGGTGGTAGAGCAGTTCAAAGGGGTTTCCCACTGCCCATTTTTCTCACATGCTTGGAACAATTGACTTCACACGTGATAATTGAACCACCATGCAGACCGCACACTTCCATGACAACCAAAATTGCTGGTATTTCATCAATTCAAAAGCTGAATGTGATGCCAGCACCCTCATGACACATCTGCATTCTCAACCTCTTTATGCTACACATGATATTATCATCTACCTTTAGTCATTGATTGTATGATAAATTATTGCCATTGATTACAGAGCCACGTAGCTGCTTGGGGAGTAACACATGTGAGAGGTGCATGTATAAAGCAAATTACAAGAAATGTTATAATATAGATGACTTGTTTTGTGTTACTTTTTGTGTGTTTGTGAAGCTCCCATTGGGAACATAGACCTAAGTCAATTTCTTTTGTTGGTGTTATGCACTGCAATATCTGCAGGGATAGTGATCTCTAACCTCTGGTAGACCTAATGTGTTCAGGATGGAATTTTGTGGCCTTTAGTTTTGTATGGGTCTTGTATGTACCAGGGAGTCTTTAAGCATTTTGGCTCTTTTATGGGAAAATAAGTGATAGCTCCATTGCCTTGATCCCACATTTAGTATGCCCCAGTTTAATTTGATTATTTTATTTTAATGGTCGGGCACTATATTGTATGTTGGTACAGATACTAAAGGAGGTTCTTCCTTTTCCACGGTGGGCAATTACGTTTTCAGAGTTTCTCTACTAGGATTTCTGTCTGTTGTTTGAAATTATTTGTTTGGTTGCAGTTCCTGCGATAATGTAGGAACTGCCCATAAGGTAGATTTTCCCTTAATGGCCATGGGTGAAAGCTGTTGAATCGTAATAGACTGTTTTTGGCAGTAGGTTTGTGGAAGGTATCTGTTTGTAGTTTCCCATGTTCATGGATTATTGTCAAATCCAGAAAGTGAGTGTCTTATTGCTCAAAGTGTGAGGGAATATTAGAATGTTATATTGGCTGTTTAGCCATGTTATGAAGTTCAGTGCTGCTGTGGTGTCGCCCTTCCATATGACAAAGATATTGAATATATATTGCTTCTAAGTGATTATATGCGGTCTGTGAGGGTTATTCCCATGGAGAATGGACAATGTATCTCATTGTCAGAGATGAGCAACCATCAAACCATCTATGGGACACTATGGGGTCGATTCCGATTCTGGAAAAAAAACGTCCGTACGATTCGTATCCGGAGCCCTCGCCGTACGAATTGTACCCGTCCATCCGAGTCGCGTAGTACGATCCGTGTATCGTCAATCCGTCCGAATCGTCATGATCAGTAAGTATTGCAAGGCTGAAACCGTGAACCGTACGACTCGTACACATGCCGTACGACCCGACGAGTACGATCCGGACCGGGGTATGAGGACGCGATTCGTACGGCCCACGTCAGGTAAGGGCGATTCGTACGGAAAAGCACACATAAACATACACACCATACGGTGCATACACCCAATGATCGCAGGGGTACGGTGCGTACCCCTGCGATCATGGGGTGTACGCACCGTACCCTGCGATCGCACGGTGTACGCACCGTACACCCAGCGAACGTGGGGTACGGTGCGTACAACCCAAGATCGCGGGGTACGGTGCGCACACCCCATGATCGCAGGGGTATGCACCGTACCCCTGAGATCATGGGGGGTACGCACCCTACCCAGGGGGGTCCGTTCCGTACCTGTTTCGAGGCGTACTCTGCTTTTCCGACAGTTTTCAGCTCCCATGGGAAAAGAGTCGTACGGAGGGTCGGCGGGACAAATCGTACTTGCTGGGTCGGGAAAACCTGTTGCAAACCGTACAAACGTTGCTTGCTGCGTGTTCCAGCGGCGATTCGTACAGGAATTTGAGTCGTATGGTTCCCGGTACAATTCGTACGGGGAGCTGCATTGGGTGAGAATCGTACTACGTTGTACGTACGGGGACGTTGCAGGGTACGATTCGTATGGGAACAAGACTCCGTACGGCTATTCGGAGTCCATTTTTCCCGAATCGGAATCGGCCCCCATGTGTCTCCTGCCATGAAAGCTTGTAGAACAGCCTAAAATGTATGTTCACGATGTCTGAAATAAGTGAAATGGTTATAAGCAATGCTGCTGGTAAAATAATTTATCATACTTTGGACAGTTGTGTCTGGGGTGTACATTGGCAAGCTATTTCAGCAAAAGAAAGAGACACATTGAGGGGAGGACATCATCAAGTGCAGTCCATGACCCAATGGTAATAGAGCTTCTGTGTCAATAATTCTTGAGATTATATATATTTAATGCACATGTAATATTTGATGCTGTTATAATAAATGTGTGGCAGCACATGCAGTTCTTCATAGTTTGAGTGACTCTCTATTCTCAATATTCCTCTACCATTGAGAGCACACTAGCATGAGAAAGCGAGCAGGCACCAGACCAGCAGCACAGATACTTGAATGAGTTGTGTCAGGACACTGTGGAAATAGTCATGTTATGGCACAGAGTGTTGGGCAACAGTGGTAGCACTTCCATGGCACACTGTGTGGACCTTTAAGAAAGAGAATGCAAGACACCTGTTACCCAGCACCTTCTTCACCAGTGCTGCCAAAAAGGCAAGCTGCATCCAAGAAACAAACAGAACAAGCAGCATCTAAGAAGCAAACAGAACAAGGATAATTGTTAGACCTGGCATCCTTGCCGTGGTTTCCCCCTATCGTTTTGCCTCTACCTCCTGTATTTTTGATGCTGTGCTGGAATTCGTTTTTGCTGGTTTAGATGCTTTGGGCACTTTGCCACTGCTGATCAGTGTCAAAGTGCAAGTGCACCCTGTATACATTTTTGTTGTGATTGGTTATCCATGATTGGCATATTTGTATTACCAAGAAGTCCCTGGTAAAGTGCACTGAGAGTGCCAGGGCTGGTGATTCAAATGCTACTAGTGGGCCTGCAGCACTGATTGTGTCGCCCACATGAGTAGCCCTAAAATGGTGTCTCAGGCCTGCCTCCGCAGTGCCTGTGTGCAGTCTGTGAACTGCCATGTCCTCCTGGTCAGTGTCCTCACTGACCAGGATGACCAGGCCTAACCCTTCCCTTTCTGTGCACATTGGTCACCCCTATGGAAGGCCCAAGGTACCCCCTTGGGCAGGGTGCAGTGTATATGAAAGGTAGAGCATGTACTAGTACAGGTGACATGCTCTGGTAGTGAATTACCACCATTTTCGTTTTTCACTATTGTAAGGCTATCATGCCCCATAGGCTATCATGAGGAATGCTGGCTACAGTGGCTACCAGCATATCTTCCCATAGGAGCAAGATCGGACATAAAAGTCTGGTATCCCTGAACACAGAATTTAATAGCACATCTTTTAGGAAAGGTTGTTTTTAAATCCTTTGTTTGAGAACAGCACTTTTAGAAAAGTTGCTGTTCTCTTGTCTGACCTTCCTGTGTGCCTTGGCCTGTTTGTGAATTGACTGTCTGATTTGTAAATGACAGGGGCTGGGTGGCTCCCAGAGGCTGAGTGGGCCATCCCTGGGCTGAATAGCTCCATCTGCATCTAGAGTGGTGGGAGGGGGTAGCACCTGGGCCTGAATAGGGCTGTGCCTGCCTTCCACAGTGCTGGCTCCACCTCCTGCTGGGCGGCTGACAACCCTGCCCCTTTCTCTGAAGGGAAAGGAGAGGCCAGGAAAACAAAGTGCTCAAGTAACACCCAGAACTGGTTCAGACCGGGCTCAGAGCCCTCCTGCACAAAGGGAACAAAGACTTTTATGGGTATAAGTGCAGGACCCCTGACTACAGAAAATTAGATAATCCTGGAATCAAGAAGGAACCTTTGCCAAGGAGAAAGCTGAAACTGAAGAAGGAAGACTGTCCTGATGTTGCTCTGCTGGACTGACCTGCTGTTGCTTTGCTGCCAAGGATAGGGGAAGGACTTTGCTTTGTGCTGTGTCACCTTGCTTGAAGGAATCTACAAGGGCCTAAGAGGAGCTGGCTCCCTGTTAGGAAGTCCCAGGAACAAAAGGACTTCACACCCAGCTTCCCTGAACTCTGCTGAGAGAGTTCTGTCCTTCCTAGAGTGCTTGGGAAGTTTGAGGTAGAGTTGGGTGTCGTCAGCATACATGTGGAATTGCACATTAGAGGCATGAAGCAGTACGGTGAGTGGCTCCATGACTAGATTGAAAAGTGTAGGGGATAAGGCTGATCCTTGCAGGACACCTAGTGTTACTGGGGCAGGGCTGGAAAAAGTGTTGTTGATTTTGAATTCCTGAGTCCAATTGTGGAGGAAGGAGGTGTACCATTTGAGTACTGTTCACGAACGACCCATTCTGGTGTTCAGCAGATCGAGTAAGTTCTCGTGTTTGACCGTGTCGAAAGCTGAAGACAGGTCGAGAAGGATGAGGAGGCAGGTACCATTTTGGTCAAGAATTTGAAGTGCATCATTGTAGCCCTGCTGCCTCTAGCTGCTCAGCCAGAGTGTGAATTGGTCATTAGAATGTTGGTGTGTTTGTGATGCGTGGAATGCCTGGGTGTCTGAGTGGATGAGTGTTGGCAGTTTGAGATGGGCTTAGCAGCTAGGCAGGCTTCTCCTGGTGGGGCTGGTACCACACTAGGCTGGCTGGAGTCGAGACTGATGTAACTTCGACTGAGAGATAATAAAGAAGACTTAAATATACATCCTGGCTCTGGTGTCTATCTTCATAGGACACAACATATTTTGGCGACGATCAGACTTGGACCCTAAAGACTCTTGGTATAGCACAGAAACAAAAGAAAATACAGAGAAACTACAAGTGAAACCAAGAGATCCTGCAAGCAACTACATCTACAAAGAAAGTATTTGCAGGCAAGCCAGCGCCAGCCCCACCAGTGTCCTTCCAACGGACAGCCCCATCGAACAGTCTCACCACCAACTGACACTACAGCCTGAGAATACTACAGCCCCTAAAGGATTACAGTGAGTTGGAGGAGTAGTTCAACTACATCCGCATTTGGTGTTCCAGCCACAAAAAGATTACTGTGAGTCGCAGGAGAAGTCACACTACAGCCACATCAAACAAAAAGGTTTGGTGAGTTGGATGGGTAGCTTCTCTACAGCCAGTTGTTGGTGTTCCAGCCACATCGCTCTACAGACTCCACAAAGTTTTCAAGATAAAGGCACAATTTGTGATTCCTCGTCAACAAGAGGTCCTTACAAACAGCGTGCAGTGAATGCACAGATAGTGAATTTTTGGTGCATTGGGACATTTGCAGCATGTTGGAATATGAAGCAATGTTAGTACCCACTTGCGCTACACTGCTGTGGTGTGGTATCACAAGATTTGGGCATAAATTATTCATGGAATGCTCCATTAAGGACATATCACCATTGTGAGAGTCTTGGATTTTCAATGAAAGGGACTACATCTTTTTGGGAAAATGTATTACTGTGCAGCAGATTGTTTGGAGAGACAATGGAATTGCTTCAAGTCTGGATGTCTGCTATAGAGGCAAGATGCAAGCTCATTGTTTTTGCGCACTCTGTGGCGTCTACACATCAGTTCCAGCCTACATTGGAATAGAGTTTCCCACGCTAGCACAAGGGTAGCTGTATACATTTTTGTGAATTATGCTCTTATTGTATACAAGCTTGTGTAGGCAAAATGTGAGGTGATGTTCCCAGGTCATTTTCTTTTTATGTTCAAGTAAGTTTATTTTAATTTAATTGCCTCGCAGCCCCCTCGATGTTTGGCAGTTCAACTGCCTTCTGTTGATTTGAAATTGAAGGCGCCCGCTGTTTCCTCCAGCCCACCGGCACTCTTACCTGCACCCATGATGTCTTCGTGGATCTTTGTGACGCTGGGGATGACCTACCAGTGTTCTGCTGTTTTCTTCAATGCCGCGTATGCACAGACATGCTTGGACCCCACAAAAGAGACCTAGCGTCTCTTTCGTGTGCTTCAACGCCAGATCTACTGCGGAGCGGGTTGGTGGGTTAAGGCAGTGTTGTGCAAAGAAAATTAAGTGGGTGGTGAAAGGTTAAAAGAAGTCAGTAGTGTATCAAAATTAACTTTATTATTATGATCACTAAGGACTTAAAGATAAAAATTATGTGTAGGAAATTCGTCCACATTTAATTAAGCGGTAGTTTCCTAAGTCAGTCGACATGTTTCAGCCATGAAACTGTATGAATTTACCTGCCATTCATCAGGACTCAGTGTGAAATAAAACCCTGGCGGTATGGGCTCTCTAAGGCCCACCCTTACCTAGGGACGTGAAAGTGAAAATAAGTTAGTGAAAAAGTGCAAAAAAATTAGGAACAAAAGATTGTCTTCCTAATTACTCCTGGTTTAGGAGGCTTCCGACTTTTGCGGTTTCTGCACTTTTAAGGTGTAAAATGTTCACACCATGGGTCACAGGGGGGGGGTGAAAGCGTAATTGGCACACCGCGCTCGGCACCCGTAGTGTACCTGTAGCGACCCTCCGCTGGACCCATGGTGTGAACATTTTACACATTTCCTACACATAATTTTTATCTTTAAGTCCTTAGTGATCATAATAATAAAGTTAATTTTGATACACTACTGACTTCTTTTAACCTCTCACCACCCACTTAATTTTCTTTGCACAACACTGCCTTAACCCACCAACCCGCTCCGCAGTAGATCTGGCATTGAAGCACACGAAAAAGACGCTAGGTCTCTTTTGTGGGGCCCGATGATGAAGCATGTCATCACTAGGTGGTGAGTGAGGGCTTTCCTTAACGCCTTAAGTGAAGTCGTTGATTTGCTCCAAACCGGTGGTTCGTTACTACCTTGGAACACTCTTGCTTTGTTTATTTGATTCATACTGGGGTATAAGAGTGTCCCACTACTCTCCCTGCCTCTCTTCTTGTTGTGACAGACATGCTTGGAGCCATCCGGCGGGATGTCTGCAACGTCCCGCCATCTTGTGGTTGGCGGCCTTCTTCGCATTTTGCCAACCACGCTGTTTTCTTTTGCCGCGATAAAGTTTTCATTGAACACAGTGTTTGCTTGTTATGAAAGCAGTTGAGGAATCATCGTTTTCTGAGAGGTTCCTTTTCGAGGTTCAGTGTGACATGATGCAGCTCAGGTCTGTCGAATCACCTCATCTTTGGCGGTGCTTTTGAAAGATAAAGGTACATTCGGCTGTCTTTTTGTTTTAATTATTTTTTGGGGGTGGCTTCATGGTGTCCGTGGATTTTGTGGTACTTTTGGTGTTTGGACATGACAATATAATGTTGTCTGGACATCCACTGAGTGGATACTACGTTTCATGTGTGTCGGAGTTGTTTCTCTGGAGGTAATGACTTATGTGTGAATTTTTAAGACCATCTCGCCTGGACCAGGAGTAATTTTTTTTCGATTGGGTCCATTTGGGTTATGTTTCATTTTTGCTCACTGTTTTATTTTGGATCCATTAAGCTTTGGGTTCTGAGGTGTCCTGTTCCTTTTATTTGACACGGATTGAACATGTAGTGCTGTCAAGGGAAGTTGTAGTTTTGTAATGTGTTTTTACTTATGTAGTGGTTTTGGTTTCAGGTGTTCCCACAGTGCAGCGATGATTAGTGTGACTCCGCACACTAGTGTTTGTGTTTTTTTTATTCCCTTACATAGGGGAGGTCCAGAACTTTTACATTTAGTATTAGCTTTGTGAATGTTTAAAAGAAATTATGATGCCACAAGTTTATGTTTTTCCAGGGATGGTTCTTCCTTGAGTTCTTGTGGGTGGTCATCACAGTGTTCCTATACACGAGGGATGGTTCTGGGTTGTTTTTGCTTCAATTTTTTTGTTACTCCTACATGGGGGTATGTAACATCTACAAGGCGTTTTGAGCATGGGTTAGTTCCCATATTGGATCCAGGCGAACCCTCACACGGGGTTGGGATATGGACTTAGTCTCCATTTACAGTTGCGCGCAGTACAATAGTACAGCCCTTCCCTGGTGTTTTATGGGTGACATCCCATTTGGTTTTTGTTTCCCTTCCTCTTGGGATTGAAGTTGCAGGGTATTCTACCTTTAGCACTACTCTATGTTATGCTTTTGGGCATTTGTGTTTCTGGGTCTTTTACCCTTTGCGTTATAGTACATTACGTCACTGTATATGATACGAAATGCTACGAACTGTATTTCTTGTAATGTTAAGTTTTTGCTTACACATAAAAAAAATTGTAAATCTCTTTTTAGGGGGGATGGGGGACATCTCTTTTCAAATGTATGTATCATACCCAACCTTTCTTGTCTTTATAGTTCTTTCTCAAGCGATGTTTTGTCTTCATTGCTGCATCCTAGAGACATGTACCATTATTAATTCTTCTTGTTTATAGTTCTTGCTTGATGTAATATTATTTACATTTTTCATTTTCATTGAAGAAAAAGGGATAATGTTATACCCTACTTAGATGTATAACATGTATGCTAGCCCTGCTGCCTCTAGCTGCTCAGCCGGAGTGTGAGTTGGTCATTGGAATGTTGGTGTGTCTGTGATGCCTGGAATGCCTGGAATGCCTGGGTGTCTGTGTGGATGAGTGTTGGCAGTTCGAGGTGGGCTGAGCAGCTAGGCAGGCTGCTCCTGGTGGGGCTGGTACCACACTAGGCTGGCTGGAGTCAAGACTGATGTAACTTGGGCTAAGAGATAATAAAGAAGACTTAAATATACATCCTGGCTCCTGGTGTCTATCTTCAAAGGACACAACATAAATGTTACTCTATTTCCTGAAGGCAATTTCCAGTTTAATCTCCTCACCTTTAAAAATGTATAATCTATGCTGTACGGGTGATTGTATGAATATTTTAGTGTTGTCGGATTAATAAAATTGTTGCTAGTGCATTTTCAGAGCAACTAGAAAAGATGATGTTTAAAAGTCATTGGTGATAGACGTTCATTCATCGGTGAACGTCCCATTGAACGAGAATGTTCACCTTCTTTCAAAGATGGCCCCCTCTGGAATATTCATTAGCTTTTCATGACTTAGCTGATGCACTAATAGCAGTCAATGAGTGAACTTTCTTCTGTGCGTCTTTCTACTTCTTTTTTGCCCTTGAGATAATCTGAACGATCGAGCTGGTGAGTGTGGTGTGGTTTCACATTTTTGACTATGACACTTACCAGTTCCATAATTTTCTGGTATTTGGCAATTCCATGCGTTTATTATTGATGTGTATCTCACTCGAGCTCTCAATGTTACAATAGTGTACGTTAAGTTGACTGCAAATGCACCTAGTCAAACTCTGTTATCCAGCCTGCAGCTGTGCGCTTCACTCATTGATTGCCTTACATGCTAATTGACTCGATTCCGACAGGAGGGGAGACTCACAATTTTTTGCAGCCCCAAATTACTTTATTTTAGCGGTCTCCCTCCTAAAATTGCCTCTTTTTCAATAAATTCAAGGGGGAACTACATTCTCCCAATCCCCCCCAAAAAATTCTCCCACTCTTCCGAAACTGAGGCATGTACAGCATTATTCACACTTTGCCTTCTTATTTAGTAGCCCACAAGATACTATAAATGTTCCTGTAGTGTTTATCGCTTGCTTAATTTTCCATGTCCTAGGACAAGCTAAACCTGTACTCAGATTATTTTCTATGATGGCTTGTTGTCATAGCTTTGTTGCTTTCTTAAAGAAATGCAAATATACCTGTCTCCAAAACTGAGTTTTATAAAAATGGCCACCCTCGTTAAAGTACTTAAGGTATACAACATACGGAATTTGATTCTAATGGACGATATTTCTTGAAGTTCAATTAAATAAACATTGAATTCAGATCTTATAATTTATTTATACATTGTTATGGTCTGTTCTGTTTTGGGGCAACCTATATAACCTGCTATTCGATTTACCTGGGGCTTCTCTGACTACCCCCTTTTGGTGTACACTCAAAAGGACCTACTTCCCTTTTGAGCAGGTTGGTGCTCTTCAGCTGCATATGTTTTGCCCCTAAGCCTCCCTACTACTCAACTGGCCTACCTGAAATGCGTGTCATCCAAGTAGATTACTGTCTCTATCTTCCTACCTGCCTTTTAAAACATAAAACAATTGTTGACTTGAATGCAGAATTTCGTATGGGACAAAAACAGCATAACAGGAACCTTAAAACACAAAACAAGAACTGTAGAGTACATTAAAACTGTCAGCTAATATAATAAGTGTGTTTGCCCATCCGTCACCTGCCCTATCTCTGTGCTTGGCACTTTGCTTCAAGACTAGATAAAAAGCACTGATCTGGTTACTGAAGCACAATACCAATACAATTTCCCACATAGGATCACATCAAAAACATTACTACCAATCACACACTCTGCTCTGCCATTTTATAGTCTCCCACATATGGGTTTTGAGGACTATAAGTGATATATTATAATACAACGATGGCTCAATCAACTTGTGGATTTTAATCTCCATTAGATGCAGAACGCTGTAATCAGAGAGGTGTATAATTAGTTAACTGTACCAGCATTGTGTATGTTTTACAAATGGTGTCATTTTTAGGTCTCGCCTAGACAGTGCATGCGCTGCTCTATAGACACTGTTGTATTTAATATGTGGGCCTCAGCCCACCCATAGGCTTTCCATTTGCCAGCTCCATCAACACTCTCATATTCTTTCTCAGGATTTGTCCACGTCGTGCATGCGTCATGCCTCTTCCTTTGTTAACCCTCCCCAAGAGCATGAACCAATTACTACTATCCATTCGCTGCTTCCATTTTAGGAACTGTTTGAGGAGCTAATTTCAACCCTTTGACATCAGTTTTCACCGACATGATCTCTTTGGTGCACGTTTCATAGCACTATACACCCTGCATGTAATCTGCAGTGCACACTTCAAAGTACTATTCATATACTCTTGCACTTACTTAATGGTCTTGTACGCTATACATTGTACAGTTTCACTTTGTAATACAGCATGTGCATTTGGATTGTGTATCTGAATACATGGTATGCTTATATTTGTTAAGTTCTGTTATTTTACTTACAATCCAAAAGTGTTTTAAACATAACCAGCACACACACTGCATGAAATGGAGCATGGCTTTCTGTGCAAATAGTAATGTGCGAAGGTGCTGTTCTTTTGATGTGCTGTCATGTGTCTTTTTGGTCTCTTTTCAAGAAAACACATACAGATCCAAAGTTTCTATAGTACTACACTAGTTCTGCCAATGCTCATATATTTAGCGTTTTTCACCACCCCTCCCTTACCCCCATGGTTTCTTCTCCAAACCTATCTGCCCATGTTTGATCCCCCACCACCACCCACCCACCCTCGTTCGTGAATGCAGAGACAGATCCCTGTCCATCTGCTCCGTCCCTCCCGTTTTCATGCTTGCCGCCACCCACCAAAGCAAAAAGTGATATAAGGCGGACACCGCTGGCTGCATCATAGCACTTTTTTTACCTTCTACCCACCCCCGTGTTCTGTTGCTTGCCCTGTAGTGTTTCCTGTCCCACCCCACCTGCCAAAAAAAAAGAGCTTGGACATAGCCATCTCTAGCCACGTCATATCTCTTTTTTCCACAACTTAGAGCCATGCTGCTATATCACATGGCTAATAGCCATTGACATTGAAAACGCTAAGAGCTCTCGCATTGGCAAAATCTATTGGCTTTGCCAATGTTTGTTCCATCATATTGCTGGTACGGACAACTGAATGGCTAACACTTTAAAAGTTTGATCATTTGAAGTTACGGGTCTCATTGCACATGCTAAACAATATAAAATTAGAGAAGAAAGTAGGTATTATGAACTAGATATTGCATGCTTGCAGGAAACTATAGTAGCGTTTACAGGTTCTAATTTATTTGGCCGACTAGGCAGTAAAACCTTTTACATAACCCACCTGAGTGAATCACTTAAGGAAGCTAATAATCTTTTATTTGATTCTACACTAACAGTAATCAGAGACATATCAGAATGGCAAGGCCAATGGATAATTTTCACTATATGTATAGATAATCATCAGGTACATATTTGCTCATTACATGGTAAGAATAAAGCTATATCCTAACCTTCCTATAGATACACGTGGATCTGGTATCCCGAGCAGGCTATATCATTATAGCACTGGATTTCAGATGTATTAACAATAATATTAAGCTTCATACCACTAATGTTAATTGACATGACCATTCCTCTAAAGTTTGTAAGGCCATTCTCCCAATTTCAGGCACAATGGATTTTACTGACCCGGGCATTGGCACAACTCCGAAGATATAGTTTCCAATACTATAGGAAACATTGTTTTTAATTATTTGTGGGCTGGTCAGTAATTCAACTGGTCAATACCACACAATATAGGTGTTGGGCCCTTCACCAGTTATATTAGAAATACACATAAATGCTCATAAGGCAGCGGACATTTGACAGTGTATTACTCAGAGAGTAGGACTTTATTATACAACTAAAGGCACATGTCAAGTTATTCCTAACAAAGAGAATGAAATCAGTCCCTAACCATAGTTAGGGACACACTTGAGGATAGTATATGAGGGCTATACAATGTAAACACGACAGCATAAGCTAAAGAACTCTCAGGGCCAGCTTCACAAAAGTGAACTTACACTTTCGTATGAGTTTACAATTTTTTACAGTTCGCAAATGTGTTTTACCTGTAGTATTTGTACGACTGCCTATCTTTATATGTGCAGTGTCTCCGCCACTCGTGATTGGGTGAGAGAGGGGATTGGGGAGGTAGTAAATGGGAAGGCTTGATGTTTTCTGGCTGAAAACAACTGGGGAATGAGTTGTTGCTGCTGCCAACCCCTCATGCAATGTTTGCAGGCATAATTACCGTCTGGTTCCCCCACACCGAGTAAAACCAAGCATGGGAACATTTACCCACTTAGATTCAGGCCTACCTGAATTCGAAGGAGCACATCCGGTTTGCCTAACTTGTAATCAGCCCCATAGTGTTTATATTTCATCAACTCACTTTTCACATGTTAGTAAAGCAACTGTAAAAAAATCCTATGATTACTAAGAGCAACACTCAGACAGCTCTACTTGTGGATGGAAAACATCTATTTTTTCTATATTGGTCTATCTCGATAAATTGAAGGGATTCATATCATTGAACGAATTCTCTGACCGGGGCTGAGGAAGGATAATCTCAGTGGGAGAGTGGATTTGAACCCAGCTTAATCATGCTGGTGTTTTGTAATTGTTACTTACAGAGAAGGTTTAGCATAACTCATTTGAGCATATATTGCCTGCTATTCCTACTGTGCATACAACCGCAGTGCTTAATTTGAGCTGGTGGTTTGGTATGAACAAAAATCCAGTAGATAAAACCATAGAGGATGCCTCTTGAGGTACAATCAAATAGAGGTGCCGCTTTAAAGTAAAATGCCCCAGGCTTGTAGGCTATTGAAGCCTGACTCCAGTTTGTTGTAGAACGAGCTAAGAGAAGTCTGAGCATCTATAACTCTATTAGTTGCCCATCGAAGCGGCTTGTCACTGCACGAATGGGGATTCCTGTAGGATTTTTTAAGACCACATTTTTTTCAGTGATACAGCATGCAAACTTTGAACCGCAGCACTAAGTTATTACAGTGGCTGGTGTGCCACTAGTAGGATAAAACGAACTAGTCTAAGAAACCTCTCCCAGGCAGTGCTGCAATGTTGGTGTAAAAAGAATTGTTTCAAATCCATTCCCTGGTGTGGATGTTGGACACAGTTATACCAAAACCATTTATCGTGCACTTTTTACAGACTGTTTCTACTTGCCTCATTCCAGGATGTTTAGGGTTTCTGAGGTTAGCTCCTTCCTCTGAGTCTATACACTAATTTGCATCTCAATGCCCAAGCATCTTCAACCAGTCTCCTCCAACCGGGAGTCATCCCAAACAATGTGAGCCCAACTTTCTGTGAATTCTACATCAGGAACCTGGCTCTCCCAGTTCGAAAACAGTTGTTCTAAGACAGAGGGAAGAAAAAACTGTATGAATTCTTCACTCTCAGGTAGCAGAAAGGCCTCTGACAGGTGAGTGGTTCTTCCTCTTCTGGATCCAACTGGTTCTGAAGTCTCATTAAAACAGGTGATGGCTGCAAATATGCATGAGTGGAATATTGCTAAGGAAAGCCATGGCAGCCTCATTTAGCAGGTTGATAGAGCTTCTGCCATTTCTGTAAGTTGTCCATATCGTAGGACAATTTCCTGTCTTTTAGTAGTTGTTTCATATATCTAAATCTGCATGCACACAAAGCGTAGGCCCTGATTTAGAGTTCAGGGGATGGGTGCGATGTTGCAAATGTGGCTGATATCCCGTCTGCCATATTACAAGTGCATTATATTCAATGGCAATTCTAATACAGAGAACAGGATGTCCATAATGTTTGTGATGGTGAAACACAATCCACCCAACTCTATGAGACGTCTGGCAAGGAGCCTAGGCCAATGTTATTTATTAACTAGAATTTAAATTTTATCTAAAATTCAATAAAGAATTACCTTCTCTGTAAAAAAAAATACAAAGAAACCCAGGTGATGGCATTTAAAAAAAAATGCATGCCATTGTTAAGTGATCCAAAACCCATCCAGAGGAAACTTCCATGTCGAGTGGGGTATTATTGTTTTATCTTCAAAAATTTCAAAAATAAATTCCTGCTTTTGAAATTTCTTTTTGAAAAAAACAATATATTTTTATAATTTGCTGTCCATCTCCACCTTGCTTCAAGAAGCCATCCAGCAAAGTTAAGAAGGTATTAGCAGGAACCACGTTGATGGAGGCTCCAACCAATGCTTGAAATATCCCCCAGCCTGATGGACATTTTCTAAATTTGACCGTCTGCACCTCTGCCAGGGCGATGTAGTAAATTATTTTGTAGCCCTGGCAAAGTACAGGCTGATTACCATAATTTAAATAAGGTCATGAATCTTCTGGTTGATGCTTCATATCATGCACATTTCAATGTTGGTCCAAGTCATGGGACCTTAAGCTTATGCTGTGTTATCATCTGCATTGATACTACAGGATGCTCTATGGGTTCGTTTTATTTTTTTATCCCTTTTGTCAGATTTCATCTCAAAGGATGGTGTGGAATTCATTGCAGTATGGACTGCCTGGTTATACACACCATTATTTCCCACTTTTTAAAAATGTTTTTGAGTTGATATTTGCTTAGAGATGTTTCCTTTTTGAGCTCTGGTGAAGTTTGTATTACTTTCCAAATGATGATCTAGTCTTTAATGTAAAAATATTGCTTTTACCTTGGCAGTTTTTTGTCCACTGTCCTAGGTAAATTAGAAACGTATTGGCACTACTACTCCCCCCAATAACGTATAACTTACTGTGTGTTAACCACAACAAATATCTTCTTGCGCTTCGTACCTTATATTAAATTTAAGCTATATTCAGTTTACTGCTAGTCTTTTGTAGTTCTTTTTTTTTACTATTGCAAGGTTACAGTAACACCATTTTGCAAATCACATCACTCATTACTGGTTTAAGAATGGAGCCAAGTTGTGTTGTTCTATTCTGTTTATTTCTCTGCGCTTCAAGACTCTCCCAACAGAATTAGTTACATCTTAAACTCCACAGGCTACAGGCAAACATCAGCCTCCTGGGCCACTTAACCAAGAAAGACACTGCACCCTCTGTATATGGAGATATACAGTCTTCCTCTTGTGTCACACAAGGAAGACTGATGAGGAGAATGTAGACACAAACATGAAATGCATGAGAATCTACATCAACTCATTTGAGGTACAGGAATGCTTTATATTCTGTGTCTGCATCACTATAATTCATTAAAAACCTGTGTTGTTACCCACCAAAGATGACATAGCAGAACAGTAGTCATTGATTAGATCAGTTGAAGATAATCTAGACAAATACATGAACACATACATGAAATGCACGGGAATCTACATCAGCTCATTTGAACTACAGAAGAGAGTCACTATGAATCATTAAAAACCTGTATGTTATGCACCAACAATGACATAGCAGAACAGTGGTGATTGAGTAGTTCAGTGCAAGATAAGACTCAACGTAGAAAAATTAATGTTATGGAATACATTGACGCTGCATGTTCAGATCGTCTTTAGTGAGCAAATGGCTCCTGTACCCTGATGTATGTCTATCTTGTCTATAAACGTTTGTGCCTTTACCACAACTTTATCACTGAAACCCATGTCGACCTGACACCCCCTCAGCTGGGATCATATTTTGTTAGTTGGTCTCACATATGAATGTATGAGAACACATATATATTTATAGATATTGATGGAAATATTTATCTATATGGTTTCAAAGATAGTTTCTGTCAAGTTGGAGAGTGGAGTATATGCATATTGTTTTAGAGGACCCAAAAAGGAACTTACTGTGAAGCTAATACGATCTTCTAAAGAATTAAAACCTTTTCATTTCAAGGTTCATGCTTTATGTTTTGGAAATAGATTAAATTAAAGATACGTATCTGACAGTAAATTAAGAAGTCTGTTCATAACGAATTGAGTCAAAACAGTAGAGCAGGTTATTATCTATTGTCTGTTTAAAGAGATGCCTTGTCTGTGCTATATTAAAGAGTGCTTCGAAGAATGGAGATTCAGAATGCCACTTTCGATCGCGATGAAGTTGCTGTGTCTCCCAAAATCAGGCTGTCAGGTCCTGCTTCAGAAAGTTAAGCTTATACTTTTTTGTAAGTTTTCCTTCTCTGGAGTACATACAATGGGGCCGATTCACAAAGGTAAAGTTAGACGAAAGTCTAACTTTACGACTTTCGATATTCACAAAGGGCATTTACTACTCACAAATGCCCTTTGTGAATACCAAACGTCGAACTTTACAACTTTCAGTATTCACAAAGGACATTTACGAGTAGTAAATGCCCTTTGTAAATCACGAAACACGTAAAGTTAGACTTTCGTCTAACAAGCCGCAGCAACTGAAGTAAGAGCGGTGCGGCCGGCTGGAGGGGATTTTCAAGAGAAAAACATAAGGGAAAATTTAATAAATAATTAATTTTCCCTCATCGTTGTCTCTCGAAACCCCTCCCCCCAGCCAGCCCCACGGTTCTTACCTGCCGTGGCCGTGGCTGCGTCAAACTTTACCTTTGTGAATTGGACCCAATGTGCGGAGATCTGCAACTCCTCAATCCCTATACTTATATGTGTGTGGAGTTCTCTGCCCTGATTGCGGGGTCTCCAGGTGCAAAGAACACTGCACATTAAGTATAGGGAATGCCGAGTCATAAAACTCCACAAATAATTTGTGAATACCTGAAAGTAGTACACTTATACAAAAATATGAGTTTACCTTTTTAAATGAGACCCTCATTGTTTGAGGTTACTGTGGGGCCATATCCCCAGTGCAAGTTTATTCCTATTGCATTCTGCTGAACAACACAATGTCAAAACATTGCTGTGTCACTTAAAAATTAACTAAGATGGGTTTTTATTTCCAAATCTTTAATCCCAGAGATCTTGTCTTTGGATATTCTAGCAGTTTTATAGCCCGAAGCCATGTTCCCCATATTAGCTCTTTGGTTGGTTCTGCAACTTTTTTATTGACAGTCTTATTATCCTACTTCTGATATAATATCAATTAATGTACACACAGCAACATTCAACAGTGCACAGAGAATAGATGGTTTGATTGGTCCTATTAACATAGAGGAATGATTACAATTACTGGCGTATGATTTTGCTCAAAGTCAATCTTTTCTGCATAGACATCCATGATTTGTTTTGCCTTTTTTCTGGACCCTATTTTTCCTACGATTAGGAAGCTATTCCATGCCATAGTGCATGTGCTCTGATGCTATGGGTCAAATTGGTTTCACCCAGTTGGTGTATTTATCTTTCCCTGTAAGGCCATGGTAAATGGCTCAGAAATTCAACTAGTGACATGAGAGTTAAATACCATATGTGTACAGCAATGTATATTTGTGCTACCCACATATATAAAACAAAAACAGATAGCTGCCTGGAGGACCATTCGACTCTAGCTGGGCTAAAGTTTGAAAGCACTACAATGACACGTGGAAAAGAAAGGTATATTAAGAAAGTCACAAAAACGTTTTTCTGTATTAATAGGCTACCCCTGAAATATGCATTTTAAACCCACAAGGCAGGGCACCTAATGCATAAAAAATCCCCAATCCGTATTTGAATAGGTGCCCTCGTAGTGCTCCTAAATCTATTATCTACTGTATAGGTTTAGGCTACATTCTCCATGAATAGGCATACATATGATTACAATTATTATTTTATATCTCCCGCTACGAAAAGAAAATGGTAGAAAAATAATTCATAATAGGTTATGTGCATTTAGTTTTTCAAATCTAAGTTAATGGTAAATCAGATTTGTAAAACCTTTAGAGGGAGAGTAACATTGCAAAATTTACTTTGTACTGCCTGAGGAAGAACTGACAGTAACAGATTTGCCTCTCATCATACCTCCAGTGGTCTATACACACTCTTGACTGGAGTTAATAACCCTCAACCCTACCTGCCAGTAGCTGTAAGCCTAGTCTCTGTATGCAGGAAAGTAGTAAATGTGTTAACAACTGACTCATTAACTGGAATTGGCTATCTGGGGCGAGGCAGGAACAGCTGGCAGACCAAAAGGGAGAAGTGACACTACCTCTTTTCCCAAGAAATGTCAAATTGGACTACTTTTATTCATTCACAGAGCCCATGTTAGACCCTTAGCACCAACCACACAAAGAAGGAAAAAATGTGAGTCCTAATCTAAATAGGAAAGCGATTTTAGAGAGTGACAGAGGCACTACTCATGGAAGAGGTGTTCAATCATCCTTTTTTTTTTTTTTTTAAACTTTATTGTACAGGGAAGGCTCACAAATACGGGCCTACAACCCAGCGGGCCGGCCACCACAGATAAGGAGCATAATCAACAATACAGAAACGCATACAGAATATCACAACAAATCATACAGAAAATAAGGGCTAAAAGCCATATAGCAACCAGCAGGGACAGGATACGAGAAGGTTGATTTTCTAATATATAGAAACGGGTACAACAGGATAATAAACAGGTAGGAAGTCTCGGAGGGCCGTGGTGGGCCGCGAACAGCCATGGTAAAAGATACAGGATAACTCAATAATGACAAATACCTATCGGTAAGGGCAGAATATGAGTCGCACCAGAAAAACAGTGGCAACTGCCGTTCCACGCCACCCACCACAATAAGAACATATCATATCAAACAGAGTCGAAAAAGGCCTATCAAATAAAGCCCTCCGTCACACAACCCAGGGAAAAAGGAAAAACCCCCCCCACGAGAGGGGGGAGGAAGGGAGGAAAAAGAGGGAAAAGGGGACAAAAAGCGAAAGGAAGAACGCCACCTCAAGCACGCGCCCCATGGCAAACGAGGCCGGAAACCACAAATCGGTATACAGAACCGGTAGTAACCAGAGCAAAATTAAATAGTGAGCCAAAGTCACAGTAAGACCCAAAGGCCAGCGCATCAAGAACAACCCACCCATGGGGACACATGCTGAGACCGCGTCCCGAAAAAGAGGACACACAAGAGCCATAGAACCAAAAAATAAGAAAAAGGAGGGGAAAAAAAACCCCCAAAGAAATGACAGACCCCCCCCCCCCACCCCGCAAGCCCACCCTGCACCCCTGCAGAAGGCTATGGCCCACCCCCCAGCAGCGTGCCTGTCGCCCTAATCAGAACCCGAAATATAGAAGAGCTAAAGCAAGATAGAACCATAAAGACAAAAAAAAGGGGGGGAAAAGAAGGAATAAGGGAGAAAGGAACACGGGAGAGGGCCATATAACAGAATCAACGGCTCCCACCCTCCCATCCGAAACATCAGTGTCCACGGGAAGACGAAAAATTGAAGGATACAGAACAGGAATACGACAAAAGTCCGACATGGTCATACCGTACTAATCGATCATCCAACCATTGCAAGACAACAGTCCACAAAGGCAAGATCGTCTCACCCCTGTCCTTTTCTTTCCAAATCTGTAGCTGTCCGCCTCACGAAGAACCAGACCACAAGGAACAGGAGGCAGAGAACAGGGAGGTCAAACTTCAATCCGCATAAGATGTTCCGTGCACCACTCGAATGATCCGGAGCAGTCAGAAACCATTGTACACAAGGCAGGCACAGTTCCGAAGATGATCTGAGGAAAGTCGACCCAGCGGAGTCAGCACAGGATCTACGATTGGCCATTCGAGGAGATGAAGAACAGGAAGAACCACCAAGACCGGCCCGGACAGGACCCGGCCCACCGACCCACAGCACAGGAGAGGACACATCACGATGGAGGGCAGCGAAACTCCGCACATCAGCAGAAACGGCAGCCACCGGGTCCATAATTTCCAGGATAGAACCAGCCGCACCTAGCAGCGACGTAGCCGCACACGCCAGGGGGGGCTCAAACGGCCCAGCGAAACGAGCCTCCTCCAGGTTAACAGCGGGTGCGGCCACAGGAGTACCCCAGGAGCGCAGGGCGGCGAGGATGTCCGTAAGTGTAGGAACACCTTTACAGTATCCGGTTTCCGTGCCACATCGTGGACCACCGCCGCCCGTCTCGGCCCGGCTGAGATATACAGGGTCGGCTGCCATCTTGGAAGCCCGGCGGGGTCGCAGCGATCCCCGACCCCCGACCGGGCCACAGCAAGGCAAACGGAATTCAGTCAACCACCAGCAGAGGCACGTCCAGAGCAGGAAGGGGGGCCACCAGAAGAAGGAGGATCGCCGGCCCCCCAATGCCGCCGGCCCCGTTCTCCGAGTCCGGGCGGAGGCACTCAAAATGGCCGGACCGGAGAACAAAGGGGGGGACAAGCCACAATTACGGTCAGTCCCGTCAACAGAAGGCAGCGCCTCCACCCCAGGCCGCGGGACCGCCTGATCAAACCAGAAAGCCGCGACCGGCCTCTCTGCACAACCGCCTCGTCGGCCGAGTCCACTGCGCCATCAAGGGCCGGCCATAGCGTAGCGCCCCGTCCGGGCGCCGCCAAGGAGACTCAGGCCAGTCCGCTCCGGAGGTCCCGAAGCGAGCGAAGGCACAGTTCCGGAACCACGGCACCCAGAGACAACCGGAACAGACGGTAAGTGTCTATAAATCGCCGTAGAACCACAGCGTAGCAGAAATTGTCTTCCCGGGGCAGGATAAAGGCAGGATTTATGTTTCGAACAGGAAAGTTGACGGAGCCGAGCTAAAGCGCGGCCATCTCGGACGCGAGCTTGGCTCCTCCCTCCTGTTCAATCATCCTTGATTGAGGACTTCTGGGAAATTGTACTGTGAAGCAAAGAAGAAATGATGCAAAAGGCAGGCAGGCATACAGTGAGAAAGTAGACCGTATTGGGCAGGCAAAAAGCATAAGAACTCCTGTCTCCAACAAAACCCACCTTAATACTGAGCACTGGACCTACAGGAGCTCGGGCTGAAGAGACACCCGGTGACTTGATGCCAGTTTTAGAGTTTGGTGTGCAGGGTACTCCTTCACAAACATGACCAAGTAACCTGCCACCAATCCCCCTGTCTGCAGGCCTCATTTTGAGATGGGGGGACCTTGACTATTCCATTGACAGAAATACTTCATCCAACTGCCCAATGGATAGTGGTGATCAGAGGAAGGATATTACATAGAACGCCCTATTTAGGGTGCACAGTGTAATGTATTTTTTCATGGCTCTTACTTCAGGGAAAAAACCTGCGTTTGAGGGACAGAGAAAAACATAACGACCTGCAGACTCAGGTGAACAGAGTGTGGACATCATTAGTTTTGGAGCTTTGGAAGTTAGATTCTGAAAAAGAATATAAAAGGTTTGGTGGACAGCCATCAAAAATGATGTCAGCTGTCAGCTGTCCACCAAACATTTACTACACTGAAAGTTACGTCTATGACTGCGGTTCCAATAAGTCTTCAGATATAACTTCAGGGCATCCCTAAACTTAGTGGAAAGTGTACCATCAGGATGGCCGTGGCACTGTCCTCTGATCACCTTTTGGACACTGCTCTGTCCATCAAACCCTCCAAGAGTTTTCAAAAGAAACTTTCTGAGCAATAGGAAGAAAAGTGGGACTCAGTCCTTTCTCCAGCTTTGGAGGAGAGGACAAGGAATTGAGGCATGCCCTGTGAGGTCACACCCTGATCAGCTACAAAACCATGTTCTTCCTGCATGGATGATATATCTAACTTTGAGGGACCATCATCTAGCACAGCTTTGGACCTTACCCCATGAAAAGATTTTTACTTCATTTCAGAGAATAATTCCTAAATCAACAACTTTAACCAGAGTGACCAGTCTAGTGTTCCTGGCCTCGCCTCCATTAGAGTGCACCTGAAATTGTGCATTGGTCTCAGTTAAGAATGAACTGCTACTGTCTATGGTTGCTTTACCTTTAAACTTAAAACTTTATACATCCAGTTGTACTTACTCAATTTTAATGACTTTGGTGTAATTCTGCTCATATGTTACACTATTGTTAGAAATGGGGGTCTCTAGTTGGCAATGGCTGGTGCCAATATCCAAATAGGGATCCTTCTTCCTAAGTCAGGGCAAGTGGGCTACCCCCTTTGATAACCCCTGCTCAACCCTGTGGTGACATAGCACGAGCAGTTAGGCCTACCTCAGAGGCAGTGTGTGAAGCATTTATGACCATGCACAATAAGGCAGTAATGACACCACAAAAGGACACAACTCGAGTAGGTATAGAAAAATAATATCTTTATCTAACGTTCAACTCAAGACTCTCAAAGCGTTTCAACAAGCTACGATGCACATAACCTATTCAGCAAACAAAAAACACTGACAGCGGAACCTTTTAGCTACAAGCACCTATCCCAATTTTTGTACTCTAAAGATAATATCCCCACTTTTTTCGGTGGGAGCTGTGTGCACACTGTTTAGTACCCACTGTCACAATACTTGTTCCCAATAGGGACTTAACAATTTACAAAAGAAGCAAAGGTGCACCACCCAGAGAACGTAATCAACACAAAATAATCAATTGTCCATATCCCTTTCTTTATTATTATTTAATTTTCATTCTGGATAAAACACTGCGTTCAACACAAAGAACAGCCGACGCGTTTCGTCCTTATCCAGGACTTCTTCAGGGCACTAATATACCAATATTACTGCCGGCCGCTACTGGTTTTACTCCAAACTTTTTACCTGTCCAATGTTTTGTTCCTTCAAGTTCGTGCTTCTCTTTGGAGCAATTTCTTTACTCTGTCCTTCCACTCACGTTTTCAGTCTCAAATTCCTGTCTTTCTAGGTTCCACCAGTGTTGGATCATCTTCTATTGTACTACACCATAGAGGAAAAGGAAACCTTTTGGAGCCAGAGGGTGGAAAAGTTTCCCATGGGCACTAGTTTAGACGCTTCTTCTATTCTGAGAATGTATGGAAACATATATACCCTTTCACAGGAGTGCACTAATGAGTAACAATTGTCCTGAAGATGATCAGTCTTGGTATTAGTGTGGTAAACCCTGACAGCACTGCTACACTGCAGGAAATCAGACAACCATTTCAGAAAAGTTGAACTCCAGGGCATGTTGGTTTGTGGAGGTGTGTGTGTGTGTGCATGAGTGTGTGCGCGTGCATGTGTTTGTGTTTGTGTGCCCATGTTTCTATATCTGTCAATGTTTATTACAGGCTGTCAGAGGCCTAACATGATAACCAATGACATCTAGAGACCTCTGAGCAAGAGAAGTTATCTCTTGTATTGTACTAATGAGCTGGCATCAAATATGGCTGTCTTACAGTAACAAGAGCTAAACTAAGGAGGTAAAGACATAACATTCAAAAACATTTGGCTGGGTGCTCTTTAGTAAGCCCTTGATATCTGCAGTAATAAAGAATACCAGAGGCCAAATCTTAACAAGCTTTGGTCAAGTCATGCTGCAAAAGTAAATTAAAAGCAAACAATAATGCACAGGGAACAGCTAAAATTGAAGTAGTTGGCCTGGTAGCACTTTGTCAGAAGAAAAACAACATTTTAAAAAGTTACACAGGGCAAGGATGGTGGGAGAGCTACTGATAGGAAGTGGATGAGTGGGCAGAGTTGGAGGGAGGGGTGATTGAAGCACAAACTGAGACCCTTGCAATACACAATAAATGATAAAGCAAGGCATTAATGTCAAAGTGTTTGTGGACCACTGTTCTTAAGTATTTGACATCAGGAAACTGCCATGGACTGATACCAATGCTCATAGACAACTCGTTAACTGATGCATAAAGCCAGCTAAACAACAACAACCTAAAGCATGGACATTTGAGTGGTGTCTGGTGACATGAGGTCTTACTAGACAATTAAAGCTGCCTTAAGGCAAGACCTAAAAGCCCAGTGTGCAAAAGATTAGCTGGAATTGTTACTGATAGTATGGCATGAATGGCATCTTTTGCCAGAAATAACTACCATCACAACAGGAAGTCCAGGGCACGTTAAGGGCACAGTGCATTGGCAGAGCTGCAGTTTGAATCTGCATGTAGGAAAATGGGAAGAATTATACATATGAAGATCTTTCCTTATTTATAGCTCCCAGAAAGGAGCAATCTAGGGCCCAATGCATTAAACATGTCTTTAGTGTTTCCTAAATTGTGACAAATACTGATTCACAAAATAGGAATCGCTACTATGTTTAGTTACCTTTCCTACAGGCAGTTAGCAATATTTGTAAGAATCGGAAATTGTGAATATGTATGAGTCCCAAATTGCAATTGTTGCACTGGTAGCCAGTGATTACCTCAACCATTTCAGGAAGTACATTTACTTTCACCTGAAGAGCAGAAACAGAACTTTTCTCCCTAGAGAGGACTAACTCATTGCAGCATACCCAACCAGGAGCCGAAGAAGGAGAAAGTGTATATTTAGTGTCACAGAGCTGGAGATGTTAGTGAGGTATGTGTCTCGCAACATGACAAACCCTTTCAGGAAACGTCAATGTCACTTCCAGAGACAACTAAGAAACAGAATTGAACAAGGATCTGACAGCACAACAGCACATTAAAGCAGTGGGTGTTGCATAAAGACTGGTGGACAAGATCGGGAAGTGCTGTTATAACCTTTGCTCCTGAATCAAGGAGATAGGAGCTTCCAGAAGAACGGAGGCTGAAGCTGCAGGTGGGGGACCAAGAACAGAGCTACAACCCACTGCCACTGAAGAATCAATAGAGATGACGATCCTTCCTGAATCCAATTCTGGAGTCTCATATATTGATACTTCAGCCTCTGCATCTGCTTCTCCAATTTCCATCTATAAAGATATCTTAATAAAACTCTACTTCAGTTCTTTTTTTTCCTTATCTTTATCGGATTAAAAAACTATATAAAATGAGTTGCAAACAAACCATACAATTTGGAGTACTGGGCCCGACTACAAATTCAGTGGAGTTACTCAATTGAATGTTGTTGCCATAATCAAGTCACCAAGAAGCCAGAATCATCAGTATTATACAGTACAGTATCACAGCACCAGAAAGCATTGTGCGCTTTCCCAAATCTATGGACTCAGGATAGTCAGCAGAGGGAGATCCCGAACCCACTCATCTTCAATTCACCACATACCCACACACGGCCCACAAGGGACCAGTCCCCCTGCTCAGGGCAGGGGTGTGTGATCACGCTCACGGGGTCCTGATGGGCAAGTCTCCTGGAGAAGCTACATTAACGAACACTCCACCCATGTCCACCTGGGGTAGAGTAAGCCCTCTCAAAGCCCCTCTAGCCTGCTACTGCCCGTACGGTGGTCGACCCCAGCGTTCAGCAACCCACCTTCCCCAGGTACTCACATGCCAAGGGGAGCCAGGGCAGGAGACAGCGGGTGGGTCATTCACAGGGAGCGCAAATCATCCATTGCCACCAAATTTCCAACACATATGTCCCACATCAAGACCCCGGTCCCATCTCTGCCCTGCCTACGGCCTCTTGGAGAGCATCCACCTCCACGTGCGCCTATTTTGATAACGTGCGGACCAAGCACAGCACCTCGGCCGGTGCCTGTGACTTCCAGGCCAATCCAATCTGGTGTTTGAATAGCACAAACACCAGGTCCACAAATCTGTGGGAAAATGTATCCCCTTTGGCCCTGGGGCATATACACAAGGGGCAAGATTCAGGTGTAACCGGAATCACTCTGTCGACTAGCACTGAGGTTATCCTCACGATCTCTGCCCAGGTCTTTTCTAGTTCCAGGCACTCTTATATTATATGAAAGAAGCCCATGTCTGGCATTGCACACCAAGGGCACATCAACGAGGTAGAGGGGAACATATGTGCAATACATCATGGTGTGAAGTCAATTTGATGTACATACAGAAACTATGTGTAATGAAAATGTGAATTGCAGGACACTCCTCAAACCTGCAGCATGACCTTCCTCCATTGCTTGTCTGTCAGGGGCACTTACTTGTAAGCCACACATCCAGCCATCTTGCACGCGAGTGTCTGGCTGGCTATAGTGAGCCATTAAAGCCATGTAGAGGGCCATTATAAGTCTGTGTGCACCTTCGTGAGATAAAGCTGTGTGTATTGAGACAGCACATCCACTTTTCCAGCGCATGGCAACTGGCGGGTATATTGCATTGTACAACAGGAAGTGACCTGCCAGGATGCCGTGCCAGTCCCTGTAATCCTGAAAGGATAACAATGTCCCTTTCCCATAGAGGTCTCCCACGTGTACTATTACCGCTTCCCAGCAGCTTGTTATTTTGTATAACCCTCCCCCCACGGAGCATTGCCATGTGCCAGAGAGGGAACAGTGCAGAATATTTTAGCAGGGCTACCCCATCGCTTATGTATGTCTGTCAGCAGTGATTAACAGCCTGCATCTGACACATCACGTGATGGTCCTGAGGTCCAGGTGTATATGAGTGTGCCATCCAGCTTGCCTGCACTGAGCAGGGGGCTTCCCCTCCCCTCCCCCCCCCGGCCATTGCAGCTGGGCTTCTGCATAATAAAGCAAAATGTTAGGGGCCCCGTGAGCAGAGTAGAGCTCCCATTTCTAAGTCTGGGGTTAAGAATCTGGGTGTCCGTTTAGATCAGAACCTCACTATGAGAGATCAGGTTGTGGCCTCCTCTGGTTCTTGATTCTACATGCTGAGCCTTCTGCGTAGAGTCTTCCCTCTTCTTCCACTCTCTGTGCGAAACATGCTTGTTCAGGCACTGCTGATTAGCGGTTTGAACTCTTGTAATGCTCTCTTGATTGCAGCAAGTGATTCCTCATTAGACAAACTCCAGGTGGTACCGAATACAGCCGCCCGACTTGTTAAGAACTTGCTTTTCTCCTCCTTCTGCGACAACTGCATTGGCTCCCTATATGCAAGAGAGTCAAGTTCAAGATCTGCTGTATTGTACATAAAGGTTTGACTGGTAGAGGACACGTTATTTAATTGAAAAACCTATTCCCTTCAAGCCAAGTATATCTCTATGATCAGGAGAGAAATCCCTGCTTGTGATTCCCTGTTTTACGAAACCTTGTATGGGTGGTAAAGCCTTCTCCTACCAAGCTCCCTACTATTGGAATCAACTTCTTTTCCAACTTTGGAAATGCTCAGATTATCTTCCTTTTTGGAAACTTCTTCAAAACTGAGCTCCTCTCAAACTAATTCGTTCTGGTCTGTGCCATTCTGCCATTCTGTTCTCAGCGCGGAGATACCCCTCTGGGGGTGATTCGGGCGCTGTGTTAATCAAATGAATAAATAAAAATTGAGGTCAAAGCGTATTCTGTGTCGTCCACCCTCTCTACCAATTTCCAGTGGTCCACCCTAACCAGGCCTGCATCCAGGGACAGTGCATCGATCTTTGACTGAAGGGTACTTTTAGTGTTCAGGTTTGCTGCAGTATTTTTTAAACTGGCTCAAGTGTCTGTCAAGGGTTCTTTCCAGATGTCGCAAAACACCATCCACCTGTGGCGGCCCACCGTCCCAGGGTGTGGAGGACACATTGGGCAAGTAGGAGGCCTTGAATGGTTTAGGCTTTACCATCATTGCGGGTAGGTTCCCTGTAATCACAGCAAAGTCACACCATTGCAAACAGTTGGCCAGCAGGTCCAGCCAGACCCCAAGATGCAAAGCTCATGCTGGTCAGCAGCGTGCCCCACCACCTGGGAGGTACCTAGGCTTTAACATCCAGTCCAGATTGGTCACTGTGTCCTTTGGGCCTCAGGGGAGTTGAGACAGGGTGCTGCAGCACTCCCCCCCTGAATCTACCCTGACGGTCACCACCTCATTGTTTGTTCAATAGTGTTCACCGAGCCCTAGCGAGTCCAAAGCATTCTTCAGTACCAGGATAGATCCATGACTTACCAGTGTCTTCTTGCAGCTATCTTAACCCCCACAAAGTCCCCTCAAGAAAAGCAGCAATGAAGTTGGCCCCTAATAGAGAAGGGGGGGAGGAGCAATGTCCACCCATCACAGTACTCAGGCTGCTACAGCTGCCATCATCATACCACAAGCATCAGCAGATCCACCTGTTCAGGGGCTTTCTAGCTGCTTCTCCTTGATGGATTTAGGCCCAGATCTCTGTACTAGTGTGAATGTATGACATTGTTCTGCTGTCTGTCCATCAATTGTTCTTTTTGCATTTGTTACCCCGAGTGGGACAGGTATTCCCAGACGTGGGTCCCGTACTCTCCATGCCACTGGAGTCAAGCTATCCTGGAAACCAGTCCTAGGATGCTTGTTTCCAGTCCAGGGAGGACCTGGCCTGGCAGTTCAGGCTGGACTGTTCCATTTGGTTGCAGAGCCAAGACTGATTTGCATAAGTGTCGGTCCAAACTAGAATGGCATCATGAGCAAAAAAACGATGGATTTAGGCCCAGATCTCTGTACTGGGGTGAATGTATGACATTGTTCTGTATTCTGTCCATCAATTGTTCCTTATGCATTTGTCACCCGGAGTGGGACGGGTATTCCCAGACGTGGGACCTGTGCTCTCTATGCCAATGGAGTCAAGCTATCCTGGCTGATGAGGGCTGAAAGCCCGAAACCGGTCCTGGGATGCTTGTTTCCAGTCCAGGGAGGACCTGGCTTGGCAGTTCAGCCTGGATTGTGCCCATTGGGCGCAGGGTCAAGACTGATTTGCATATGGCTGGGTCCAAACTGGAATAGCATGGGTAGCAAAAAAAATGATGTATTTAGGCCCAGAAACTGACAGAGGACTACAGAGCAATGCGAGCCGAGCTGAGTCGCCGCGCTACTGCTCTCGAAGCTGCCGCCGTTGGGGTTGTAGCAGCATTCTCCCCCGAAATTTGTCGGCTGCGGCAGCTTGGTCGCGGTGACCTGTACCGGTGGGAAGCAGTGACTCCCGGATTGCGGATCGTGGTCTGCGGGCTGCCGTGCCGGGGTCAGAAGTGGTGGTGGCTGCAGAGTTGCAGCACTGCAACGCTCTTCCCGGACACTAAAGGCGGCGAGCAGGGCAAAAGACGGAGGTCGCCAAACTTAGCCTGCAGTTACCTCAAGTACACAACGAACTGCGGACACCGGAGGAGAGAGTACCTCCCATCGCGGCAGGAGCCGTGAGCCGTCCCCCTGTGTGGCTGCGGCGGGCGCCGCGAGCTGCTCTCTAGCACGGCGGGAGCAGCGAGCACCCTCCAACGTGGCAGGAATCGCCGCAAGTTGCCTATCTGAGCACAATTCCCAACATACTGCATCTAATATTCCGGACTGAGGACAGACCCTCATCGCTGACCCTGTCCATGACTTGCGAGGAGCTGTAAGGACCAAGGGAAAAGCAGTATCGGCTGCAGCGGCGGCGACGACTGGCATGCACAAATCAACACCCCTATCAAGCCCGCCGAGCCTATGCGGAGGGGCACAGTGACACAGCAACTGGCGGTAAGGGGTACAGCACATAGCACCGGGTGAGGTGAGCTGGTGAGCTGGTGAGTGAGAAAATTGAAAAAGCCTGCATGCTCATTATCACCCCCCTCATAACCCCCACGCAGACATATTTAATGACACTGGGGGAAAGAGACAAGGGAAGAGACTATTATTAATAGGTGTACATGATACCTGGCTGGTGGCTGGTGGCTAGTGGTGGTGGCTATCGGCTGGGGGGTTGGGAGCAGGGAGCCAACAAACTAGCTAAACCAGTCAAGGAAGCTGAAGTGGACCCAACGATTTTAAGCCCTCAATCTGGGCAGTTTGGCCAGCCGGAGCTACAAGTGCCTGCCCAAAAGAGCGCCCTTTACAGTTACGGTTATAGCCAAACAAGGCTACAAAAATCATGTGAGCAAGCCAAAGATTGGGAACATAGGGTAAGGATACAGGCCTCAGCGTTTTACACCAATTGGAAGCTCTCACATAAGGCATACAAAGCACGTAGGACAACTACTAAGATTTCTGCAAGAAAGATGAGGCGCATTTGATCTACCAACATGCAGACAAAAGCGAAGTATCAACAGGGCACCACAACTGGCGTGGGGAATCCGCTAGTCTCAGGCAAGGTTCCAATTGGTAGTGCTCCCATACATAAATATTTCACAAGATTAAAATCAGAATCCAAAATAGACTGCCAAAGGAAATGGGAGGTGGAGGAGGAGGTGACTACCACCACACCAGGGAACAGTCAGGAAGCAGCAATTGTGGGGGAAGAGCCCCCATCTGCCTCAAAACAAATAGCCGAGACTACCCTGGGTGAATCAATAGCACTTGAGATGGAAGGATTCGCAGAGTTAGTAGAATATACCATGAACAGGAACAACTCCGTATATCCCAATCACCAACATAAAGAATGTAATAAAAATGACGGTGAATTATCAACCAACCTACAGGGCCCATCAACATTGGCAGACATCCGCAGCAACAATACGACTGAAACAAAGGCTCTTATTCACCATATAAATGACCAGAATCGGGATTTCCTGGAAGGTGCTGTACATACACGTAGCCAGGGGCCAATACAGAATTGCTCCACTCCAGCGAACAATATTGAACGCTCAAATATAAAACAAAAATTAGTTGACCACCATACCCCAGATACACATGTAACAGAGCCATTAAAAATAAACTCAGATTTAAACTTCTCAAGCAACTCGCAAATTATGGAGGAATTTGGATTGGTCTCAGGCCAACATCCCGGAATACAGCATGACCCGCACAACTCAATAAACAAAGATGCCTCAGAATCTATTTTAAATACGATATATACATCACTTCTGGCAACAGTAAAGGCCCTCACATGGCAATCGCACAAACTAGAGATACAATTAGATTTGATACATATGCTTGCGCAAAGCGTTCTGTCAATTAACAAAAAGGTGGATTTGATAAACTCAAAAATGGGCCAGTGGTTAACTGGAGAAACAGGAAACGGGGAGACCGCAAGTCCAACAAAAAATCTCAATGAAGAAATAGTGGAAAAATTAGCCTCATTGCCTGACCTATTTAAAACTTTAATAAAAGAATGTAGCCAAACACGAGCAAGCGAAACACAAAGTAAAATAAAGACAGAAAAAGAGCCCCTACTTGCTGGGCACATTACAATATCCAATAAATTGGAAAAAACAATGGGCATGTTAAGCACAACCAATAAACAATCTGCGAACAAATGCAGGAGCCCAATTGGGGGCACATTAAGTACAATCAATAACAAACTAGAAGAGAAGTGCCGGAGCCCAACACCCAGCGCAGAGGCCAGAGATGTTGGCAGGACATCAGTTCAAAGACCGTTTGAAGGACAACTATCCAGACGGCAAAAGAAAAAACTTCGGAAATCCCTAAAAATTAACACAAGGAAAAACGCAATGGCACTCCTACAAAAAACGAAAGAAGAGCCTAATACACTCAGGACAAATAAGGGTCAGAGTGATAAGGGCACAATAAGCACCAATAAGGATCTGAGGTACTATCCCATTGTTATTCCAAAAAACATCAGCCCGGAAACCCCGGCTCCAAATCCTCCAAACGAAAATCTAACTGAGGGCTTAGCCAAGGCAACCACCACAAAGCCTAAAACAGGAAATGCCGTCAATCTGCAAACGCAATCATATGCCGAGGTTACAAAAGTCGTTTTGACCAAAGACATCAGAACTGCAGAAAGCCCAGAGGCAAAGACATTACTTAAGAGTAACAAAAACAAGATAAGCCAACAGTTAGGATGTAACGCCACAGAAACTCAACCTTGCGAAAAGGCAGAAAAGAAAACAAGCGCACCTATGCAGGAAACTAGTCTAATGAAAGAAGGCTCTCTCATAACGGAATTTCAGCACAATACACAAAACAAAGCAGCCTCGAAATCGACACTTCTACGGCAGATGACTTCGGCCAATCAACATCAGACTTTTGAATTTTCCTTTGCCACCTTAGACGGGAAGCCGGAAACTACACCATGCCGGAACAATGACCAAATAGGCCTTAATAACCAATTAAATGAATATGAGAGCGAAAGCAATGCGCAGAATGGAAATAATCCGGGAAAAGCACACCAGCCAGAAATAGAGCATATAGTAATTTTTACACCTGAATTCGAGACAAGAGGCCCAGGTGACATCTTAAATGTGCTCAAATATATTATATATCCTGTCCTGCATACCCTCATTGGCCTACTTGAAATCAGCACATTTTGAAGCGGTGCATTTTAAAAACTGTCCCTTCATTGGCCATAGGGAATCTACACTTACTAAATGGTCTAACAAGCAGGACACTCAAAATATAATGGCACAAAAAGTTGTACTCGGCAGCTGGGGGATTTGTGTAGAGACACTCCCAACTGAAAGGTATCCGCACATACTGCTCCAAAGGCAGCAAAAATTACGGCAGAAGCGCCACGGAATTGCACTCTAAAGGGCATAAGATCAACTCCGAGCCTAACCTGGGATAACAATGTTAAAATCAAACTCGTGAAGGGGGAAGCCACCAGACAATGCACGGAGACAAGAGCGACATTGGGCACTACCGCAGAAGACTGGGCTTGGACCTCAGCGGCTCTACACTCTAAAGAGAGGACATATCCCTAGCACAGAAGCAGTTAAGACAAGAACCACGCTCAGACTTATATGTTGGAACGTGGCAGGCCTCAAATCAACGTTAGCAAATAAGGAAGCCTTAAGCCTCCTCAAATCGGGAGACATCTTATGCTTACAGGAAACATGGATGACATCTCCAACACCCAATAAGGGCTATCAGGCAATCCACACCTTAGCAATCAAGAGGAACTTATTCGTAAGACCTATTGGTGGGGTATCAATCTACGTAAACTTGAATTTGCAAGTTCAGATAGAGGAATGGCCCACAAACTCACCCGACATCCTGATTGTTAGTCTAAAGGGGGTAAGGATAGAGGGAATTCCAACCACAATTGCAGTAATTAATCTATACATCAACCCAAATAATAAAACAAAAACTGCTAGCTCAAGGATGGTTACCGGTCTAATTAGAGAATATCTCTACGAAAATCCAGGTCATGAATGCATCATTACCGGGGACTTCAACATGAGAGACCTGTGCAATTCGGCCGGCCACCGCGGAGATAATGCCCTGAATATCATGGAATCCTGTATCAATGAATTTGGCTTGGAACTTGCAAATCAAGCGGTGCCGCCAAATATGAAGTTACAACCAACCTTTAAGAATATCTCAACGCTGGACTACATCTTTTTGAGCCAGAACCTTCACAGGAGGTGCAAAGAATATAAGGTGACTAACACCACCGCAAGTGACCACAATCCACTATCAATCCTGGTCAACATAAACACACTAATGCACTTTGAACTTCTAACGGCGGGCAAAATGATCAATATGAACACGGACACTGCACGGATAAGACGTATAAAATGGGGTCCTATTAGCCAAAAGAAATATAATGCCTGGAAAAAGGCAACACGCATAATTAATCCACATACGAACTGGCCGGAAATCATTTTGTCAATATCCAATGCTATGACTACAGGAAAACAATTGGCATGCATAGGAAAACACTGTAGAAGTGGGCCTGTCATCCTTTCTGATCTAAAAGAATTCAAAGAGAGCAAAAAGCAGTGTCGCTTGGCTGAGCAACAGTATGGGAGGAAAAAATGTCCAAAGTCCGAATTCCGTTTGAAAGCAGCAAGGAGAGCGCATAAAAACATAGTCTGGGAATTGAAACAGAGAAATATTGAAGATAAATGGAAATGTATTTATGCATTGGTTGCCCCCAGCAAGAGCTGGGGATTCTGGAATTACGTTAATAATCTCAATGGTAGAAGCAATACACACAATGCAATACCTGCCAAGGAATGGGCAGCCTATGCCACTAAGTTGTATGTTGACCAGGAAAAAACTAGTCGAAAATCAGTGGCAGTTGCAAACCATTGTCTAGAGGGAAACGAGAATAAGGCCCTCGCTCTCAGCGAAAAAGAAACCCTGCTCACATTGAAAGGCATAAGGAAGGATGGGGCCCCAGGACCGAGTGGGCTACCTGGCAGTGTTTTTAATGAAGATCGTGCCTTTTGGGCACCACATATGTACTGTCTATTCAACCATTGCTTCAATACCTCAGGAGTACCAGACTCGTGGAAGGGCTCCATTTTGCAACCAATCTATAAGAAATGTAACATCTTACAGCCTGAGAATTACAGACGAATCGCCCTACTTGATGTGGATGGGAAGGCATACGCTAAAGTCCTACTGAAAGCATTAGAGGAATGGATAATCGACAACCAAATAATACCATATTACCAGACTGGATTCCGGGCGAACTCATCAACAATGGATAACGCCATAGCACTATCATACCTGGTAACTAAGGCCACAGAGGGGATAAACCCACCCCTGTATGCCTGTTTCGTCGACTACAGTACTGCCTTCGATGGCATCGACCGCAATATACTGTGGAAAAAGCTTGCAAAGTGGGGGATTCCAGGGAAACTTCTGGCAGCCATCATGTCCCTCCATACTGGCACATGGGTCCGCACAAAACTCACACAGTCACATGCAACTGGCAAGATTTATACGAATAAAGGGCTAAAACAGGGCTGTGTGATTGCGCCAACACTGTTTAACCTATACACCGTGGACCTGGGAGCGGCACTCTCTAAAACCATTATCTTTCCACCTAAACTGGGCCACCTTAAAATACCCATCATGCAATATCCGGATGATCTTGTCATCTTGGACCAAACCAAAGTAGGCATGAAAAGGGCATTGGAGACTCTTCATTTATATAACTCAGAAAACAAGCTCCAAACTAATGCAAATAAAACCAAGGTATTGGTATTTGGACATAAACCCCAAAAATCTCTGTTGGGTTGGAACATCGGACCACTCAGAATTGCTACTGCAAATAAATATACCTACTTGGGTGTACAATTCCTAGATACCGGCAGAACAACATCTCAGGCCAAATCATTGGAGACAAAATCCGCTAAGGTCACATACGCCCTATGTAAAATTCACCAGCACCTTGTGAGTCACTCAACCAAGGGTATTCGAAGAGTAATACAAGCCAAGCTATTTTCAACAATCAGCTATGGCCACCTGGCTTTCCTGGGCTTATTGTCCGATAAACTGGAGCATCTACATATTATGGCTTTCAGGAAAATATTCAGGCTACCACTTTCGACAAGGCGTACACTGATCAGACTTTAGTTTAACTTAACATCAATGGACATAGAATGCAAAAAAGACATAGTGAAGCTATACCACTGTGTTTACAAGGCTAGCCCGGGCACCCTAAGGGAAGTACTTCAAACACTCTTCATAGATCAAACCAGTCGTTGGGCCAGGTACCTTGCTTCAGCTAATAAAACACTATGCCTGACAACTGATCAAATATTAAATTTGCCAACAGTTAGCATAAAAAACCTGTTAAAAAAACAGGGAAAGACCATTTCAAGGCTCCGGGATATAGATACAATCAGAACTTTCTGTGGCGCTGAGGGCCTCGCAAAATCCCATGAAGCTACTCAATGCCAACCATACCTGAATGCCAGCCTGGGGGGATTTGCCCTTCAAAATGTCTTGAAGACCAGGCTGCTAACCCTACCAATAAAGAACTACAGGGCTCACTGGTCAACCATACCAACTGGAAACAGAGAATATCGACTGTGTCAATACTAGAGAGAATCGGCAGAGCATATCATATGTTGTTGCCCAGCGTTGGCAAGTCCGAGGCGCAAATACTTAAGGGCAATATTCAATCTTAATAGAGTAAGAACATGTAAGGAGGCCTTAACGCACATTTACACAACAACAGTGCCAATGGAGTTGGCACGTGCCGGGAAGTTCTTTGTCTCAGCTAGTCAGATCTTATGTCAAACGCAAAGTCCAGAAAAATAACAGCTTAACTACAATTGGCTCATCAACGAGCATCTATAGTATCAATAGTGATGCTTCACTAATTCCTATGGTCATGAACATCGCCACCCTAATTGAACAGTCTAATAAACAAAGTATTACATGGCCATTGGTGACTCGGTACCAAGCGTGATAAGCTAAGATGATCTCACAATAGGGCACTGATTGTCCAACCCGATGTATATGTACAAGTTTTTTCTTTTTTTTTCTCTTTCTTTTAAATCTTTTTGCACTTTAAATGCTCGTTTTATTAATCCAATGTTTTTTCTTTGTTTTTTTTTGTTTTTACAATGGTCGTAATATGTCTTGCTTTTGTAAATGATTTTAAGCAATCATACAATAAAGTATTCATTCATTCATTCATTCATTCATTCATTCATTCATTAGGCCCAGATCTCTGTACTGAGGTGAATGTATGACATTGTTGTGCATTCTGTCCATCAATTGTTCTTTTTGCATCTTCCCTCAGCTAGGCCCAGAAGCTCCCACCCTGCTGGCCGTGAGTTCACTCAGCCCCCTCAGGTGCAGCAGGCTTCCACAGGTGCATACTGTTTCATCACCCTCTGGGTTCCTGAGGCCATCCCCAGGGCTAGGTTCCCAATCCACAGATCAAAAGTTCACCACTGGGCCAAAGGGGAACCCCTCTCCCCTTCATCAAAGTCAGGAATCCTTTCCCAGGGGCGACCGCCACCGGCATTTTCTGTGCTGCATGTTTGCGCCTTCCATGCAGGTCGCCTCGCGGACCTCCGGCATATAAGAGCCCTGAGCGAGACAGGAGTTCCATGGCTGCAGATATTGTAGGGGGTGCCAGAACAACCTCGCTATTAGCTGCATTTGGCCAGCTAGCCCAGGATTCGGCAAGATTACAAATGGGCCAGGGCCGGAGCTCGCAGTAAAAAGGCTGGTTTGGTCGCCATCTTTGTCATGCCTCCCCTAATATCAGTACTTAACAAAAACACAAACACCAGAAGTTTTATTTAAAAAAAATCTTTTTCAAAATGCTCAAAAAAAGAATTTCTTCAAAAAGATCAAATACAGATTGAGAAAATATTACATTTTGTGTCTTCACAGTATTCAAATCAGTGCATTGTGGATAATGTAGGCCATATGCATGAAATTAATACTTGCATACAACACTTTTATATTTACATTTCAAGCTTCATGACCTATATAACATATCTAAATAATAAAACATCTATTTTACATAAACCTAAAACATAAAATAAAATAATAACATTGATAGTTAGTATAGGCAAATTTGTAAACATGTTCATAAGTTATATTAAATGAATAATTGTACTGTCTTTTTACCTACATCTGGACCTCCTCATACAACTCCATTAGAAAAAAAAATGTTGGTGAAACATCCTGTCACCCAGAATCTGAAACTGCTGAAAATGTAATTTGCATTCCTAGAGACACTGAAAGTTGTCAAGCTTCCAAAATGACACCGCTAAATTAGGAGACCCACCTACACCGTATGATGTAAAGCTATAAGGCAGAGACTATGGGGAATATTATCAAGGGGGTTTATCTCTGCTTTTTTGGCTTCAAAAGCCAAAAAAAGCGGAGATAAAATTATCTTCCTATTACCTAGCTATCGCTAACAACAGTTAGCGACAGCTAGTAGGAGATAGCGACCATCTTGGGCCCCACTTTGCATGTCAGTGATATTTATCACTAATGACATGCAAAGTGGGCGTGCCAAGATGTTAGCGACTGGAAACAGTTGCTAACATCGCTATCTCCTATTACCAACTTTTGGAGATATTTGCGCTAAGCGTGAATATCTCCAAAAGCTAACACCTGCCCTGAGCAGTTCTTAGCCATGTTATCCAATGGGAGGTGGATAACATGGCTAAGAGCATTAGCTCGGTAATGCATGAATATCGCTGACTTTTCAGCGATATTCATGCATTGCGGCCGTTTTTTAGCGCATTTGCGATAAATCTTGGTAATACCAAGGTTTATCTGCGATAAAAATCGCCGCAGCTCAGCGGTAAATTTTTGTCTCTAACCAAGCAATAGCGATAATTATCGCGATTGCTTTGTAATATGCCCCTATATTTTCTATATTTTTGCAGAATCATCAACATTTCTGCCTTTGACACAGATGTCATCTGTCCTCATCTTTCCAAGAACCTGTGACAGTCAAGTAATTTCATATAGACATCCAATAAGACACCTGATGCAACATTTGTCTGGAACAAGGGCCTTGTTATCTCCATTTCAAGGTCAAATAAGAATCATAGCCAAAACAGTGTAGTCTGGGTTGTCGTATTTTTACCTTATTTTTTTAAAACAATGTGTCTTCAACTAGCATTTTGATGCCCTTTAGTTACATCAAACATTTAATAAATTCCATCTTAGATAAGATATAGTATGAAAGGAGTGCCACTTTATCACTTGTTAGGAGAGGTCCTTTGCCACAGATTATTGCACCCAAGTAACTATCACGATTTCTTCGTATCACCTATAGCACACAGCACTTCCTTCCTGCTATCAATTATAATCCCAGGGGCTATGGTGGTGATAACTATACCGTTATTTTGCCACAATTGCCTCTCTGCCACAAACTGGAGCACCATAGACTCATAACTGGGACCAGTATCATTACTAAATGTTTGTTTTGTCCTACATGTGCGTCTATGTCCCTTTGTTATTCCCAGGTGCAGAAACCATAAAGCTGGAAGCCTCCTAAACCAGGAGTAATTAGGAAGCATTCATTTCTTCCTAATTTTTTGCACTTTTTCACCTTTTTGTTATTTTCACTTTCACGTCCCTAGGTAAGGGTGGGCCTTAGCGAGTCCATACCACCAGGGTTTAACACACAAATAAGTCCTGAAGAATGCCTGGTAACATTACACTGTTTCATGGCAGAAACATGTCGACTGATGTATAAGGAAACTACCACCCAATTAATTGTGGACTTTTTTCCAAACACATAATTTTAACAACCTGTCTCTAGTGATCAAAGAATAAAATTGTTTCTGATACACTACTGACTATTTTTAACTTTCACCACTCACTAGTTTAATTTACTTTACACAACTCGTCCAAATCTCACTATCCTGCTCCGCAGTAAATCTGGCGTCGCAGCACACCAAAGAGGCACTCGGCCTCTTTGGTGGAGCCCGATGATGAAGCATGTCATCACCAGGTGGTGAGTGAGGGCTTTCATAATAACAACCTTAATGTGGCCGTAATCCCCCCTCCTCTGAGTTGCTCCTAACTGTGGTCTAACTGAACCAGTCAACACTCTTTTTTTGTTTATTGGTGAAAGTTCAGGCAGTGCTTGATGTATACTGGTCCTTTATAGTGAAAGCTTTGTGGGTGTGTATCAGCATCTTTAATTGACATATCTTCTGAATGTGGAGCCAATGGAGCTTGTTGAGGTGAGGGTTGATGTGGATTTGTTTAGGGAGCACTTTTGAAAGGTCTGTAGTCTCTTCATGAGTTTTGTGGTGCTTTCTATGTAGAGTGCATTGTCATAGTCCAGCCGGATGGTGACTAGGACCTAAGTGCCAGTTCATTTGATGTTGAAAGGGAGCCGCTTGAATATCTTATAGAGATTGCGGAGAGAAAGCGGGCAGAAGAGACCGTGCTGTTCTGGTTTTTCATGGTGAGCTTGTTGTCTGTAATAATGCTGAGGTTGCATGTGTGGCCTCTTGGGGTGGGTGCTGGTCGAACTTCAGAAGGTCACCAGGAGTAGTTCCATGGGGTGGTGCTGTTCCCAAAGATCAGCACTTCTATTTTCTCTGTAATTGTGTTTTAGGCAGTTGTTTTACACCTAGTCGGCAATGCTTTTGGTGCAGTTGCAGAAGTTGGCTTTCAGGTTGGAGGGGTCTTCTGATAGTGGGAGGATGAGCTGGGTGTTGTCTGCATAGGATCTGATGTTCATTCCTTAGGCTCTGACAATGTTTGCAAAGGGGGTTGTGTAGATGTTGACCTGTGTCGGGCTGGGAGTTAAGCCTTGAGGGACACCACAGATGATGTTCTTGGGTTTTGTGGTGGAATTTGGTGGTAGGATTCTCTAGGTTCTTCTGGTGAGAAAGGATGGAATCTATTTGAGAGCGTCTCCACCTCTTCATGAGGGTGTGGTGGGATATAGTGTTGAATGCTGCCGAGAGGTTGAGGAGGATCAGGGCCTCCGTTTCTCCCTGGTTGAGGATGGTTCTGATGTCATCAGTGGCAGCGATCAGGGCAGTTTTGGTGCTGTGGTTGGTCTGGAATCTGGATTGGGAGGGAGCCAGAACATTGTTGACCTCGAACTGTTCCGTGAGTTGGCAGTTAATGGCCTTTTCAGGGACTTTGATGGGAAAGGGGAGCAGCGAGATCGAATTGTAGTTCCTGAGTTCGCTGTGGTCAGAGGAAGGTTTCTTGAGAAGGGTTTTGACTTCTGTGTGTTTCCATGCTTTGGGGAAGGAAGGCATGGTTATGGAAGAGTTGAAGATGGTGGTGAGCTCACTGCTGATCATCTTGCTACCTAGGTCAAAAGTTCGATGGGGATAGGGACCCATGGGTGCACCTGAGTGGACAGAGTTCATGATGGCTGTGGTGTTTTGTGTGGTGAGATGGTCCCAGGTGGTGAGCACATGGTCGGGAATCGCATCAGGGTTAGCGCCATGGTAGCGAGGAGGCTGAGGTTGTTGGTGGTGGTGGGTTAGAGTATGAAGTTTTTGTAGATGGTGGAGATCTTGTTGTGGAATAAGTCTGCCAGGGAGTTGCATAGTTCCAGAGAAGGGATGATGATCTTTTAGGAAGCAGAGTGGTTCGATAACTCTCTGACGATTTTGAAGAGTTTTTTGCTGTATTTAAGGCTGGTTTCAATGGGGTCCGCTAGGGGGCATGAACATCTACACATGAACAGTCACCTCAAAATACTTGGGCATTCCGTTGAAAGGTTGGCTATAGCCATCTAACTATGTGTCAGAGAACTGTCAAGTTGTGGTTTAGCAAGGAGCCTTGCCAAAATACTGAACATGTTAGAGGAAATACTAACTACTAATGCAGGAATTAGGGCATCAAGGTCAACTGGGGTAACTGAGGAAGATGGCAGATGGGAGATATTGATTCACTGCCCGTGACATACAATTGTGTGACTGTAAAAATATATGGTGGAAGCCCATAGTAGTCCATACAATTTGATAGAACAGGTCTTTTGTGTTGTGAAGTTTGTGAGTGGGGCCGACCTGTTCTCTTTCACCCCCTTGTCTCCTACTTGTGGATAATAGTAACTTAAGAAGGCTCAAGTGTGGGGAACATTTCCATTGGTGAGTCAACTACATAAAGAAGCACTAGGAGTTGTGCGTTCAACACAAAGGCCAACTACTGGATGTCAAATGTGTACATTGAAAAATGCAATTACACCTTTGAAGAAAAAGAAGCAAATTTAGTTAATTTTATTTTTTAAACATACCCTTTCTATTATGGAGTAATATATTCATAGTGTATAAGTTCCTCTTCTTCAAAATAATCTGTGAATGAATGCAAATGATTTTGTTTAGTACCCAATACACTCTGTTTGGTATTTATTCACAATATGTCTGTGGTATGGACTTTAAATTGCAGTTGTTTGTGACATCATTCCGGTGTGAATGTCCTTCAGCATCTTTTGTAGCATCAGGCCATAGAGGTGGCAAGCGAGGGATACTCCCTACTTCCTCATCACTTGGGAGTGTCTTTTCGCTTGCTAAATTATACAGTTTAGCACAGGCAGCTGATATTTTGCAACACATTGCTGGATCATAGCCTAGGGCATCACCACTTGTGTGCAGACATCAAAATCTGCCTTTAAGTAACACAAATGTCCAATCAATAATGCTTCCTGCTTTCCTATGAGCAGCACTGAACCTCCTTTCTCTTGGAGTTAGGAATGAAAGTGTGGAGTCATGATCTGTGGTCCAAATACATATTCACTGTCAGTTGAAATTGTATAACGTTGTTTTAGAATTTATCAAATACCAAAGTGTATCCACTAAGTTTCAATTTTACACAAAATTACCTAACGATCATCTGTCTCCAAGCTCTCCTCTTGCTAGCCGTTCATATACTTCACAGAGTCTAAAATTATAGGAGTTAAGAGTGCTAGGTCTGTGATCAGACATGTGGTATTAAATAGTACACTATATATTTAAGGAATGTAGGCTCTTTCTATTGTTATACACATATTCTGTTTCAGAAGGTGGACAAATGAGAACATGACTACTATTTACATATCAAGTCACTTGGGGGAGAAGTACTATAGCATAGAAATGAATTCCTGTATTGGGTGCTTCCTACTCACCAGGGGTACTTGGAAATGCAATGTGTAAATGTATTCTAGCCAACATTGTGTCAATAAAATGTCTACATTTCTGGCATAGGCCCCTCCTGCAACTGCAACACTTTGTTAGTGGTACCAGAAGCTAAATGGACTACTCAAAACCCAAATGTCTAGAGGGACAGCAGCACTGTGTCGTGTGGGTCTGCTTAGTACAGGGTGCAAATCATTATTTAAAGTTGGAATTGCCTGATTGTTAAAAACATATCTAGCATAAACCTCCTCATCTGTTTGTTCAAATAGAGTCGCCCTCTGTCTGAAAATCCCCTCTGCACCTCTTCCTCCATTGTTGAGCTCCAAGACTCTGAATCCTCTTTACTACAGCATCAAGTCAGATCATTGTGAAATATTGCAATGCATTTTAGGTTCTTTTTTATACTTTGCACCTGATTATCACCTGTTTCTAGTTGATAATATTTTGCATGTGTAAAAGGCTGTGGTTTAACGACCTTCCTATTTTTAATGCTTTGTACAGAGAAATAGCAATTCGCTTTTTGGTAACCGCATTTAGAGATTCAGTATTTTCTATTGCGAAAATAAGCAATCACTAAATATTTTGTGTAGTGTGCTATTTCAAGAAATACGCCTCATTCGACTCTTTGTAAATCACAAACACCTTATTTAACAGTCTCTAACCTGCTTGCTACTGTTTTGCGACTCACTTATTTTTCATCACTCAAGCCCTTAGTTTGTTAGTTGGAGAACTCTTAATCAATCTGTGCTGTTGATACCCTCTGATCATCAACTATATTACAGAAGATCAATTTTCAATTATTGGTAATGATCATGAATTTCTGAAAGTAGAATGTAAAATGTTCCTCATGCTGCATGATCATTTTCTGTGTAATTGTACTTATTTTATTAACACATAGAGAATATTGGCCCCAGAGCTCATGGTTCACTTTGAATGCAGCACCAGAATTAGAAAATCACGCCCCTTGGATCTGTTTTAGTAATTGCAATTTATGTGAGGACTTAATTCCAATGAAATTCCATTCTCTAAATATTACCTGGATAAACTGTCTGCTTTGCCTTTTAGTATAAGGGGTGGAAAACAGATTCAACTCCTTCCTATATTTTGTCACTTATACTGAGTAGTGACGAATGTATGTGGGTATTATTTACACTTAGATATATCAGCTGAGCGGTAGAAAATTGTACCCAGGCACAGCTGTCAACTGAGATGATTGACAGGCTCCCAAAACATGCCTTTCTAGTTTCTCAGTATTGTGCGCCGGCAAGGTTTTCTCTGCAGTTAATTGCTGTTTACTTGTTTCATGTAAATAAATCCGTGTGCCGATTGCAGTAAATTGGCGCCTCATTAAGGTACATTTTCAGCTGAATTAACGAAGAATTTTCTAGTTTGCTGAAAGTGTGATGATTGTTTTGGATGCTAATGTCTGTCTTTTAAAAATTCTATTGATTTTTATGAAAAGTGACTAATGAAGTGTTTCGACGGAAATTCTATGTTTAATTGTCAGAGACAGAAGCTCGGGTAAGCAGTGGTCTAAAGAGCATTGTTATTGCTTTTCCTGCTTCAAATATGTGATATATATATATATATATATTTCTTTTCTGTCAGAGAAAAGAGAATGTTTTCTCTTTCCTACACACTACTGGGAATAAATGTGTACTATCATGTTCTTCTAGGTCATTTCGTTTCGATAGCTAACTTCGTTTCCACCGCACTTAATATAACGTGCCAGGTGGTGCCAAGGGCACTGACTTGTCCCTGCCTGACAGAGCCTGTCCTGTCAAATCACCCCCAGCACCTGCCAGCCCTCTCCGGGTGCCATTTTTGGCCTGCACCTTTCCTGTTATGAAACCTTTAAGGATTTATGGTCTGAAGCAATTACTTGTATGAAGGATTCTGTCGTACCTGCACCTTGTCAAAGTAAAATGCTATTCTCTATAAAATAGACATTTGTTCCTTGTTCTTCTTTTTATAATAAGAGATTTAATAGCATGGTTTTTAAGTTTTAATACAATTGTAAATAACAGAGACTGAAATTTGTGTATGAACGCTTTGATGTTGGGCGCCAGAAACGAATGTGCAGAAGCCATTTAAATCTGTGATTTTTTTTTCATGCACCCAGAATGTTACTATTGATGGTGCATGTGTGTGTAAAAATGTATTTGCATTCCTTCATTTTCATAAGAATGGGCACATTTCTGCCATGTATATACCTGCTATTTTGCTCCTATGCCCTGATTAACGCACTGTGCATTTTTTATTTGTTACTGGTCATTTTCATGGCTAGAAACAGGAGCCAAGTGCAGTCTTGGAAACATGTTTAAACCAGCACTGCTCCCTTCCTCCCCACTCTCTTTCTTTCTATCCATCCATTCTCTCTCTCGCCCTCAAAAACCGCCCTCCAAGGTCTCCCACGGGAAAACGTGTAATGTGATAAAAGGCTAGTCTGGACGTGGTAATTTTATGACGGCTAGTCTAGACGTGGTATTTTTATAATGGCTAGTCTGGACGTGGTAATTTTATAATGGCTAGTCTGGACGTGGTATTTTTATAATGGCTAGTCTAGACGTGGTATTTTTATAATGGCTAGTCTGAACGTGGTAATTTTATGATGGCTAGTCTGGACGTGGTAATTTGATGATGACTAGTCTGGACGTGGTCATTTTATAAAGTTGTGCCTTAATGAAAATATGAGAAAAAAACTCAGCGAGGAGCAACCTAAAATGAGCACAAACTGGTGACAACGGACTATGCGCAGGTCTCCTGGTTTAGGAAAAGGATTAGGTTTAGAACTAGCGTTCATTTAAAGATTCTTATTTAATGTAATTTAATTTAATTCTTTAAGCGCTGGAAGTAAGATTAGGTAATTGAAACCCATATAGTGTTATGGCTATGGTTCTAATTAGTATGTTCCTAATGTTCATGAAATAAAATAATTGCAATTTATAATATTTTATAATTATATGTTAAATGTCTTTAATTTTGTATGCTTGATGGCGAGCCGATATAGGTGGATCAACATGGAGGTGGTCTATTTTAAAACTTAACTTGTGGATGTACTTGGAGGCAGGTTATTGGTTCTGATCTAGTGGTAAGTTGAGGTACCGGAACTCAAGGGATTAACCTGCTTCCACGAGGGGCTACCTTTAGTGTTGGATGGGCTGAGAAATTCCCAGACCATCCAAGCCTGATATTAGCAGAAACAGCGACACGCAATATCTCGAGGTACAGGCGTGATTTACTGCTGTACAGCAACAGTGCAACGTGCTACTGTATCAGACCCCAAGGTATAGCAATAGTCAATTGCATTTCCTGTCAGAACTGTAGGTAAAACCTATGACGTTTAATAAATGAAATGTTAGAACAAAGAATTGTTGTGGAAGATTTCTCTGTCCCCTAACTCTAGACACACTTACTCCTTAATTTGCAGTAGGTAGAGGGTCTTAATATGTTTCAGAGGCAGCATTTAGCTTTCAGACCAACAGTGCTGCCACCCTGTGATGGATGAATGTGGTATTTCCGTAGCGCAAACCAAGCCAAAAGTGGAGCGCTGTACATGTTCAAAAGCAAAGATACAATCATTGTGTGATTAGAGGTGTTGCTGGTTTGTGCTAGTCAGGCTCTCATTGGTCATTTGGCTTTGGGTTTTCTGAGGGTGAGATTGGTGTTCAGGGTAAATCCGAGTGACTTGTTGCTGGTTGAAATTTGAGGTTTCAATATATCCAGCTTCATTGTTGCTTATAATATCCCCACAATGAAATCCATTTCCTAATGTGGAGCAGTAAGCCTCAGTTTAGGGCTGCTGTTGACTGTGGCTTGCTAACCATAAGCCAGGATTTTGGTAGTATAGGATTGTTTTGTAAAAATTGCCAGACACTTTTTGTCTGGAGGGATTAAACCTGGACCAGAAAGACTTTCATAGTGCACCTTTTGAGGGATAATAGGATATTTTTTTCTATAAAATCGGAGAAGGCTTTGGATTAATAAAAACTAATAAATAAAGTGAAGGTGTTCATCCTGCGGACAGTGTCTTCAAAACTCCACATTTCCACAAGTCAAGTATATTTTTAAGATGGAGTGGAGTGCATCTAAAATATAATATCTCTTGAAAACTAATCATTCTAGAAAATGCCATCACCAAAGAGCCTCCATCAGGCCCTCTGCTTGGCAGTATTTTTGACAATTCCTCAGGGATAGTGATAAGTCCCCACATGGTAAGGAGGTCTGTGGCTAAATGTATATTGATACAAAAATATTGCTCCTTTCAGAAGTCGATAAAATCATAAGCATCATAGGCCTACCATCGCAGTTTGTGTTTGCGAAAAGCTATTGACATTTAGTGGGCAATCAGTTTAAGTATCTTGTTTAACAAAATATTTCCACCAACGTTCAGTGACACATAATGGAGACACAAAAGGAGTAGTGAATTCCCCCGCAACAAATCAGGCACAGGTCACTTAGGAGTTGTGGAAAAGCAAGGTTGCTGTCAACTAGGCATGCTATCTAAATGATACAAACGTATACATCAAGGGGATCATTATGATGTCGGGCTGAAAGCCTCCGCCTGACAGTCAAAATCTTCCCGACCACATCGGAGCCCTTCCGACCGACTAGGTCAGTTTACAGTCTGACCGCCCGATTATGATGTTAGCGGTCAGAACGTAAACTGGCCGGTCATTCCAACTTTGTTCCGAAAGACTCGTGGAGTATTCCTGTTGGTTGGAACTGCACCGTAACCCCCAATGGATAGTGTTTCCACAGTCAGTATTACATTGTCGGTTTCCAACAGCCTTTCAGCGCTGGCCTTTACGACATGAAAAGGTTTTTTGAAAGTGACCTTGGGTACCCATGGTAGGGCCCCCTTGCCCCGGCAGCCTACGGTTGGTGGCCAAAAGGGACCAAGAGGGCCCCTAAGGTGCCCCCTCTAAAATCGTAATCCGGCTGTCAGAACCAGCGACTGTCAATCGGTCGGTCTCTAATCCGAGACGGTGTCAGGCGGAGGCTTTCGTCCCGACATCGTAATGAGACCCCAAGTGTAATGTCAATGGAAAATACCTTCATATATATAATTGTAGCTCAGGGGGTCTGCCATTAAAGCAGTACCCCCACCAGAACTGTGTGGCCCCACCACAAGAGCACCTCCCAGCAGAACTGTGGGTCATCCGATACAAGTGTGGCCCCCGGCAATACTGCGGGTCCTCTGCCATGAATGCGAGGCCCTTTGTGAATCGGGCCAAGAATATTTAAGCATGGGGAACAGCAGTGTTTTTATTTACAAACACACAGAATTAATTCAGCATGTGTGGCATGAAGTGCAATTTTCAGCTAATGAGTGTGTTTATGAGAATCCACTGGTGATAGTGCATGAGTGAGTTTAATAAATAAGTTAATGCATAAGGCAAAACTCTGAAAGTGTGGCGCTGTGCATGTATGTAGTGGAGAGTGAGTGTAGGAGAACATTTTGAATGTATTGCTCATTTAATAAAAACCATTACAATAAAAGAACAATAGAACTGATTTTTCTTTTCAAAACACCAATGCTACAAATGTAACACAAAACAGTTAGTTCAAACAGTGCACGGTAGGTCTGGGAACAATTATTGAGTCCACCGAAAAGTTAACACCCATTTCATTTATGCTTACTATTGTTCAAATTTGCTAATTCTTTTCACGTGCCTAGTTCTGCTTTTGTGCAAAATTGCATTTGTAATCCACACTGTCCATCTAATCTACAAATCTTTTAAGTCAATCTACTCAGTCGCCTCAGGCAGTCGTTTTCTAAAACATGTGAGCCGAAGGAGGTGTAGAGAGTACCCCCCACTTTCTGTAATTCGGATCTTCAACTAAATATCAGACCCATGAAAACACACTATGTGGCTTCCTTAATTGTCCTAACTTTCAGGCTATTAGAACATGATCGAAAAAACCTCCTCCTTTAAATCAGTCAGAAGGGACAAATGCAAATCACATGTGCCTAGACTCAAAGCGGTAGCCACACACTATGCAACACTTGCTACAAGCTTGATTTTTCAGGGTTCTAGAGTTTTGAGTCGCAACAAAAGAAACTCCAATCTTATATATTTTGATCAACCATTGTTCCATATTAATAAATAGGTTCAGTTGTGGAGTAGATAATAAATATGATGTAATCAATTGCGACCTCTCAATAACTTTTCAAGGTTGTCAATATTTTTTTCTGAATTAAGTTATTATCTTCACTTCCAGTTTTGCTTTTGATTTGTTTCCCGGAACTCATTTATTGGCATCTGTTTCTAAATTCTGTCTAAATTGTTGAACTATGGGTATGAATTTTTAGGTGTGCTTGTTGTTCTTTCCAAATCATGTACTTAATGACCCACCTGGAACATTTCTTAGGCTGAAAGAGTATATAATAACTTGGAGGTCTGCCATTGTACAAATGCTAATACATCTAAATGCCAGTCTTAGTTGACATATTGGTGTGTTCTTTGGTGATGTAAACCCCAACCTTATCCTAGCTCGAAAGATTTTTTTCTAAATCTTCATGGAGTTTTGTTCCATACACTGAGGAGTCAAAGATGACAAATTTTACCCTTAATAAATCTAATGTGAAAGTGACTCTAAGGTTATTTAATCTTCGATAGAGTTTCCATAGTTGACACTGTAAATAACAAATTTTACCCTTAGTAAATCTAATATGAAAGTGACTCTACGGCTATTACATTTTTTTTATAGTTTCTGTAGTTGACACTGTAAATAACAAGCTCAGTTGGGAATATCGTAAAGCTGATTTTTGCAGGTGAATTTACGGTATACAGACATAATATCGATTCCAAAATATAGAATAGCACTAATATCGAAGTCAAAATATAGAATGGACCAAATATTGAATGGAAAGAATATAGTGGTGAAAAATATCGAATTGAAGGTAAGTAATGTAATATCGATTTTTAAAATATAGAAAGTTGAAATATAGAAGTATATAATATAGGTATTAAAATATATCGAATTTTTAATAATATCACATTTTTGAAAGTTTTTTTATGTTATGTTATTTAATTTTTGCGTGATTTAATTCTGTAGCGGGATGTGGGTTTATAGGGGAATAGGGTGGGAAGTAATTTATTTGTAATTAATTAAATATGGTTATTTATTTATTGGTATTTATTTTGAATTAATTGTTAATTAATTATTAATTTGTAATTAATTAATTTTTAATTGGTAATTTTTTTTATTGATTTATTGATAATTATGTTAATTTAATTTATTAATTGTCCGTAGCGGGTTGTGGGTTTATAGGAGAATAGGGTTGGAAGTAATTTAACTGTAATTAATTAAATATGTTAATTTATTTATTGGTATTTATTTTGAATTAATTGTTGATTAATTATTAATTTGTAATTGAATAATTTTAATTGGTAATTAATCTTTAATAATTGATTAATTGATAATGATGTTAATTGTATTCATTTATTTTCCATAGCGGGTTGTGTGTTTATAGGGGAATAGGGTGGGAAGTAATTTAATTGTAATTAAATAAATCATTTGTATTTATTTATTGGTATTTATTTTTAATTTATTGTTAATAATTGTTAATTGGTAATTAATTTGTATTAATAGGAAACTCATTCTAATAACTAGTATTTATTTGTATTTTTAATTGATTAATTATTACATAATTTTTAATTGGTAATTTATTTTAATGAATTTTTTATTGGTATTGATATTTAATTTATTTTTATTAATATATTAAATCTTTACTTTCCCTACTGTTAAAATTACTAGAGTGGGAATAGTAATTTTTATCCCTACGCTATCCATCACTTTCCCTATTCTTGCACTCTCTAGAGTGGGAATAGTAATTTTTACCCCTGCTCTATCCAACGCTTTCCCTACTGTTGCACCCTCTGGAGTGGGAATAGTAATTTATACCCTTACGCTATCCAACGCGTTCCCTTCTGTTGCACTCACTGGAATGGGAATAGTAATTTTTACCCCTACGCTATCCAACGCTTTCCCTACTGTTGCACTCTCTGGAGTGGGAATAGTGATTTTTACCCCTACGCTATCCAACGCTTTCTCTACTGCTGCACTCTCTGGAGTGGGAATAGTCATTTTTACTCCTAAGCTATCCAACGCTTTCCCTACTATTGCACTCTCTGGAATGGGAATAGTTATGTTTACCCCTACGCTATCCAACGCTTAAATCTGTACTTTCCCTACTGTTGCACTCTCTGGAGTGGAAATGGTAATTTTTACCCCTATGGTATCCAACGCTTTCTCTACTGTTGCACCCTCTGGAGTGGGAATAGTAATTTTTACCCCTACGCTATCCAATGCTTTCCCTACTGTTGCACTCTCTGGAGTGGGAATAGTAATTTTTACTCCTAAGCTATCCAACGCTTTCCCTACTATTGCACTCTCTGGAGTGGGAATAGTTATGTTTACCCCTACGCTATCCAACGCTTTCCCTACTGTTGCACTCTCTGGAGTGGAAATAGAAATTTTTACCCCTACGCTATCCAACGCTTTCTCTACTGTTGCACCCTCTGGAGTGGGAATAGTAATTTTTACCCCTGCACTATCCAACGCTTTTCCTACTGTTGCACTCTCTGGAGTGGGAATAGTAATTTTTACCCCTACGCTATCTAACGTTTTCCCTACTGTTGCACTCTCTGCAGTGGGAATAGTCATATTTACCCCTACGCTATCCACCGCTTTCTCACCTGTTGCACTCTCTGGAGTGGGAATAGTAATTTTTACCCTCCCGCTATCCAACGCTTTCCCTACTGTTGCACTCTCTGGAGTGGGAATAGTAATTTTTACCCTCCCGCTGTCCAACGCTTTCCCTACAGTTGCACTCACTGGAGTGGGAATACTGATTTTTACCCCTAAGCTATCCAACGCTTTTCCTACTGTTGCACTCACTGGAGTGGGAATAGTAATTTTTACCCCAAGTACAAATATGTGCCTGTAATCGATATCCTTTGATCTCTCATGAACCATCAGTATATGGATTTTGTTTTTCCGATTTCATGACCTTTGTTTTTGACAGATCCATTTTTATTAAGTTTCTTCATTATACTCCTGAAAAAAAAGTTTAAGGATCATCTGTGTTGCATGTCTGGCCCCAAGTCTTGGGAGAATATTTTTTGCTGCTCTAAAGATGAAAGTAAGTCCACTGTATATAAATTAAAAAGTAAAGGCGCAAGTTCACAACCTTGATTTAACCTCCGATTAGGTGGCATTTATTTGGAGATTTACCTTTTATTTCCCATCTGTATCTGAACCCAGTTATCTGTGTGCATAAAGCAGACTACACTGAACAGTTGTACTGGTATATTCCAAGCCCGTAACTTTCCCAATGATGTTTGTCTGTTTACTTTGTTGAATGTGACACTATAATCAAGGGTAAACATACAACGCATGTCATTAACCCACATTTTTTACTCCGCAGCAACTTTTACAATGCAGGGCTTTACACCGCAAGCCATTACACGGCATTCCCCATTACAACGCCCCGGTGGAGTTAGAATAGTAAATTTCGTTGTAATGGACAATGCATTGTAATGACTTGCGTTGTAAAGCTCTGCATTATGAAATTTGTTGTGGAGTAAAAAATGCGGGATAATGAGACGCGGTGTAAACGCGCACGGAGTAAAGTGTCATATTCATAATCAAGGAACCAGACTTAGAAATATGTTCTTTTGACAATGGCCTTTTCTTCCAGAAGATTAATTGTTGTAATAATATCCAGTGTTTTGGAGCCTTTTCTAAAACCTGTTTAATATACCTGTCGGATATTTAGTTACTGACCCAATCTTTTAAGTCATGCAGTAGTTATCTGGCATAAACCTTGGCCTCACTATTCAATAATCCTATTGATCTGTAGGTCTGTGGGTAATTTATAGACCCTTTCTAATGAAAATGGTGCAATATTGACAAGCGACTACTCCAGATATTGGGGTCTGTTTTAAAAACTGGTATTGGGAGCCCATTAGGGTTGGTTGCACTAGTACTCCTCAATGAGGGCAGTAATTTTATTATGGCACTTTCAGCTGCGGCCCATGCAGGTAAGAGCGGTAGGGCAGTGGGGCGCGGTTAGGGGAAAGAGTCGACAGACTACCACAAAGGCAAATTAAATAAATTATACATTTTCCCTCATTGTCTGTAGTACTCCCCCCACCACCCTATCGCTCTTACCTTCACGGGCCACGGCTGGGCATTTTAGAGGCTTCAATGTCGATTTACCTTTAGCTTCCAAGACCCCTATCTTCATCTATTGTCCAGTGTTGATTTTTCTAGAGGTATCGGCTTTAATCTTAGCCTTTATTATTACTTTTGCATTACATCGCAAGTCCCTTCTAGTTCCGGGGGAGCAGAGTATAATTTCGAAACACAATTTTCCTAAGTCTTAACATCAATGTTATTATTTGAGATTGGGACTAGTTCTAGATTGTGTATTAATCTTCAAAATTCCTTGGTGTCTCATGAAAGGCCCACTTGCTAATATCATATCATATTTCCGTTTCAAACGTGACTTTCATTCCCAGCACTTTTACTGAATACTTTCTTTTAAGACATTTGATGGCTAGTTTTGTAGAAGTTCGTCCATATTTTTAACGTTGCTTTGTCAGTTTGTTAAGTTCTTTTCTCAAAACTCTTAATTCCTCTGTATACCAAGAAGGTTAATTCTTCTTTACAAGCAAACTTTTGAATTGAGGTTTTGCTATTCTTTTGTTGTTGTCCTTCCTACCAGCGAGTTGATTTTTTTCCCAGTCTTTAATAATGCTGTCCACTGCTTAGTAGTGCAGATATGGTTCAACAGTTCAGCACATTGGGCCGGGTTTCAGTTACGGTATTTCTCCTCTGAATGCAAAACCCATCTTAATTGACATTATCTGGTGTATTTGTCTTCAGAGGATATTACATGGAGTTGGTTATTGTACTGTAGACCCCATTTAAAGTTTTGCCACCTGTGGCAAGATGTTATAACTGGGATCCTTGGTTGGCTAAAGTATGCACCCATGCCTGGCAGGAACCATCACTCTAGTCAGGGTAAACTAGATACACGCTAAAAAATAATGTATGCTTACCCTCGGTAACTTGGCACAGAGCAGTCAGGCTTATAAAAAGATGCAACTGTAAAGTATTTGTGCACTACATACAGTAACACAACGAATACACCACAAAGAGACATCACCCAAGTTTAGAACAATAGAAAATATTTTTCTGCGTGAAAAAAGGCCAAAGCAACAAAAACCCAATCACTGGAAGTCGAGATATGAACTTTTAAAGATTAACAGCCAATTTCAATTTATTTTATTTATGATTTTGGAACTCACATGAGATCCACATAAAAGAGCAACATAAAAGAAAATTACAATTACATGCAAATACAAATACGGTGGAGAAGTAAAAAAAGCAATTTCATATCCATTAATATAAGTCTAGAAAACATTTAAAATAGTTAAAAATTCTATAGCAAAACATTTCATTAGGGGGATTGTAAATGGCATCCATTAAAGAGCTGGCAGTCAAAATACTTAATTGTAAACAAATTGGTCTCAACCACTTTCGTCGGAATGACAATAGAGCCAGGCATACAAAAAGAACATGAACAATGTCCTGGATCGAATTATTACACTGGTTGCACATTGCTGAGGAACCATACCATCTGGATAATAAATTGTTCAAAGGGAGAAGGTCCTGTCTCAAAAGGAACCAAAAACGCCGTATACCATGAGGAAGGTTTCAAGAGGCATAAGGTTGCATGTTTCTAAAGAAGTAGGATCCAATGACCGAAGAGACACCTTTCTTTAGGATACGGGTATCCTTATCCATCCCAAAACTTAGATTCCATGTAGCCAGTCTTAGAGTGGACTTCAAGTGGTGTGTAGATAGTGTAAACAGAGTTAATTCATCCAATTGCAATAGAGCAACCGCTTTCTAAAGTTTTTTAAAATTAGAGAATACTCTTTGTGGAATCCCAATAGTTCTTTTTGTATAAGGTATCTTAGAGTATCCGGTTTTCCCCTTGCCAGACATGAAACCCATCGTACTATCCCAGCAAGGCCCTGAATCCAGCTACTACGCATACCAAATTCTAACCTAAGGGAGGCCACAGTACAGCCATTGTTAACCAAAGTTAAGTACCGTAAGAGTCTACCCTCAGTAGTATGTAGGAAACCCCATTGCCCTAGTTCAAGTAGTTCGGTACCATAAAGTAAAGAGGCTGGGATTTTAGCGCGGAAGGCCTCTAACATATAAACAAAATGTCTTTTGCCTGTAGATTTATAAAAGGGGGTGGTGATGGACGGAGCATCTGAGCCAGTCAAACACTCACCCCCAGTCAAAAGATCTGGGTTTGATCCATCACCGTTCTTTAGCCCACTCTGCCACCCCAGTTCAGACATGGCTATATACAAATCAGTCTGACCCTGTGCCTCATGGGAACAGTCCAGCCCGAACTGCCAAGCCATGCCTTCCCTGGACCGGAAACAAGCTTCCGAGGATCGGTTTCTGGCATTACAGCCGTCTTCAGCCCGGCTTGCTTGAATCCAGTGGCAAAGTGAGCAAGGGACTCACGTTTGAGCATACCTTGCCACACTTATGGCGGCCAAAGCAGTACAAAAGGTTTATAGAGCGCACCTAAACCCTTGCCTTGTGCCATTGCGTTCCGAATGTTATAATCTATATGGGCTTTATCACTCAAATTAGCAGATACTATTTTCCCTACAAAGACATATCATTTTACAACTTCTAACTTATGTCCACCTACCGACCACATAAAATTCCCATATATCTGTTTTTTCTTTCCTGTCATACACATGACTTTACTTTTTAAAATATTTATCTGCAAGTGGTGAGTCTCTGCATATATGTGAAGTGCCTGCAGACGGCTATTTAATCCTTTTGGAGTTAGGTCCAATATTAATATGTCATCTGCATACAATAAACATATAATTGGTTTATCCCCCAAAGCAGGGGCAATACCTTCACATAAGGATAAGGACTGGGGAAGGTCAGATATATATAGGGAAAATAGTAATGGAGCCAATAAACAACCTTGTTTTAGTCCATTGGCGGAAGGAATGACTTGAGATAGGCCTCTTTCCCCTCCCTGAAGAACTCTACGCCAGGTGTCAGAATGAAGATCCTGGACTAAATCCAGTAACGGAGATGGCATGCCGAGGTCCGATAGTTGCCTCCACAGCAACGGACGATCGACTTTGTCAAAAGCTGTGGAGAAATCTATAAAGGCTGCATAAACTCTCCCACCTCGGACCTTGATGTATTTATCAGATATTACTTGAAGAGCCGTTAATTTGTCCATCGTGCCATGCCCTTTGCGAAAACCCGTCTGCTCAAATGGTAGTACATTATTCTTATCCACCCAATCCTGAATTAACTTCAGGAGACACTTTGCAAAAACTTTTCCAATTGCGTCCAAAAGGGCAATTTGGCGATAATTTTGTGGGGCCATCCAGTCTCCCTTCTTCAAAAGGGTAATCAATATACTCCCCTTCCAAGAGGGAAGAACAGTTATACTCAGAAAACAAAGTTTAAACACCGGGTGAAGAATTTTGCTCCACATTACGCCATTTTGCTTTAGGACCGAAATAGGAAGCTCATCCGGACCCATTGCCCTAGAGGAATGCAGTTCCCTAATAGCCAGTTCAATAACTTTTTCAGAAGGAGGACCTAAAGCATGATTATCCTCATTAATTCTTCTTGCAGGTACCACTGTTCCATTACTTGCATATAAATTTGTGATGTAATCCACCCAGGTTTGTTCTTCAATGGGAATTGGAAGTGAACTTAACCTTACACCACATCCCTCCCCTATAAGTGACCAAAATAGTCTTGCTTGGCCACTAGAAGCAGCCTCCCTTAGTTTAATCCAAAAGGAGTCCTACCTATCTTTTTTCATTTTAGCCTTTAATCTTCTCCTCCTTCTTTTTAATAAAACTATTCTACGAGATCTTTCAGGAGAATTAATCAAATATTGTTCTCTTACTAGCTTATTTATTTCTATGTTTAGTAATCGAAGTGAACAGGGAAGTATTGTAGTATTTCGTTTCCAATTAGATTTTTTAGCAACAGAAATCACCACCTTCATAAAGTCTAAAAAACGCTCTATTTCAAATCCTTTCCAGTTTACCAAGTCATTTACTGCAGCATCAAGGATACTCTCCAAACCCCTCACAGTCCTAGCATTCCAATAGCATCTCCCTGATTTGTCTCCAAAACTGACCAAATCACTATTCAAAGACCAACAATCAATTTTTGGTGGATTTATATTTATAGTAAAAGCTAAAACTTTATGGTCACTATAAAGTGTGTGGGAGACCTTAAGATCTTTCAGCAGGGAAAAGGCAGAATTTTCCACCATTACATAATCTAAAATTGATTCACTCTGATTAGCTTTATGTGTATAGTTCGCCGGAGAATCAGAAGGGACCCTTCCATTCACAATAATCCCATCCATTTCAGCCAATTCTTCAAGATGCATTTTCCCTCTCCTATTTGTCTTGATATTCCCAGGAAAAAGGGCTTGGGGAATCTGCAGAGATTCCTCCCTATGCCTGTTTCTAAACAAAGACAAACTAAAATTAGAGATTTTACAATTAAAATTGGCTGGACACCTGTGGCTGCAGGGGTGGCCCTGTCCACACGGGGTGGTGGTGGTGAAAGCACTGCAGGTGGCTGTAATGGACCGGGTTGTTGGTTGGACTGGCCCTCACCCTCAGTGTCCTCCTGGGTCTCCGCGATGTGCAGGGCCTCGCTATCAGTGCTGGGTTGGTCGACAGCACCTGTGATGTAAAAGGGTGCATGATTAATGTTATGTCTCTTGCACATGAGATGTTGATACATGCATGCAGGCTTGCTTTCCCTGACTGGCTTTTGGAATTACTTTGATTTGACAGGTCTGGCTGTGTTGAGCTATCTGGGAAATTATGATTTCACTACAACTACCACAATGCAATGGGGCATTTCAGGTATGCATGGCCTGCATTACTGGGGATGTCATATTGCTAGCTCAGGAGTCATGGGCATAGTTGGGGGACAGGGTCGCAGTCGCATGGCACTTACCTTCTGATTGTTGGCTGGGTCGGGACGAGTCCAGCTGGATTACCCCCACGCAGGCTTCTGGTGCGAGGGTGTCCTCTATGAAGTCCTCCAATGGAGTGTTTGGTGTGGCAATAGGATCCCCTCCACCGGTGGCCAGTCGCTCCCCAAGCCTCTCGGCAATGCGCTCCTTTGAACGACCTCTCAGGTTGTACCAGAGCTTCTTGAGGTCATCAATTGACCGCTGGGCCACCCCGACCAAATTTACTTTTGCGCTGATGCGCAGCCAGATCCGGCGCTGGTCTGCCTCTGGCATCCTCCAGGAGTCTTTGCCGAAGAGACATCCATGGTCCTTGGAGACCCCCTCAATCAAATACTCTAGTTCTAGTTCAGAGAACTTGATTTTTCTCTTCCTCCCTTGCCCACTGCTCCCTGCTGCTTCCTGGGACATTTTGAGGATTTGTGTCCTGCTGGGGTGCTGCACAATCAGAGGTTTGGAGCTCTTCAGAATGCTGCTTCCACTGTCTGGCTCAGTGTTCTGTTTGTGGTTGGGAAAAGCCTACTTCCTGGTTGTAATGTCATCAATGGGCTCGAAATGCGACTTCCCGTTTTTGCGATCTCGCAGTTAGCGAGGTCGCAAAATGCGATTTCGCTAATTGCGAGATCGCAATTTCTACATGGAAAAATGCAGATTCTGCGAAATTTAAGCGATTGTGGCAAAATCGCAATCGGCAATTGCGGCTGATTACGATTCGCTTTTTTCTATCGCATTTCTACATGAATGCCATTCTGAGATTTTCAAATTGCGATTCGCTATTTCTCACAAATTGCTATTCGCAGAATGGCACTTTCATGAATCTGGGTGTAAATGTATTAATCCACTTAGAAGTCACAAGCAGCCAAAAGGTTACTTTTAGGTCATGAGGGACCGGTGCAAATCCAAAGTTCAGGCCGACTGTGATGGAGGGCAGACCTACTAAAGGACACATGCTAGGTCCACTGAAAAAGTACCTTGGATGTCAAAAATCTTTGAAGCTAAGGACATGATTCGTCGTCGTCAAGCTTCTCTGAAGTGAAGGCAATGCTTTATCATCAAGCTGTGCAGAGCATTGTCGATGGGCAGACTGTAGACCTCCTGTAATCGAACAGCCTCCGTGTTGGGTTCAAAGGGCGATGTGTCAGTTCCGATGGGCGCAGAGGTGACGAAGCATCGTACTGATAACAGCTGCAGAACACACTTCTGAGGCCCAGAACTTCGGAAGGCTCCTCAGGCAAGTGGAGGATTCACAGAAGGCATAGTCCAGCAGCACCAACAGAATTGCAGGAAGTCTTTTGTGTCCCTAAGACTTCAGAAAATAAGAGGCAAGCCAGCAAGCCCTAGGAGATCACTTAGAGTTAAGGCAGAGTACAGCTCTCCTTCAAAAGAGTCAGGGAGTAGCATGCAACACGGCAGCAACCAGAAAAGCAGTGCATTGCATTTGGGGATGCAGTGCGCGCAACAAAATTCGTTTTATTTATTTAAATGTTTACTTACCTGCAAACCTCCATTATCCATACATTACTAACCCCCACCCTGCCCCTCCCCCTCCCCACATCACCGCCTCGGCAGGTATTCCCCTACCGACTGCCCCATAGCTGACTGCCTCTATCCCTCACTTTCTTTTTCCTATCTTTATTTGTCTGTGTCTCCTCTACAGTCTGTCTTACTTTCTTTCACACTTTTTATTTTTCTCTCCCTGTTTATGCCTGAGTTCTTCTTTTGTCTTTCTATCTGCCTTTTTTTTCTATCTCCCTACGTGAACTTAAACCTGACTCTGTAATCTCTATCTGTCTCTTCCCCTCTGTTTGTCGTTAGCTTCACTCTCTTTGCCTCCACTCTGCCCACTCTTTCTGTCTTCCACCTGTCTGTCTTTATCTACTCTGCCTGCCACTCCCTCTCAGTTTATCATGTCCCCGGTATATATCTTCCACCTCTATCCGACTTTATCTAATTCCACTGTTTGCCTCTCCCTGCCAGTCTGCCCCCTCTTTGCTTGTCTTTACTAATGTCTGTCTTTCAACCTTCATCTGTCTCTCCCCATCTCTGTTCCTCTCCCCATATCTGTATGCCTCCTTTTCCATTTCCCTGCCTGTCTGCCCCTCCACCATCCCTGTTTCTCCCCTCTGCCCGTCATTCCTTCTTGTCTAACAGAGTGCTTAATTTGAGCCGGAGATTTCCGGTGCTCTGCACCGCACTTTATTCTCAGTACCGGGTCTGACAGCCTACCACATGGTGGTGCTGCTTATCAAATTTTGAGATAAGCAAACAGTTTTTAATAGTTGAACATATATGAAAAATGGATAATGTCTGTCACTAGTGTCATTTGTATACCTTTGGGTGGCCTGGCGTATTCAGAATTTTCACAATTGTAGAAGTGAGAGGGTTATTAGTTGTGCTGGTACTGTCACTGGCAGCACTGGTGGGGCAACGGGTGGTGCAAGCTGCAGGGGCCCTGCTCTAGCAATTCCTGTCCCCACCCCTACCCCCCAAATCTCTGCCTGTTCAAATCACTCAGTTGGGTGCTGGTGCCTGGGCAAAGTAGCGGGCAGGAGGGGAATAATACAACTTTTTTTAAGTACCTGAATCCCTCCCTATTATCGCTCTTCTGACTCTACTACAGGCACATGCTCCCAGATTGCACTGCGGCTATTCCGATGCTGCTCTCACAGCATCAGGATTGGCCTGAGCACCCTCAATTTGCATTCCCAAGGAGACTGAGAGAATTTGCCTGCTGTCTACAACCCGACAAAGCAGCTCAGATTCGAGACAGCTTTGGTGGCAGGACAGTTTGGCCTGCCTGAGACAGCCAACCAAACCGTCATGCGCATTGACAGCAGTGCCCAGCACCCCCCCTAAGTGCCTGTCATCCCCTGGCCCCGCCTCCAAGACCCCACGTTTGGAGGGGTTTTCAAGTTTTGCAGCTGCTGGCAGAGGATGGCGCCACTGCTCCGCCTTAGAGGAGGAGCCTTTCCTTCTGTCTGTAGTATTTTCTCCCTACCCTTAGCGCCACTCTCTATCCACCTGTCTATCTATCTCCATCTCAGCGGCGTAGCTGGAGGGGCGGTGGTCTGCCCCAGGCGGCACTATTTTGAGGGTGGCGGTCGTGCTGCACTGGCCCGTTGTGGTGGCCTTTATAATGTATTTGTGGACACTCACTGACACTACTGTCAGTCAGTGTACCCAAATAAATTACAAAGGCGGCCACAACAGGCCAGTGCAGCGCAGGGACCTTTTGAAGTGCAAGCGCTCCGCAGCAGCACCGCACATCACGTGACTTCCTGCTGCTGCCCGATGCAGCATCAACGGGTGTCTGCAGTGCCTGAGCGAGAATACAGTTGTGGGAGGCTCCAGGGGCAATGAGCCCGCCTCACACAGCAAAAATTTGTTCCTGCGACCCAACCCACCTGACCCAACCCCAAGGATCGCAACAGTTCCAAAGCCCAGGACTCACTGTTGTGCAGCTTTGCTGCTGAACCTGAATCATGCCCAGGCGGCATGGTTTGCCCCGGGAGTCAGTGGGGCCACGAGGAGACTGGGCCGGGTTGTGCCGAATTACCGCTCGCCTGGAGTTAGGTAATTGTATCTCTCACTCTGCTAGTTTTTAATAAAATCAAAGATGTGCTTGCCTTTTACACTAGCAGCGCCTAGTGCGCAGTCATGATTATCCTCAGCTGCCTGCTGTGTTACAAGATGTAATTTTGCAGTCACTCACAGCCTGTGTCTGTTGAATCACTTGCTTTCATGAGATGCGCCACTCCACATCAGCTGCACTAAAATCGTATTAGGGTGCTCAGGTTTCTGAGCCACACTGTGTCACCTAAGTCAATAGAGCCTAGTGTAGCTCTGACAGCATGTGGGGGTCATTGCGAGATCTGTGCCTTGGGCAGATAGAGGTTCCCCAACTGGGGATGGGCTGGGTGTGGACCTCTCAGGGTTAATGATTTTTATTACGGTTGGAGTCAATTTAGGTTTTGGACAAAAAAACCTTTCTAGTCAATTATGTTGGATTTTTTCATTCAACCCCAGCGTGTTCCCCTCGTCTTGCTTAATGTTACTCTAGTGAAGGTGTCACTAATTGTCATTGAAATGTCACTCATAATTTCACTGAAATAATGAAACGTCACACATAGCAGTCTGAAACCTTGGCAGCTTTGGTGCTCTCTCTGTTATGTGTAGATGGAGTGGGTTGCAGGCCTTGGCCTTGGACACAGGGACAAACCAGCACAGTAACAGGAGCAATGTTTTAAATGGGCCTGCACTTCAACTACTCTTCTCTTCAGTAATTGAACTTTTGTTTCGCAGTTTTGTAGCAGTACAGAGGTGTTAAAAGTACTACAATGATCCTTGTATACTGAGCAGTTTTCGGGCAACACACAGTGTCAAGTAAACTCTGGTGATTAATTTACCTGCTGGAGAGAGATGGGAGTTTCATCTAGTGGCAGGTTTAATTTGTGTGAGGTAGTGCAGGTGGTTAATATCATAGCTGCCAAGTATTTGCATTGCTAATGTGACATTTCCATTGATGCAGTGATTAATGAAAGACATTCCACAGCGAAATGTGACACGTGAAAAACATTTTATTCTGTGTTAAAATAATGAGTTGCATATTCATTGTGCTTTAAGTCATAGGCTGGGACATCGTAGCACTTTAAATACAGAAGTCGTTAACCACCACTCCTTACCCGACACCACCAGGAATCTATTCCTTTACTGTCTGGTTACACTCTTCTGTAGTGACTGAATTATTCAATAAAATATCATAATGCAAACAAATGCATTTCCTACCAATTACTAGTGTGCATTTATTTTATATGCTGTTACCTGAAGGTGAAGACAATCGAAACTTGGGACAGAATAAACATATTTTGTACTTCCAGCTTTGTTTTTAACTTACTGCTCCTCCCAACCCTTTTTCCCCTCATCCAGCCTGGTACTGTCCCAACTGCAGAACTCAAGTTAGTCTAGTAATCAGGCGCAAAGGACTCACCTGTAGCATCCTGAAGGTGCTGCCAGGGGAATCGTGGTCAAACCCAGTGTGGTGGACCGTCTGCAGACATTGCTGAGGTCACGGGCGGGGCAGATAGGGGACAGGGGACAAGGGTCCTGCACAAGCTGTAATGTTATGAGTGAGATGTCACAAACAGGGTAGATAGAACTGATGTAAGTTTTGGGTTTCCTTCTGCTTTTCCTTCAGCGGCACTATTTTCGGGACGGGGGCTGTCTAGTCCTGGACCGTGTTATGTATGTGCATGTAACTTGCATGATCTAGGTAACTATTAGTGGTGATACTATGTGTCTCTCGGACCTTTTTCAGGTGTTTGCCGTCCTATTTCTCCAGCACCCCCTCAGGGGGGGCGGCAATCTGAAGGATAGCCCGGGCGTCAAAAGCTCTAGCTACGCCTCTGTTCACCATCCTCTTCTTCATGCCCCGTATCTTGCTGCTGCACATTAGTCATCCAAGTAAAGAGAAGCTAATGGCCATCCTACGGAAGGAACTCATTAACTAGCCGAACACTTACCAGTCTAGTACAGAGGACAAGGTTCACCTCAACGTTTACACCACTTCTATTAAAACCCACTGAGAACATAATGCTCTACTGAAGACCTCTTCCTCCAAGCATAAACGCTCTGCTCCATAGTTTACTCAAGAATTAGCCCAAAACACTCCTGCCATCTTCAGATCAGAAATAAAATGGAGAGTGTTGGACTTGGGCCTTGTGGCAGGTTCACCCCTGAACTTTTTTCCTTAAAGTATAGTGATTTCTGGCCTTTGCGCACTTTGACACTGTGGCGCCGTGTAAAGTGCGTGCGCTCCCTGAGTGCGTGTGTGAGATAGGCCTGCCCTCCCATAGGAATGCATGGGGAATGTATGTGCCCCTGGTAGTACCTGATGCGTGGGGAGTGCAGGCTCGAGTTTGGTATGTGTGAACTCGTGGGAGTGAAAGCTGCGCAACGGTATGTGCGGCTTGTATGTGTCTAGTGGGGAAGGGCCACTTCTAGACATGGCTGTGTGTGTGCAGTGAGGGTGCTGGAGCGTGATTGGCTGGAGCTGGCTGGCATGCCAGGCCACAGGAAGTCTGGATGGGTCTGCCCGGTGGTGAGTGTGAGATTAGCATGAGTGATGTGTGGGAGGAGTGTACCTGTGTCCTGGATGGGCTGGGTTTTCCCCACACAATGCTGGCTCCGCCCCCCTGTGGTGTGTCTAATGACCCAAGCCCTGCCAGTGAATAGAGAGGGTGGTTGAGGCCATCAGCAGTGCTCCCAGACCAGCTGCGACTGGTTCTGTCCCCACCCTGCACCTTCAGACAAAGGGTTGCTCTGTATAAAAAGAGGCTGTGACCTCTTGAAAAATGTTCTTGTTCCCAACTTGAATCTTGCCAGGGGCGTGCTGCTGCTTGGGCTCAGGGGAAGGCTTGCCTCCCTGAGCCCTGCCCAGCCCCTGGACTGCTAGGATGCTGGACTACCGAAGGACTTTGTTGTTGTTTTTCCCTTCCTAGCGCTTGGGAGCGCTTTATCCTGCTTATAGCGCTGGAAGCGCTGTATTTCTGCCCTTCAGCGCTGGGAGCGCTGGAATCCCGTGGCTAGCGCTTAAGAGCGCTTTATTTTGTCCTGCGGCGCTTGGGAGCGCCTTTACTTCGTGGCTAGCGCTGCTAGCGCTTTGGGTGCCCAGCCGGTGCACACCCGGCATCCTTTCACCCCGTGAGGTGACCGAGCGGCGCGGGTGCCACCCCGCTCATTGGCCGCCCGTATTTTGCCCGTTGTACTTTGATTTTAAACAAGCCGGTGCCCACCCGGCATTGCCCCGTGTGTTCACCGCCGCAGCACCGGGCCGATAAGGAGAAGCTGCAGCGTCATCACTAGGCCGCGCTGGGATTGGTCCAGCCGGTCGAGCCTCCTGATGATGCCTTCCCGGGGCCGCGCCGTGATTGGCTGCCGGCCCGGGATTCCCTAGTGACGCTGTCCCCGGGCCGCGCCGTGATTGGCTGCCGGCCCGAGGAGATTCCCCGCCCCGCCCCTGCCGGGGAGCGAGACGGAAGCAGCCAGTGGTGCGAGCGTTGCGGGGCTCCCGTGACCAGGAGGGAGCCCCGGATACTAAATTGCCAAGGAGCTACGAAGGCTCCTGTTCGTGTCCCGGTCCCGAGATGGGGGACCGGGAGAAGAGCGGGCGAGCGCATGGGGAAGGCGGGGCTCTCGTGTGGTGAGAGAGCCCCGCAAAGCGCTACCGCCGCGAGCACCGCCAACAGACCCGGTGAGTGCCTTCCAGGGGAGGAGGGGCGTCGGGGCACATTGCCGGTGCCCGCCCCTCCCCTCCAGAGCGAGCCCTGTTGTGCTCAGAGGCCCGTGGGGCCTCACCGTATGCCGAGTCACCCGAGAGGGACTCCGCCCACTCCGCCTATTCTTCCGAGCCCTGAGAGGCTCTTGCTCATTTCTGGCCATGTCGAGTCCACAGAGGAGGGACTCCAACGTGCCCACATGTGTCTGTGAGCCCAGCGAGGCTCCAGGCCACCTTTTGCTTTGCGAGCCCCGAGAGGCTCGGTTGCTCATTCCTGCTGAAGAGCCTGAGAGAGGCTCATTGCCCGCATTTGTTCTTGTTCTAGAGCCCAGAGAGGCTCAGCAGTGCCACAGTGGTGGTTCCTGGGCCCACGAGGCTCCAACGTTGCTCTAACTCTCCTGCATCAGCTGCCCAGCACTTTGTGGGCAGCTGCTACGTTTAGGTTCTGGCGCAAGTGGCGCAACCTGGACCCTGGACTTTGATGTAAGTTCATGTTAATGTGATTTCTGCAAAGTGCTCTTTGCTGCACCTCTGAATGTGTTGTTGATACATCATGTGCCTTGTTCCTTACACCGCTGAACGTGTGTTGATGCGTCATGTGTTTCCCTTACACCTCTGAATGAATGTTATGCATTGCATTATGTGTTATGTGCTTGCTAGTACAGGTGGTGCTAGTGAGGTCCTGGCCCCCTGCGTGACTTGTACCTAAGGTGGTTAGGATTGCGTAGGTGGGAGTTACTGTGTGTGTGCTCTATTTTTATATTGTGCTACAGTGATTTTCTGTTATGGTCTAAGTGATATTACAAGGGCTTGATACTGAGCTCGCCCCCTGACCAGAGTCCCAGGACCAGTGGACTCTATTGTGCCTTCCCTGACAAGTTGCTGGGACTTGTCTGATCTCCCTGGGCCCCTGGGGCCTCGCTGAAGTGTGCCTCGCTCGTTCCCCTCGGCAGCTCGTGCACGGCAGCCCGTCCAAGCCTCGAGCAGCGCCGCTCTCCCCTGAGCCGCGCACATTGTAACAATATGTGTGTTTTATCTGATGTATATTTATTGTAATACAAAGGCTATTTTTATATAACCTTGTGTGGAGTTTCCTTTGTGGTGGGCCTTTGGGTGTTGTTGCTGGGGTGCGTGCGCAAATACTTAACTTACATCGCCTCCAAGTTTAGCCTTGCTGCTCGCGCCACGTTACCTAGAGGGTGAGCAGGGGTTATCTTGGCGTGTAACTCCCTTGCCCTGACTTGGTAGTGGTGGTCTCTGACTGACTTTGGCGAAAGCCCTGGCCAGCCAGGGATCCCGTTTCCAACAGAGAGAAACTAACTACCCAGATGACTTCCCTCAACTTGAATAAGACTGGTCTGCACAAAGGGCCGTTATGTTTTCAACCAAAGGAACATTGTACAAGACAATAGTAAATTAAGCAACTGCATCAATCCACAGCCAGACCCTCAAATCCTTTCAACAGTCAGCAGATGCAAAAGTAATACATTTGTTCTTCACACAGATCAACAAAATCAGATGCTGCATCGAAAACAAAAACTTAAAAATTACCACCAATCCTCCATCACTCTACCATCCAGTGGACCCCTGTTTTACATCCTTGACGCGCTGAATTCATGCATTCTGAACTCTGCCGAGGCTATGTTATCTATCAAGTCTCTTCAAGGATCTGTCTTTACAACACCCTCCACTTTAAGGTTGCCCCCTCAGCCAAGGGACTTTCCAGATGTCTTCAAGACAGGACAAATCCTCCCTCCATTGAAGACACCTTCCCTGTACCTATATCATCTCTCCAATTTCTGCCAAATCACCCATTTATAGAAACAATAATTGAAAAATCAATTGCACCCAGCTACAGGAATTCATCAGCAGGAACAATCTTGCAAAACAGCTCCAGCATAGTTCCAGGCTATGATTCAACAGAGAGGCACTCTTCAAGTAGTTAACAATGACCTCTTAGTCAGAGACCAAAGTGTTCCATGCTTCCTGATAATGCTCCACAGCCTTCGTCACAGTGGACCATCAAACCCTTGAACATTCATGCGCTTATCAAAAATAGTCCTGCTATGATTAGCTTTTACTTAACGAACCGCCACCAATTTGCAGGGATTGGACCATGAAGTTTCCAGGTGCTCTCAGTTCCTGTAGAGTGTCTCGGGTTTCCATCCCCTACTCATCACCTTTAGCCTCTAGGGGGACCCCATTCGAGTGCTATATATGTTTAGCAACATGGATACTGGCTAGAATCAGATATTCTAGCCCTTCATTATTCTTACACATAATTCCAGGACACTCAAAATGAGGCCCTACGTGTATCTAAACTTGAGCTCTTAAAACTTCAAGACATGGCTTCATTCTGCTTTATGAATAAAAGAAGAGCGTGGCTTGAAAATCATTTTGATGAGCTTCCAACACTGCTAGGCACATTTATTGCAAAAATAAGGATAAATGGTTCTTTTTAACGAGAGATTCTTCTTACTCCTGTGCAAGTGATGGATGCATATTCCGCACAGAAACAGGAGATGTTCTTTATGTGAAATAAATATTTGGCAGCAATATTTCAAAAATTAAACCTTGTAAGTTATGGGAGCTTTAGGATGTACTTTATGGAAATGTAAGTGGATCATGCCTGCAAAATAACAACATTCAAACCCGTCTCTGTTTAGAACAGGCACATTTATCTCCCGAGAAGTCATTACAAGGCATTTGTGTTTCTTTTTGTTTTGTGTTCTCCCGCTCATGTAATTGACTTCAGTTCTCGCAGGCATCCTCTTTTGCTTGCCTCCTCTGCTAGCACGCAGTGCTCACTCACTCACTGAACTATATTACCACCGGCTGATCGATTGTCTAGTTCCTGTCAATGAAGTACAAAAACTGTGCCCCGGCAGGCCCTCTTTGTGTGAAGTATGGACCTTATCTCATTTCTGTTCAGGTTAGACCTGCAGCGCATCCTGTTGGAGAGGGAAAGACTTCCTTGTGAGGCCACGAGCAGAAAGGCAAGCTTGGGACGATGTGGCATCATTGCTGCCAATATTCTTGGCCGCTGGGGAGAGCTGATGGCTGGCTAGTGAGAGAAGATAGCTGAGTCTGTTGGAATCCCATCGGTCAGTGCAGCAGCTGTCTACATATCAAGGTAGTTCCGGTCACACCAAAATGTTTGCATCTTTTTCTCCCTTACTTTGTGCATATTTTGTCACAAAGTAAGATTTTTAGTATTTTTCCATCAAACAGTTGATTCTAGAACGATGAGGAAAGGGATGGTGCAACCCATTGATCCACCTCGAACCGTATCCAGATTACTTTTATTCATCTTTGTTTTTTTCTGAAATCTGAAAACGCAGCATGTGCAGGTGGAATGGCCAACATGCAGCAGCTCTCAGAGTGGAGAGGAGATTTGCACATGGTTGCAAGCAGTAACATGATGATGCTTTAATAGCCTGAGTAGCTTCTTGAATTGGTACCCCAAATCTGATGGTACTCCAATGCTAAATGTAAAAACAACAGTTGATGGACAGAATGTAGAACAATGTCATACATTCACCCCAGTACAGAGATCTGGGCCTATGGGCCTAAATCCATTGTTTTTTTGCTCACCACACCACCCCAGTTCAGACATGGCCATATGGAAATCAGCCTTGACCCTGTGCCTCATGGGAACAGTCCAGCGCGAACTGCCAAGCCATGTCTTCCCTGGACCGGAATCAAGCATCCTAGGACCGGTTTCTGGCTACCAGCCATCTTCAGCCAGGATAGCTTGACTCCAGTGGCGTGGAGAGCACGGGACTCACGTCTGAGCATACCCGTCCCACTCGGGGTGACAAATGCAAAAACAGTTGATGGACAGAATGCAGAACAATGTCATAGATTCACCCCAGTACAGCGATCTGGGCCTAAATCCATAGTTTTTTTGCTCACCACACCACCCCAGCTCAGACATGGCCATATGCAAATCAGCCTTGACCCTGTGCCTCATGGGAACAGTCCAGCCCGAACTGCCAAGCCATGTCTTCCCTGGACCGGAATCAAGCATCCTAGGACAGGTTCTGGCTATTAGCCGTCTTCAGACAGGATAGCTTGACTCCAGCGGCATGGAGAGCACGGGACTCACGTCTGAGCATACCCGTCCCACTCAGGGTGACAAATGCAAAAACAACAGTTGATGGACAGAATGCAGAACAATGTCATACATTCACCCCAGTACAGACATCTGGGCCTAAATCCATCGTTTTTTTGCTCACCACACCACCCCAGTTCAGACATGACCACTTGCCATGGCATGGTGAGCAAAAAACCGATGGATCAAGCTATCAGGCTGATGAGGGCTGAAAGCCCGAAACCGGTCCTTGGATGCTTGTTTCCAATCCAGGGCGGACCTGTGTTGGCAGTTCGGCTGGACTGTTCCCATGGGGCACAGGGTCAAGACTGATTTGCATATGGCTGGGTTCAAACTGGAATGGCATGGTGAGCAAAAAAACGATGGATTTAGGCCCAAATCTCTGGACTGGTACTCCAATGCTAACATCCCCTGGCCTCACCTAGCTCGAGGTCAGCGTTTGTTGTCATGGAATCTGCACTGCCCACTGACCAGACTTGACTCAGTATTACCTATTGTCCAGCCTCCATGTGTGAAATACATCATCTGCAACGGAGTAACGTGGGCTGCTTCAACCCCTGCATGGCAGCGGGTCCTGTGAACCTTAAGGGGCCCCTTGAGTGGGTCTCGAAGGCTAATGAACATCTGTGAGATATTGAAGACTCAGGGACTCCTCTTCAAATTCTGCGGGAGCCCCATCACTCATCAGCCGAGTAAAGGGTGGGGATTACTGTAGTGGAGCATGCCTGTCAATGTTCAAAGGAAAGAGTCCTTCTTCGAGCAGGACAGTCAATTTCAACCCTTTTTTACGAGTTCCTATCAAATCTGAACACCACCCACTCTCGGCCACCTAAAATATCATCATGCAACAGAGACTCTGGACACCGTACTACTGAAGAGTCAGTGCTAAAAATGGACAAATCCTCATCAAGAAAGATGCTCTCAATGCCAGCACTGCAATTGAGTTGCAATGTTGAGCATTAGTTGCAGCCCTGAAGTATCCGACGATTCAATAAATATTATAGGTTTCCCAATATTTCCCAATATCCTTTCCATCCAAAATGTATTATCTATGTCCAACTGGTCCTCTTTCATTTTTCTCATATTCTGCCCTTCTGAATGCTGTAGTAGTTTCCATTTTTGATTCTGAGAAGTCCAAGTTGCCTCCTATCCTATACCAATTAAGGGTCCAATTGCGATGTCTGGAGGAAAGCCTCTGACATCGTAGTTTTCATTTCAAATGCCGTATTAGGATGAAGGTGGTTAGAATGAAAACAGCGGGAGGATTCTGACACAGTTTCTATGGGCTCAAGGGGCTGTCCGAGCATTGGAAGCCACCATAATACCCTAATGACGTCAGGGCCAGGCTCGGCTCCGCCGCCGGTATTATGATGGAACTTACTGACAGCCATTTCATGTCGGCCTTTCCTACATGAAAAGGCAGGTGGGAAGTGTCCTTGGGGGGCCCTCGCAGGGTCCCCTTCCCCCTGGCACTCCGCAATGGGGCCTGTGGGGCAACAACCCTGTACTGTGTGACAAGCACTGTGAGGTGCCTGGCACATGGTACAGGGACGTTTACAAACCTCCATCAGTCAATGGAAGCTTCTGCTGCAGGCCTTTTCCACCCACAGCACAAGCTTCCATTGACAGATGGAAGTTTGCGATCGCTTTATGGGCGGTAATATCGTAAGACTGCAGTTGGGCAGTTCCTTTCCACAAAGGTGTTGGACGGACATAAGTCTGCCCGACATTGTAATTAGGCCTCAAGTTGCATGCATGGATTGCACCAACAACTTCCTTTTCTCACGTGTTGTATTATCTATCTCTGTTCTTATTTTTCCATGTATTGCTTATTCTTTTGTCTCCAATACTTACTTCTTTGTGCCCAAAAGTGAAATACTGGAAAATGCAGCTTTGACCTATGGATATTTTGGATGAAAAAGGAATTAGGGTGACACCAATACATGTTGAACTAAGCCTTTGTTTTCCCCTTTCCTCTACTGACTGTCTGAGCATATGGTTCGACCTTATGGTGCAAAGAAGCTGATTCTTGCAGCTATTGGCTAGAAAGTATCAGTTATTTTAATGTGCACACAGATATGTTGATTTTTTTTTCCAATTTCTGATTTATGTCTGAATTTTTAGCAGAGGGCTTTACAGAATACTCTAGATTAAAACAAATCTTGAGTAAATTGGGGCACTATAGCTAGAAACAGTGATCAATAAATTGGAGGACTGCTACCATAAGTTAGATATGAGGTATCCTGCAGGTGGAATCATAATTGTATTAGTGCATTTTTAAAAGTAATGCAGAACATTTAAACCAAAATGTAGGATCTGAGAGGGATTACAAGTGTAACAGACAGAGAAAATGATGCAAAAATTAGGATTCACATAAATTAGCTAACAAAGAGTGTTAAAGTGCTACTACTTTGCCATATTCAATACTGAAACAGAGACAGATATCTACATGTAGGCAGGGGTTTCTCCTGGTGATCACGAGTAAATAGCAAGTTAGTATTTTCACACTGTATCTTCTTAAGTGGTAGGCATGCCCAGATGTGCCTAAATGCTTGCTTCATAGCGTGCTGGTGAGGTTTTAGGGTGACTCATGTGTATCTGGCGTGAAGTGTGTTGAAGCGCTTTAAGTGCACAACAAATGAGGGCGTTATTGTCTTCATCAAGCCTACAAGATTCACGAGGACTCTAATCAACCTCCTGTGAAAGTCTTGGTGTCCCACGTATAGAAAAAGCATTTTGCGATTACCAAATAGTGATTTTTACCAAATCGCTATTTGGTAATCGCAAAATGCTATGTATGTAAGGAATCGCCAAAGATTTAGCAATTCCTTATTATTGCCAAATAGTGATTCAGTAAATAGGTAATCGCTATTAGGTAATACTTCTCAATTCGTACCTATGGGCTTTAAGGCACATAGGTGTGATTGGTTTTGAATTAGTTTATTTGCAATTACCTAAGTGGTAAACACAAATTAGCTAATGCAAAGCCTAGGGCTCACGGGGACCTGAGGCCCCCCTGAAGTACCCCCCAAACAATAAATGTGCACATGTAAAGCACGCACGTGGCCTATTGGCATGTTTGTGCTACAAGGCACTTTGAAAAATGCATTTTTCAAATTTTGCACAATGTTCAATAGTAATAGTATTTATAATGGAATCTCTTACCAATATACATCAAACCTGTTCTATCTATCAATCAATCAATCATGCCATTTGTATAGCGCACTACTCACCCGGGAGGGTCTCAAGGCGCTTGGGGGGAGGGGTATGCTACTGCTCGAACAGCCAGGTCTTGAGTTGTTTCCTGAAGGCGAGATGGTCCTGGGTCAGGACCATCCAGAAAACTCCTTCACCCCTGGCTTTTTAATGACTGCATAGCTGATTACGATGGCGGTGTATCCGCCACCTGCAGGCTGTTGGTGGCGGGTTCACTGCCATCGTGAGGCCATGTCCTGCCCGCCACATTATAATGGCCGGCAGGTCCTTGACGGTCAGAAACTCTGCACGTCATGCATGCGATGGGCTCCTTGAGCCCACCGGTGCTGCAGAGGCTTCCCAAACCCTGAAATGGCAGTGGTGCTCACCAGGCACCGCCGTAGGGATTACGATGGTCCATCCCCTCCAGCCTTTCCATGGAGCTTCACCGCCATGGAAAGGCTGGCGGTGATGGACATTGGGGGCCTGGGCACTTTTGTTTGGGGGTTGGCTTTTCCCTGCAACATGTGGCAGGCACCGCATTGTGCCTGCCATGTAGAGCAGGGAAATGTAAACAGTGCCTTTTTTACATTGCAGCGGGTGCTGCAGCCAGTAGCACCCTCCGCAATGCAAAGTATGGCAAGTGCCACCGGCACATACCCCCTGTGGGACTGCCACCGTGCAGGCAGGTGGTCCCATTCCCTGAGACGATGGCAGGCAGACTGCAGTCCATTTGCCATCGTAATCAGCCCCTAACTCTCTTTTAGTCTCTCTTATGCTCTTTGCTGTGCTCGCAAAATGACGCCCTAGGGTATAGATTGCGCTTTCAATATTTTGTAACAACATAACATTTTCCTAAATGCACAGTTTGCATTTTATAAAATGCTTGGTATATGTGCTAAGGGAAACGCCATGTGTGATTCCCACTTTGTAGTCGCAATTTTAGGGTACTTCAGTTCTTGTGATTACCTAACATTGCAACTACAAAGCCTTTCATACATCATGAAAGGCTACTTTGCATTCACAAATGGTAAAATCTGTGAATGCAGGATTGTTTCATACTTGTGGCCCTTGATGGTGTATTAAGCAGAATATGTGGAAATATTTAGTGAGGTCGTCTTTGAGTCCTCAGCTGCCAAGTAGCAATGGAAAAAAGTCTATTCAGACAAAATCAGAATGCCCATTCCTTTGCAGGTGTTCAAAATATTGGGCTGGGTCATCCTGGCAATGTAGCAGGAACAGCTCCATAGTTTAGCTTGAAGAGGTTGTGAAATTGTCTCTTCAATTCAGATATAATTTTTCATGTATGAGGTAGTGCCAAAGGTCAGTAACTCCCAAAATACAGGATACTTTCATGCACGATCATTGTATCCAAAGCAACGATAAAAATGCAGGTGAGTGCAACTCATAACCATACATTTTCACATTCAATACCATTGAGATCATCTAAACTCTATGCTGTCTGAAGTGAGTAGAGGTCAATGCAAGGGCGTTACACCAGGCACCTTAATTTTTCATTTTTCAGTTATTTAGTTACCACATAAATAGCCTAATGTTCCTGTTACTGCTGATTTTCTTCACTCCAACAGGTAGCAATTCCACCCAAGATGGCTATTACTCCTTGCGGTGTTTACATCTAACCAGGTTGGGTGTAAGCATTAATATTCACATTCTCAGAATTAATTTTGGCAATTGTCTTCACACAGAAGGAGTTCTTATCAGTCCTCACCATGAACCTGGCACTGTGCTACTAAAATTGTATTATCTGTTTCTAGGATAGATATTCTCAAGCTTGCAGACAGTACACTCGTGTCTGATCATGATAGGCTGCTCATAGAGTACAAACTGACTTACTCTTTCCTCTCTCACCAGTACAGCATGGCTTCTATCTCACTGAATCTGTTATCCATATGTTGCAAGGAGGGCAATCGAGGGTCAATGAAACCCTGGACAGATGCAATGGACAATCTGTTAGTCAATGTCCTAAAAGTGTGTTCACAGTCATGAGTTTGCCATTACATGAGAGGACACACACCTTTTCATAATTTTCCTCATGTGGATCAGAACTCTATTAATTTTTCCTGGCTAGAGATATGCCAATCGTGAGTCAGTATCTGCTTGTTTTAAATTAAAAACAGCTACCAAAATGAATAGTGCAAATAGTTACACAATGTACACTCTACCTAATGTCGACTGCTATTGAGTCATTATTTTAAAAATCTACGTTAAAAAAAATTTAATTCATTGAACATAATAGGCTATTAGTACTCCTTTGTATGCAAAAGTAGGGAAAGTGTTGGACTTCAGAGGGGTTGATTTCTGGTTCAGAAACTTAGGAACTTGAAAACAATCTTTGATGTCAAATTAACATTTACGGATCAGAATATTAAGGTTACTTACCCTTGCTTTCTTCTCCTAGGAACCTTGAAAAATATTCTCCTCGAATTCCAGAAAACTGTCCTTATTGCACTTGTACTGTCCGGGTTAGAATAATGCAATAACGTTTAAATGGGGGGGGGGGAGGGGGGATCAATAACGGTTTCTGAATAAGTTACAAGTTTTACGGAATGCAGCAGCTCCTCTCCTGATGAGAATTTCCTAATTCAATTCAGTATCTCAAACATTGGTGAAGCTACATTTGTTCTTGGTCAAAACGTGAGTTGTGTTTAAGGTATTCTGAATGGCACATAAAGCTCTTTACCACACAGGTCAAGTGTACCTCAAAAATAAATTTGAATGGTATATACCTAGGAGAGATTTTCACTCATCTGCATCTAAAACTGTGCAAAGTCTCAAGATTAACAAAACATCTTGGGTTGGTAAAAGCTTTGTCTCTTCCACCTGTAAATTATGGAATAAGCTGCCTTGGCATCTTAAAACCCAGTCGGTACTCTTATCTTTCGGGAAACTATTTAAAACCTGGCTTTTCTTGTCTACCCTACCCTAATAATTGACATTTGTTTTATTCTGGCAGCCACTGGTGCCAAGACGCCTTTGGTCATTTGTGTACTCCATAAATTAAAACCAATATCAATTTAACTATACCCTCTGGAGAGTAAGCAACAGTTTAGAAAGTGAGGTACTTTGGAGGGACTACAATTACTATTCACGCACAGGTGTAAGCATTAGTAGGGAAACTGTAGAACTACAGAGGGCTAACATTTACTATTCCAAATCGAGTCTACATAATAGGTAGGAAAGTGTTGGACTTCAGATGGCTTTTATGTACTATTCCTGCTCCAGTATAAGCAACAGTGGAGAAAACATGGACTTTGGAAGAGTTACATATTCTATCCCTACTCCAAAGTATGCAATAGTAGGTAAAGTACTGAACTTTGTAAAGATTACGTATACCATTCTAACTCACAATGAATTTACAGAAAACATTCAAATACCTAACAACATTAAATTTAAAAAAAAACATGTTATATAAAAAATGCATACCATATACACTTAAATACCTACAAAATAACGGAGAAAAAATGCAATCAATTCAAATAAATTTATTTCCCTATAACCCAAAAAACACAAATACCCAAAAATAAATAAAATCATTTAAATGAGATTATTACTTAAAATAACAAAGTAAAGTGAATTTTTTTTTTTACAAATATTAATGTTTGAAATATATAACAGTGAATTAATAATAATACCAAATAAAACAGATAATTTAAATAAAACATAAACAATTAAAAGTATACATAGTTAATTAGCAATAAAAATGAATTAGGATAAAATATTAATTTAGATTAATATCATTTCACTAACTACCCACCCGATCCCTTACAAACCCATCAACCTGCTACTAAATTATAAATTATTAACAAAAGTGTAAATATTTAAATATAGATTATAATTTAAAAATCTAATTTAAAAAAAGATCAATAAAAAAATGTAAAAATTAATAATGGAATAAATATCTAACTTACAATACAAAAAAATAACATGTACATAAAAATGATTATAATTTAATTAACATTCCACTCGGTTCCCCTAAAAATACACTAATCCTCTATTAAACAATGCATACATTTAAAAATTAAAATACAAATTCAAATTAACAACTTAAATATGAAGAAATAAAATAACAATAAAATAGTAGACATAAATAAGACGTCCCTTGCTTGCTGTGCCACTTGATTCAAGCTAGCCTGGCTGAAAAGGGGTGAAACCTCAAAACCGGTCCCAGGATGCTTGTTTCCATCCCAGGGAGGACCTGGCCTGGCAGTTATCATGAGGAACTGGATCAAGACTGATGTGCATAAGAACGATGGATTAAACCCAGATCTATGACTGTGGGTGAGTGGTTGAACCGTTTCAGCGCTCCGTCAATCATCTTGTTGTGTTTGCTTTGTTTGTGAATGCAGTCTGCAGAAATAAAAAATGAGAAAGCAGAGTGAAATAGAATCCAACAAGATGGTAATAGTTTTAGGATGTACATAACTAAGCAATTTAAAATGGGAATCATCATTTGTAATCTACTTCAAAGGAGTTCTCATCATCTATATTTATATTCTACGAAATCCTTCCATAAGTCTATTAAAATAGGTCACTTGGTACGTCCTGTCTCCATTCATATCGGAACCTGTCCACTTCAAACTATGATGTACAGCTTCCTTGTATGCTGCCTTGTCCTGTCTCTCTACCTGTCTGCGGCATTATATATTCTTAAAGGGGCTCCCTACTGTGCACGTGTGTCAAAATGTCTTCCCCTAACTGAATGCTGTCCTCAAGGGAGATAGATGTGTAGACTGTCATTGTCTTGTGAAATACTAGGCTCGCACATGCAGGCGGCACAGTTATGCATTTAAATGGAAATAGAAGTCTGCATATTACTATATCGAGGTCACAAATATCTAAATAAATATTTACTTTAGAATCTCCATTACCATTATTTCAGCCTGTAAGTGTATGTGTGTAAGTGTAGACAGTATTCTGAACTCCCATACACCTACCTGACAGATACGTAGTTAATTGTAATCTATTTTTCTATACTTACTTTGACTTTATCAAAAAATGTATTGTTGGCGTTAGTGCACTCATACCTTGATTTGGGTAAGATTATTGTATGTGTGCTCACGCCACCAGCTGTTCTGGCAGTCGATTATGCCTTGCCTTATAATAAGTTACTTATAAGCTATGTGACTTTCACGTTAGTTTGCGCTACAAGTAAAGTACAGTATCTACTGTTTCAGTTGGATTATTAGCCTATGCGAACTGAACATAAGAGGCAGGTAAGACTGATTGGATGAGGTCTAGAATTTATTAGACTTCCTCCAAACGTGCTTGTACATATCCGACATTTGCGTTTAGTTCATGGCAGGGACACTTACGAACTATTACCACATTCTGACTTCTTTTATTGATACTACATTGTGTAATAAAGTACTGTATGCTTCACTTCTGTTACTAAATGCTGTCAATAACAAACATGTCTATGACCCAATATATGATACTTACATTAACGACCTAGAAAGGATTGCAGGCTTGACAGGATTCAAGGTCATGACCTCGACAGTAACGCATTTTAGTCAGAGAAATGTGCTCAGCTCACTAAGCCATCCACATAGTTGTTTTAGTGAAGCAAACCTTTCTTGTAAGACATATTGACTTTTATGATTTATTATTGTTTTACTGTTATTTTTAAGCGCTTGTAACTCTCTTAGAGGGCTCTTTTAATTTGTAAAGCGAATCGACTTTAATAGTCGCAATAGTCGCAAGAAATATTGACTTTTATCATTTATTTTTTTAGCGCTTGTACCGCTCATAGAGGGCTCTTTTAATTTTAAAGATAATCGATTTTTAGCTAAAGATAACCTCAGCCATTGACTGTTGTGACATTCATCATATTCATTCACCAGGCATTGGTTGCTTTTAACTGACAAATATGACCTGTGGAGGTGTTCTAATGCTTTGACAACTTCATTAATCAGCAGGGACATGAGTCCACGTGAGAAGAGTCAAGCACTTTATTTCCTTCAGTTGTGTTGTGTAGCTCTTTGTTTTGAAAAATATTTTCAGGATATGAGACAGCAGCAGTAAGGATCAGTACAAATGTAATGTTACTCATACATGGTTGTCATGGTATTGTGGATTCATAATGCTGTAGATAACAGATGGTGGGGTCACCCTACCAGCACCATGATTCTGAGTATGGAGGAAGACCCTTTATAGCACAATACTGAGAATACCTCCATGTAAAATTGTCTGGCCACATCACAAACAAACCAGAAATAATGTGGGCGATTTTAGTACTTGTGGATTTAGTGCATATTTTAAAATCACATGCTAAAAACGCTTGTCAAAACGGCTGGTTATAAATCAAACAAATTACAAGTTTAACGGCCAACAACAAAAAAGCAAAATTAACTGTTAAAAGTCTAATTCGCACAAAGCAGGCGATTAACTGTAATACTTTAGTTCACCAAACAATATTTAATGACATGGAAACATCACAGTTCGTTTCTAAAAACAAATATGCCTATATTAAATTAAATATTTAACGAGATTAGGAGAAAATAGTTAAAAAATATAAAATGATACAGAGGATAAACATCGGAACATTTTAATGCACACAGCCTACACATACGAGCTATACATTAAATCCCTGTGGCTCTGCAATAAGGCCCAGTAAATACAGACAGCTATTAACAGGATAGCAGCGGTCAGTGGGCATTTCCTGGCACTTCACCAAATTTCTACACGTATGAAGTGTTAGACCTGTCAGCCTTAGCATGGTCTCCCCCAAAACCTTTTGGCTTACTCCTCCATTTTTAATGAACTTGTTTTTGTTGGCCTTAGGACTTTGTGCACTTCACCACTGCTAACCAGTGCCTACGTTCGTGTGCTCTCTCTTTTAAACATGGTGAAATTGGTCTACCCCCAGCAGGCACATTTACTTTGCTTGCAAGTCCCTATCAAAGTGGTGCTACATGTACCCAGGGCCTGTACATTAAATGCTACTGGTGGGCCTGCAGCACTGATAGCGCAACCCACATAAGTAGCATTTAAATATGCCTCAGGCCTGCCATTGCAGCCTCTGTGTGCAGTTTTAAACCTGCCAGGCCTAAACCTTCCTTTTTAATGCATATGTCGCCCCGTGAATAGGCCTTCAATAGCTCATAGGGCACAGTGCAGTGCATTTAAAATGCTGGACATGTAGTTTTAACTTTTACATGGCCTGGTAGTGCAAAACTCTGAAATGCCTGTGTCACTACAGCAAGGCCTACATCTCCCACAGGATAACACTGGGTTAACCTTTTATATTTAATGAATGATAACTTTCAATTGGAGGCATGTAGGAATGCTGAGTTTGTTGTCTAAAGAATTGTAACTGCCTAGGTGTAACTGGCAGTTGTTTTTTAGTGTATTGCTCCCAGACAGTGAGACAAAGGAGAATAGGTGTTGGCAGAATGGCATATATCTGACTTGATGAGGAGGAGGAGCTGTCACCTACCACACTGAAACATCACAAAGGCTCTGCCTGAACACACTCACTTTTATTTATTTATTTTATTTTAGAAGTTTTCTATAGCGCTGTCAAGACCCAAAGGTATCAGAGTGCTTTATAGTAGGAGCATAGTATATAATCAACAGAAACATGACAAGTGAGCGATGTACAGTAAATAAATGACATAGTATAGAGCGGCATAATTGTCATGTAGAGCATCTTTGGTTTCAAGGTTCTTAGGGATCACATAGCCCTATGCTTGCGGTCTGTCCAGTGTTGTCCACATCCAAGGTAATGGGTAAGGAATAAGGATTTGAGTTGACTTTTGAATTCCACAAAGGAGGGTATGGTTCTGATGTGCGGAGGGATGGAATTCCAAATTTTGGGGGCGTTTCCTGAGGCGGAAGCCAGGAGGTTCGCTTAGCGCATTTTTTAAAACCGTGTATATTGTGTTTCAACTGTTTTATACCTGTTTGCTGCGCTTCGCTCTGGGCACTCCCCCTCCCTTGAAGCGTCAGTAACCACTCCGCGCAGCCGACCTGAACGCTGCCGCGGACACTTCCTCATTCCTGCCGCCATCAGCCGGCTAACGAGGCCCGCCCACTAGCCTGAGGCCACGCCCACCAGTAACATATAAGTCGCACTTTTCTCAAAGCTCGCATTCTGTCTACCTAATAGCTCCTGAGGCGGAAGCCGTGAGGTTTGCTTAGCGCATTTTTTAAAACCCTGTATATTGTGTTTCAACTGTTTTTTACCAGTTTGCTGCACTTCGCTCTGGGCACTCCCCCTCCCTTGAAGCGTCAGTAACCACTCCGCGCAGCCGACCTGAACGCTGCCACGGACATTTCCTCATTCCCGCTGCCATCAGCGGGCCACGCCCACTAGCCTGAGGCCACGCCCTCTCTTTCCGCCTCTCCACCACTTAAGGATGTGCCTCAGTCGGACGCGCAGCAGACGCGCGCTGCGGGCGCGCCAAAGGTAAGCCCGTCTGCGCCCGACCACGCCAGACCGAGCCCTGAGCCCAGGACCCCTGCATCTCTTACACCTCCCCCTCAGAGGTATACCCAAGAAACCCTCCTCAAACTCAGGGACTCTCCTTCCTCTCCTTGCTGCAGCACTATTTCCTTAGAGGAAGGACAATCCTGCTGCCCGAACTGTCCAGACAGGCTCACACCACGACTACCTCTGAGTTCATGCTGGATCAAGATGGCCCTACTCAATTGCAGATCCATTCCGAAACACCAAGCAGAAATCAATATGCTTCTGCAAGATTCCGAGATTGATATCCTTTTTCTCACCGAAACATGGATCAACTCCAACTCAGACCCTGACATAGTCCAATCACTCCCCCCCGGGTACCTAATCAAACACCAGGACAGACCATCCGCAACAGGGGGCGGAATCGCGATCATCTACCAAAACAACCTGTCCTGCCACTTCAAGGACAGCCCAATTCAGGACTGCAAAAATGTCCAGTTCTCCATTCACTTATCCCCATCTACAACCCTCTCGGGGGTTCTCGTCTATCGTCCCCCAGGACTACCAGGTCCTTTCTGCAAATCCTTATTGGAATCCATCTCCTCTCTTGCTTGTCTGTCTCCCAACTTTACGGTCCTAGGAGATTTAAATCTCCACTTTGACGACCCAACAAACAAAACAGCCGATGACCTTAAGGAAGACCTAGCTTCCCTTAACATTAATTTGAAATGCAATCAGCCCACCCATTCTAAGGGCCACTTGTTGGACCCCATATTCACCAACCTCCCGAGCCTAGTAGTGAATAACCCCCTCCCTATCCCTTGGTCAGACCACTACTTAATCCCCTTCCAGCTTCTACTCTCGCGCGAAGCGCCGGTTAGACCCCCTCCCCAAGCACCATCTCGTCCGTGGCAAAAACTGGACACGGCTTCATGGACTCAAGCACTGGCCTCCACTACACCGGTGCTTGACCCAGATCCCTCCAGAGCAGACGTCCAACTCCGCTCTTGGATTGAACAATCCCTTGACGCCAACATTCCCGTCAAATCCCTCCCCAGTAAAAAGGGATCTTTTAAATCCCCATGGTTCACCCAGGAACTACGCAAACTCAGGAAAAAGTGTAAAAAGCTCGAGCGCCTCTGGTGGAAGGACTGGGCTATTGAAAGCAAAAACGAATATAGGTCTGCCCTGAAGCACTACAAATCCTGTATAAAAATCACCCAGGCAACCTACTTCGAGGGGAAAATACTAGCTGCTGCTAACTCAGCCAAAGAAACCTATCGTATCGTTCGTCTCCTAACAAAAACCCCAGAACCACCGCCCAGACCGGGCCCTTCGGGCACGAGATGCAACCAGCTAGCTGAGTTCTTTTCAACAAAAATTAACAACATCCTCAAATCCCTCCCCACCACAACCACCTTCCACCTCCCCTTGACCTCTCCTCCTGGTCCAGATGCCCCATGCCTCGAAGCATTTTCCCAGGTGACCACAGAACTGTTTCTGACCACCCTACAGTCAGTAAAGAGTGGGGCCCCCTCAGATCCAGCTCCTATGAGCAAACTAAAGTTGGTTGCCTCTACTGCAGCCCCCCCCCTCACTAATCTTATTAATTCGTCTTTTACCCTTGGCATTGTGCCAATGCACTGGAAAAAAGCCACTGTCCGGGCACTTCTCAAAATACCCCACCTCGATCCCACTGACTTGTCTAACTTTAGACCTATTTCTCTCCTCCCGGCCATTAGCAAAGTGGCCGAGAAAATCACCAATCACCAACTATCCCTCTTCCTGGAATCCAACAACCTCCTGCGCCACTCCCAGACAGGGTTTAGACCAGGACAGGGAACAGACATCGCACTCCTAGCTGTGGTCGAGGAGGCAAGAACCATCATCAACGCGGGAGGATCAGTGGCAGTGATCCTCCTAGATCTGAGTGCCGCCTTCGACACGGTGGACCATGCCATCCTTATCCACCGTCTTAGCATGGCAGGAATTTCCGGCACCGCCTTGTCCTGGATCAAATCCTTCCTGGAAGGCAGAACCTTTCAGGTTGGTTTTTTTTTTTCTTTTTTTACCAGTCGCTCCGATCCCCGCACGGATCATACGTGAGTGTAGGTTTGCCGGCAGAGACCGCACGCTGCTGGGGTCCCTGACTCTACTGTGCAGGTCCCACAGGAGCAGACTGAGGGGCACCTTAGGGATACACTTAGGGTAGCACCAATTGAGGCAGGACCAGTTGGCCTGCTGATCACAGACCTACATCACTTAAGGTTGTATAAATGTTTTTATTCACTGTGTAGTACGATAACACTAAGGTCCTGAGGAATTGCTAGATTAAGCAAGAAACATGTCTACCTAAACAGAGGGTTGTAGATATCCACGCCACCGACCTTCATAGCGTCTATCTCCCCTCCCACTGTTTTAACCAAGGGAGCCAGCCATGTTAATAAAAATCCTTGTGGACTAGCTTACCTTTTTTAAACCACCACCACTTTATCACGACTACACCACCTTTCTGCCCTCTCACACGCATGCACCATATGGCTGGAACAGAAGATCTCCGCTAAAAAGCCCCTTCGCGGGTGCCCGTCAGACATTGCAGCGCCAGTCTGACGAGGAGCAGGACCCATATGATGAAGCATGACACCTAGCTTGCTGGGTGTGTGAGGGTTCTAGTTCCCAAGAGGGAATTTTCCCTCTTCTCTTTTCTCTTTTCTTTTCTTTCCCTATACTCACACACTCCTCCCTCCTAGTCCTACTGGGGAACTTTGTGCTACAATTTCCTACCAGAACCTTTCAGGTGGCTGACGACACAACTAACTCAAGTGCTCTTCCTCTCCAGTGTGGGGTCCCCCAGGGCTCCACCCTGAGCCCCACACTTTTTAACGTATACATGTCTCCCCTTGAAGACATTGTAACTCCATTCGGCATAAAAACAGTTATGTACGCCGACGATACCCAGCTGGTAGTCTCCATAAACCAGTCAACCGAATGTCTGGACAACTTGTCAGCATGCCTCCAGGACATCTTTCAATGGATGTGCGAATCGCGCCTGAAACTAAACGGAGATAAATCCGAGATCCTTCTGCTAGGAAACCCTCGCAGACTCCCCCCTTCCCTTTCCTGGCCACCCTGCTTGGGATCACCCCCCACCCCCAAGTCCGAAGTCACAAGCCTAGGTATCTGGTTGGACCATGACCTCAATTTTAAAGTCCAGGCCAGAAAAACCGCCGGCACATGCTTCGGGCTTATTAAGACAGCGCGAAAAATCCTTCATTTGATCCCCTTTCAATCCAGGAAACTGCTCATGCAGGGGCTAGTTAATTCCAGACTGGACTACGTAAATGCCCTTTATCTAGGGGCACCCGCATCGGTCATCAACAGACTGCAATGCGCCCAAAACGCCGCCGCCAGACTCTTGACCGGGACCAAATCTAGATGCTCTGCCAAACCAGCCCTCAGATCCCTACACTGGCTCCCGATTAGAGAAAGGATCACCTTTAAGACCCTCTGCATCTCACACAAAATACTACATGGCAGAGGCCCGCCTATTCTGAGATCCCTCTTCAAACCCCACCACTCGAACAGACAACTCAGATCAGACTCCATCTCTCTGGCCAGCGTCCCCAGAATAAGAAAGGCCCGCTCTGGGAGGTGACTGTTTTCTTACAATGCTCCAAAGCTGTGGAACTCCCTCCCACTCTCCATCCAAAGTGAACACAACCTACTAGCCTTTCGCAGGCAACTAAAAACATGGCTCTTCCCATAACTCCTCTCTATTACTTCCCCCCTCTGAAAGCTTCAGGTTGACTGTCAGTGCTGGGACGCCCCAGGGTAGCTACGCGCTTTACAAATCTGCATTCAAATTCAAATTCAAAGAGCAGTCCGCTGTTCTTTTCCTTCTAGTTTTAGGTGGGATGAGTAAGAGGGAGTTAGAGCTTCTCAGATTTCTGGCTTGACCTGCCTTTTTGAGTTTTTTTGCCAGGTATTCACGTTTGCCTGGATCATTGACATAATATCGACGGACAGAATATCGACTAGCAAAAATATCGATGCCAAAATATCGACAGACAGAATATCGAGTTTGTATCTACAAACAGGTAGGTACAAAAATATCGAGTCCAAAATATCGTTTACAAAAATATAGTTTATTAAAATATCGACTTTATTAAAAACAGTGTTAAATTAAATTAATAGTTAAAATTAATTACTAAAATATACTTAAAAATACTTACATTAACTTATAATAATTAAATAATTAATGAAAGTTATAAAAAAAATGTTTTACAATCATGTTTGTTAAAACATATATATATATAGTAACATAATATAATTAAATAATATCCAATATTATTACCGTACGATAGCAGAAGTGTAAAAAATACTATTCCCACCCCAGAGAGTGCAACAGTAGGGAAAGCATTGGATAGCGTAGGGTTAAAAATGACTATTCCCACTCCAGTGAGTGCAACAGTAGGGAAAGCGTTGGATAGCGTAGAGGTAAAAATTACTATTCCCACTCCAGTGGGTGCAACAGTGGGGAAAGCGTTGGATAGTGTAGGGGTAAAAATTACTATTACAACTCCAAAGAGTTATGTTATGTTAGGTGCCATTTGTAAAGCGCACTAACGCCGAAGCTTCCTGGCGCTGCTAGACAGGGTGAGAGAAAACGGAAAACAGAGCAACCTAACATAGGGGTGGGAAGAGATGGGTCTTTAAGAGTTTTCTGAATGAGAGAAGAGAGAGGGAAGATTTGATAGACAGAGGGAGGGAGTTCCAAAGAGTGGGGGCCAAATGAGAGAAGCGGCGGCCACCAAATTTCTTGGTTTTGTTTTTAGTGGTAATTAGTAAGTCATTGCGGGCAGAACGAAGATTGCGTGTGGGGCGGTAGGGTTGGATGAGGGAGTTGAGAGACCCTGGACTGGGGCAGTGAAGACATTTGAAGGTGAGACATGCCACCTTAAAGGTGACCCTTTGATTCATTGGGAACCAATGGAGGCTGTGAAGCAGGGGTTTAGCGGATTGCCATCTAGGTAATCCGTGGATCAAGCGGGCTGCCTGATTTTGTACGGCCTGAAGGCGGTTAAGCAGATAGAGTGGGAGACCGTGGTAAATGGAGTTGGAGAAATCAAGACGAGAGAGTACAAGTGAGGTGACAGATTGAGTGAGTGCCGCAGGGGGGAGAAGGTGACGGACTTTACGAATCCTCCGAAGTTGGAACATGCATGATGAAATTACCGCTCCAACTTGGGCTTTGAGGGAAAGTTCAACGTCGATAATTACGCCCAGACTTTTTATTGTTTTAGCTGGGGTAGGAGGGGAGCCAAGCTCCGGCGGCCAGAACTGAGGGCCCCAATGGGTGTGGCTTAGGCCGGGGAGAAGGAGCTCAGTTTTTTCTGGGTTCAGTTTTAATTGGTTCTGGTCCATCCAGAGTTGTATGTGGATCATTACTGCGTGGAACGTATTGATAGCTAGTGGGGAATTAAGTGAAAAAACGAGCTGCAAATCATCAGCATAATTGAAGATTGTGATGTCCCATTTGAGGAGGGATTGGATCAGTGGCCAGAGATACAAATTAAATAGAAGCGGAGAGAGGGAGGAGCCCTGGGGGACTCCACAGGGCGTAGGAGATTTTTTGGCCGTATAAGGGCCCAGGCGAACTGCCTGTGTTCTTCCAGTAAGGTAGGATCTGACCCATTCGAGAGCAGGGCCTCGGATGCCAGCCTGCTCGACACGGTGGAGAAGGATGTTATGGTCCACCGTGTCGAACGCGGCGGACAGATCCAGAAGGACGAGGGCTTGGGGATTCCCGACGTCAGCGTTGCTCCTGAGAGTATCAAGAACCGCCAGAATGACCGCCTCGGTCGAGTGGGCAGGTCGGAAGCCCGCCTGGTTAGGCTCGAGGTACTGGGAAGATTCAACAAAGTTTGATAGGCAGCGGGTGACATGGGCTTCCAAGATTTTAGAGAAATAGGGAAGGAGGGAGATGGGACGATAGTTCGATGGCTCGGCAGGGTCAGCACCCGGCTTCTTAAGAAGGGGCACCAAGATGGCCTCCTTAAAAGAGGTGGGGACACTGCCACTGGTGAGTGATCTATTGAGTAAGTGTAAGATGCTATCTGGCAGATTAAGGCAGATGCTACGCAGAACAGAGGGAGGGCAGCAATCATTAGGGGAGCCCGATTTCACACGGGTGGCAAGTTCCGCTAAAGAGGTTGTGTCTAAGACAGGAAAGGTAGTGAAGGTCAAGGTGTTATTGAGGGAAGGGTCCAGAGGAGGAAGCTGGGCGAGGGGAGGGATAGATTTTTTAATTTTGATGACTTTTTCCAAAAAAAAAGAGTTCAAAGTATCACAGGTGGCCTGAGTAGGGGTCTGAGCTGGAAGGGATCTTTCATCAGTGGTTAGCTCGTTTAGAACTCTGAACACTTCCTTGGATTTATTTGTAGCTGAAGCAATCCTATTGGAGAAGTGTTCCATTTTTGGTGACCTAATAGCAGATTTATAGTTATTACGTGTGGCCAAATAGGCCTGTCTGGCTGAGTCAGAATAGTCGCGCCTCCAAGTGCGTTCTGACTGGCGAGTTTTTAGTTTCAGAGTGCAACAGTAGGGAAAGCGTTGGATAGCGTAGGGGTAAAAATTACTATTCCCACTCCAAATAGTGCAACAGTAGGGAAAGTGTTGGATAGCATAGGGGTTAAAATTACTATTCCCACTCCAGGGAGTGCAACAGTAGGGAAAGCGTTGGATAGCGTAGGGGTAAAAATTACTATTCCCACTCCGAATAGTGCAACAGTAGGGAAAGCGTTGGATAGCGTAGGGGTTAAAATTACTATTGCCACTCCAAAGAGTGCAACAGTAGAGAAAGCGTTGGATAGCGTAGGGGTAAAAATTACTATTCCCACTCCAGTGAGTGCAACAGTAGGGAAAGCGTTGGATAGCGTAGGGGTAAAAATTACTATTCCCACTCCAGTGGCTGCAACAGTAGGGAAAGTGTTGGATAGCGTAGGGGTTAAAATTCCTATTCCCACTCCAGTGGGTGCAACATTAGGGAAAGCATTAGATAGCGTAGGGTTTAAATTACTATTCCCACTCCAGTGGGTGCAACAGTAGGGAAAGTGTTGGATAGCGTAGGGGTAAAAATTACTATTCCCACTCCAGTGGGTGCAACAGTAGAGAAAGCGTTGGATAGCGTAGGGGTAAAAATTACTATTCCCTCTCCAGTGGGTGCAACAGTAGGGAAAGCGTTTGATAGCGTAGGGGTACAATTTACTATTCCCACTCCAGTGGGTGCAACAGTAGGGAAAGCATTGGATAGCGTAGGGGTAAAAATTACTATTCCCACTCCAGTGGGTGCAAAAGTAGGGAAAGCGTTGGATAGCGTAGGGGTAAAAATTACTATTCCCACTCCAGTGGGTGCAAAAGTAGGGAAAGCGTTGGATAGCGTAGGGGTAAAAATTACTATTCCAACTCCAAAGAGTGCAACAGTAGGGAAAGCGTTGGATAGCGTAAGGTTTAAAATTACTATTCCCACTCCAGTGAGTGCAACAGTAGGGAAAACGTTGGATAGCGTAGGGGTAAAAATTACTATTCCCACTCCAGTGGGTGCAACAGTAGGGAAAGCGTTGGATAGCGTAGGGGTAAAAATTACTATTCCAACTCCAAAGAGTGCAACAGTAGGAAAAGCGTTGGATAGCGTAGGGGTTAAAATTACTATTCCCACTCGAGTGAGTGCAACAGTAGGGAAAGCGTTGGATAGCGTAGGGGTCAAAATTACTATTCCCACTTCAGTGAGTGCAACAGTAGGGAAAGCGTTGGATAGCGTAGGGGTGAAAATTACTATTCCCACTCCAATGAGTGCAACAGTAGGGAAAGCGTTGGATAGCATAGTGGTAAAAATTACTATTCCCACTCCAGAGACTGCAATAGTAGGGAAATTAAATACTTCATATATGATTTCAATAAATATAAATTAATATCTATAAAAAATTCATTAAAAGTAATTACCAATTTAATATAATATAATAATTAATCAATTAAAATTACAAATTAAAAATAATTATTACAATTATTTACCTATTATTACAAATTAATTACAAATTAACAGTTATTATTTTAACATATAAAACTTAATTAACAATTAATTCAAATTAAATACAATTAAATAAATTGATTTATTTAATGAATATATTTTAATTAACAATTAATTAAAATAAATACCAATAAATACATTTACATATTTAATTAATTATAATTAAATTACTTCCCACCCTATTCCCCTATACACCCACAACCCGCTACAGAAAATAAATGAGTAAAATTGACATATTTAACAATTAATCAATTAATTAAAATTAATTGCCAATTAAATTTTAATTAATTACTAAATATAAATTAATTAACAATTAATTAAAAATGAATACCAATAAATACATTTACATATTTAATTAATTATATTTAAATTACTTCCCACCCTATTCCTCTAAAAAACCCACAACCCGCTACAGAATGAAATTAAGCAAAAATTAAAAAAACAAATTTCATTAATTAAAATAAATTATAACATAAATACACACTTTTCACACATATAATAACATAAAAAACACTATAAAAAATTAGATATTATTAAAAATTCGATAATTTTAATAACCTATATTATATACTTCGATATTTTAACTGTCTATATTTTTAACATTCGATATTACATTACTTACCTTAAAAACGATATTTTTGATGTCTATATTCTGTCCAGTCGATATTTTGTCCAATCTATATTTAAAACTCGATATTATGTCCATTCGATATTTTGTAGTAGATATTTTGGCTGTTTACCACGTTTGCCTGTATGGAGGGCTTTGTGGGTTAGGCAGGCCGTTATGAAGTTACTTCGCATTTCTACTGGAAGCCATTTGAGTTCTTTAAGTGCAGGGGAGATATGATCAGATTTTTTGATGCCGGTGATCATTCTGGCTGCCGCATATAATGTTGTTTTGATCGGTGCCAGATGCGCTTTAGGAATTCCTGTTAGGACTGCATTTCCATAGTCCAGTCTTGACAGTACCAGAGATTGTGTGGCTAGTTTGAGATCCTTTGTTGGAATATAGAGTTTGATTTTGTTCAGAAGTCTCAGGTTAAGGAATGCACTTTTGGCCGAGTTCTTAATGTGTTTAATCATGTTCAATTTGGGGGTTTTGGTGATGCCTAGAGATTTGACAGAGTCTGCTAGAGTAAGATTCCCTTTGAGCGCATCGATAGCATTTAACCATTCAGCAAATTGTGGGTTATCCTTCTTGTTCGAAATGAGGAGTGTCTCGGTCTTGTCTGGATTTAGTTTCAGGTGATTGTTTGTCAGCCTTTCTGGCACATCTTTCAAGACATCGTTTAATCTTTGGATGTCTTTGAGAGAGGTAGTTTCCAGATAGATCTGCGTATCGTCTGCGTAAAGGTGAAGGCGGATGTTGGCTTTTCTGAGTAGTTTGGGTAGTGGTTTCATGTAGATGTTAAAGAGTTGTGGAGAGAGAACCGAGCCTTGGGGGACGCTCTTGTTGACTTGCTGCGTTTCGGAGGTAAAGTTCTTGATTTAGATTTTTTGTGTGCGATTGTGTATAAAGGAGGAGAACCACTTGAGAACTAACTCGCTGAGACCAGCTCTTTCTTGAAGAGCCCCGATGAAGAGTTTGTGGTCAACCGTATCAAATGCTGCCGAGAGATCAAGGAGAATGAGGAGGCAGCATTTGTCAGAGTCTAGTGATCCATGGATATCATCCATGATGTTCAGAATCGCAGTTTCTGTGCTGCAACCTTTTCTAAAACCAGACCTGTGGGGGTCCAATAGGTTGATGTTTCCAGGTGCTGTGTTAGTTGATGAAGTACACAACTTTCCAGTGTTTTTGAGAGCAAGAGGAGGTTTGAAATTGTTCAAATCAGTCGCATCTAGACTGGGTTTATTCAGTAAGGGGGTGACTTGCCCCATTTTAAGGCAATCGGGAACCACTCCATTTTTTAAGGAGCTGTTTATGATTTTGCCCCAAACCGGGGCAAAAGCGTGTTTCATTTTTTTGATTAGAAGGGGAGGAATGGGATTAGAGATATGCGCTGATGGTTTGGAGGTGGAGATCAACGAGATTATCTCTGTTTCTTGAACGGGGCGAAAGCTCAGCCAGCGGGTGGGTGAAGAGCCAGGAGAGAGAGCATGGGGTACAGCTGTGATACCCTTTATGGGGTGTGAATTGTTGAAGGCTAATGATAGTTCGATTTTTGTGATCTTGTTGTTGAAGAAGTGGGCAAAGTTGTCGCAGAGGTCTTTGGACACCTGTACGGATGAGGCCACTGGCTTGGAGGTTTGTTGTCTGATGAGTCTATAGAGCTCCTTCGGTCTATTTTGGCACTGTCCAGTGCCTCGCGGAAGAAGCTGGATTTCTTGTTTTTGATGTGGTTGTTATACTTCCTACGGGCTTATTTCAGTTGATCGCGAAGGATGGCGGTTGGGTTGTTTCTCCATTTTCTTTCTTTGGCCCTTAAGTTTCTCCTTTCTGAGTTGAGGTCAGAGTTGACCATGTTCTGGATGGAATGGTTCTGCGCCTCTTGAGCTTAAGTGGAGCTAATTTGTCAAGTAAGGACACTAGCTCGGAATTGTACCGGTCAGTGAGGTCATTGGTGGAGAGGTGGTCTATGTTGTCCGGTAGAAGTGAGATTATCTGATCTTCCAGGATATCCAGGGGCGCTTGAGAAAGGTTTCTCCTCCATTTGGGAGGGTCTTGTGGGTGTTGGTGGGGGAGAGTGGGGTGATTGATATGAAATAGTATCAAGTGGTGATCAGACCAGTCGACAGGAAGTCTGTGGTTGACCGTGATTGAGTTATTTTGCGCAATGATGGCATCCAGTGTGGCTCCTTTGTAATGTGTCTCCTCTGTACAGAATTGTGTAAGATTGTTATCACATAGGAGATAGCGATTGGATTAGAGGATTGTTTGTCTTGTTCCACCGTAGATTCAGATCACCGAGAATTAAATTATTGGAATCACCGAGTGCCCCTTGCGCTATCAGGTCGGAAAATTGTTCTCCAAATGCGGCGTTTCTACCTGGGGGTTGATAGAGCAGGTGACACAGTAGGTAGCCGCTAACTTTGGTGTTGATGATGGAGGAGAGATATTCAAATGAATCGTAATCGAAAGAGGTGGTTTCCGAGATGCCCAGACTATCTTTGTGGATGGTAGCAACCCCTCCTCCTCGCTGATCTATCCTGTCTTTGGTGATCAGGGAGAAGCTAGGTGGTACCAACATGTCTATGCAAGGGGGAGATATCTTATTCAGCCAGGTCTCCATGAGGAACGCAATGTCAATGTCATGTGAGAGGATTGCCTCAGCTAGTTCCGTTGTGTGAAGTGAGGCCGATCTGCAGATGATCAGTAAGCAGTTGGTGAAAAGCTCTTGATTGCTGGTGATTCTTTCTTTGGTCGCCCTAGTTATTGTGGTGAGGACAGGCCGTCTCAGGGTTTTTGTGCAGGGAAGGTCTTTCCGGAGGCCTGTGATCACTTGGATTTTGGATTTAGGAGAGTCCGAGGAGGGAGTATCGTATGAGGAGGCTAGCATGGCTGCTTCGTTGTCTGACATGGGAGCTTCTGTTCTAATGGGCCTTGAGGTCAAGTGAATTATATCAGACAATGAACTGATCTTGGTCCTTGGGGATGGGACTCCGGTTTTTGAGGCTTCTTGTGAGCATGATTTCAAAACCCTGGTGGGGGGACTTTGCTGCTGGATATCATGGGTTTCATGTGGGCCCGGGAGGGCTGTTTGCGTTGGAGGTGTGGGGAGTCCCGGGAGGGGGTTTCAGGGGTCTGTGGGCTTTATCTAGGTTAGAGAGGATTTCGGTTAAGCCCAGGGAGATTGCGTCTATCTGGCTTTCAAGGGCCGTGAGATGCTGCGCCAAGGAGTCATGGGAAGTGTTGGAGGTATCTGGGGCATCTTCTTGCGTGGTGTGGATCAGGTTGAGGGATTGAGGTCTTTTATTGGTGGAGCATGTCAGGTTGTCTTTTTTCGAGATCGAGGGTGAGGTCAGAGGAAGGGGATGGATAGGGACAAGGGAGGGCTTTGAGTGTCTGAGATCTGGGATGCAGCTAGTGGGGAGAGTGGTCTCTATCGGCGAGTTACGTCTGTGGGTTTGCTGAGGAGGGATCCAGTAAGGGGGCAAGGTAGAGCTTTATAAAAGGTGCTGGGGGATAAGCTTGGTAGGGGAAGTGTGATGGGTGGGTGGGGGCCGTGGAGGTGTGACTGGAGTTTCCTGTTGTGGCTGGTTAGCTGTAGGTGTGATTTGGGAAGTGGCGAGGCCCGGTGTGTGAACAGGAGCGTAGCGGATCGGAGCAGTACCGGGTGGGTGGAAGATAGAAACGTAGGCTTCGGCGTTAACTGTGATTGTAGGCGGGATAGGGATTGAGGCGGGGTGCGGTGGGGATGGGAGGGCAGATCTTAATGCTGGAAATAGGGAGTTGAAGGCTTCAAGGTTTTCGTTGTTTGCCTGAATAAGGACCGTGCCATTCGTGTAGATGGTCACAGATGTGGTCCCTCTTCTGGCCATACGGTTAGGGAGTATTGAGGTAAGTTTGCAACTGTGGGAAGTGGATGTGGTTCTGGCGATACAAAGTTGCGTTCTAATCATAGAGATCCAATCTTTCGGTCTCTCAGTGTGTAATATAAGGTCCATCTTAGTCGGACCTTTGGAGGCTGAGTGGTAGATGTCTGTGAATAGGGTTTCTATGTGTGGACGGATACGTTTCTGTTTGAAATACGTCTCATTTTTGTAGAGAGGAGGGGGGAAGATGATGATGAATGAGTTCCGGCTGTGTGGTTTCAGGTGGGCAGGTAGGGCTTGCGTGGGAGGAAATGGCGAGTCACGCGCCATCATGTAGGTAATGTGAGAGAAGGGTGCCCGAGCGGGGGGGGAATGGGGTGAGTCGGTCGAGATGGGTGTGGGGAGGGAGAATGTGAAGTGTGAGCAGAGGGTGCTTGTGCGGGGGGAACGGGTTGAATTGGTCGAGATGGGTGTGGGGAGGGAGAATGTGAAGTGTGAGCAGAGGGTGCCTGTGTGGGGGGGAACGGGGTGAATTGGTCGAGATGGGTGTGGGGAGGGAGAATGTGAAGTGTGAGCAATTGATATCTTTGTGAAAAAGACAATGAAGAGTTCCATCTTCTAGAGGATCAAGGATTTAAGATTATGAGTGCTAAAGATAATTTGTCTCGGTTAGAACGGTCAGCCTTACACGATCTTAAAAACGACAATACCATAGTAATTCGAGAAGCAGATATGGGGGGAATATTGTCGTAATAGACAAGGGCAAATATGTTCAGGAAATTCAAAGACAACTGGGGAACCCTAGTTTTATGTGAAGATTATGGGAAATCCCATTAGGGATATAACCAGACGTATTTTGCACAGGTTGTATTCTTGGAAAGAAGAGGGGTTGCTAGATGAAGCTGAGTTTAAATATGTGAACGTCACCTGTCCAACCTCCCCTTTCATATACATATTACCCAAAATCCACAAGTCCAAATTGAATCCCCCAGGTAGACCAATTGTCTCCAGTATTGGTGGTCCCACACAGCATCTGTCAGAATTCGTAGATGGTTTTTTAAAACCTCTAGTGCTAAACCTCCCGTCATATATTCGTGACACAATGGATATCTTGAATAAATTACAAGACTTCAAATGGGAAGACGGGATGTTGATGGTAACATTAGATGTGGTAGGATTATACACATGTATTGAAAACACAAAGGGGGAGCAAGCGCTGAATCACTTTTTAAGTAGTAGGAGTGCTAGCTTAAGGGAACATTCAAAAATGTTGGTTGAGATGAGTAATCTGATCCTAGCCAACAACTATTTTTTATTTGAAGATGAATGGTTTCACCAGGTGAGGGGCACGGCGATGGGCTCCAGGTTTGCTCCCTCTTACGCCAACGTTTTTATGGGGTTGTTTGGGAGGGAGCATGCCTGGGGTCAAAGACCCTGGAATTGGACGGATCTGGTCCTATTTTGGGCCAGGTTCATTGACGATATTTTTTTGATATGGAGGGGCTCTGTAGAGGACCTACTGGACTACTTTAATTATCTAAATACCAATGACTTCAACGTCAGTTTTACTATTAACCACAGTAACAAAGCTTTGGGATTTTTGGATGTGGAAATGATGGTGGAAGGTGATAGGATAATGAAAATAAGATACTTTTATATGATGTATCATTGTAAAATTTACCAAATCTTTAGAATGTTCACTAGGTAGAGGATTTTTTGTTGGACATAGGATGTACTTTTTTTTATTTTACCTTATGAATATTTCAAATTGTATGATATGTTGTTTTCCTTATTTTCAGCCCTGACGATGTCCCGAATTGGGACGAAAAGCGTTGGCTGTTTAATTGTATTATAAATGTGCTAATCGTGGTTGGAAGCTGACTAAACACCAACAAGATACTTTGAATAAAGCTAATGAATTGTACAACTTCATCTTTGAAGATTGCTTATTTGAGAATATATCTCCGAATACTAATTGTCAAATTGTATTTGTAATATTCATTTTTGATTTTGTACGCTCCTTCTTTTTTTTTTGTGAGCAGAGGGTGCCTGTGCGGGGGGGGGGTGGGGCTGAGTCGATCAAGATGGAAATGAGAAGGGTGAATGTGTTAAAAATTACCCGTGGGGGCTGAGCGGGGCCTGTTGATATGATAGGTGTAGCTAGGGCTCTGGCCGGATCCGGGCCTGGGAGGGGTCGTAGTTCCTGGTAGGCTAAGTTGTCTACTTCCCGGGATTCTTCAAGGCAGGGTGTGGGATCTATTCGAAAGGTAGTCTGCGGTTCGAATTGGGCTAGAGGTTAGGCATCCTGCGGTCGACCAGAATTTCAGCTACTCTCAATACCAGGCTTACTGTCGGGTCGTGGTTCGGCCACCGTGTTCTGTGCAACAGCGCTAGTCTTATTGATGAGGTCGGGTGAATGACCTCTGCTGGTCTGGAGGACGCGCTGATAGGTGGGGGACCTAATCTTAGGAGAGAGTGTCTCGTGAGGCGGCCATTGTAGGATTAGCTTTATCTACGAGTGTCCAGATTTGCGGGCCCGGCGCAGGCCAGAGCGATTAGATTTTTCACGGATCCCCTCTATGCTCCCCAGGGTGTCTGTACTCTGGTTGACAGATTGGGGGCAATAGGGGTTGGAGAGTTTCATTCGTGGTCGGGGGGTTGCACGTGGCAGCCATTTTGGAGCCTGGGATACTCTTCATGTGACTGGACTTGCTTACATGATTCTTCCGCAGACGACTCATTTTTTGCAAGGATCCCGTTTTTGTTCCCCGGGGTGGCTGCATTCCGGTGATGGGATAGGGGGCACTAGCTCTTCAAGTCGCCAGGCTTGTCCATTGTCCGTTAGTCAGATTGGGGGCGTTTGAAGTTGATATACTTCATTTGGTGAGGAGGAGGTCGCGTGTGGTGGCCATTTTGAAGTCAGGCTAGCTTATCAAGTGATCAGGCTTGCTTGAAGGCCGCTAGTAGGGGCGATAGGTTTTTTTCTAGGATTCCCCTTTGATTCCCAGGGGTGCCCATGCTTTACTAGTCAGATTGGGGGCATTTGAGGTTGGCCCGGTTCAATTGGAGGAGAGGAGGTCACGCGTGACGGCCATTTTGGGGTCAGGCTAGCTCATCCTGTGATCGAGCTTGTTGTCGGTCCGCTAATGCGAGCGGGTAATTATTTTCAAGGTTCCCCTTTTGGCTTCCAGGGGTGTCAGAGCTTTGTTAGCCAGATTGGGGGCAGTAGGAGTTTGCGGGCATCGAATTTACGTTGTGGAGGTCGCGCATGGCGGCCATGTTGGGGTCAGGCTTCCTACCTCCAGTGCTGCTCCAGGGCAGAGACCGACGTAAATCTCTTCGAAAATCAGATCGGCAGTTCGGGCTCGTGGCGAAAGCTCCGTCGGACTGTGGTCTCATTTGGTGACTTCTCGTGGGGCTGCTGAGGAGGATCTCAGGCACGCTGCAGATGATCCAGGTCGGACCGAATCATCAGAGGAGAGGCACAGGACATGTCCGCTTGACTTTCATCCGGTATCACCCTCTTCCTGGCGGATCTTCACGGCGGAGAGCGAAGCGTGGTAAGTAGTTGCAGTTGCTAGCCACGTTGAACTGGTTGCGGTTGTCTGTGGGTGGGTGAAAACTGATCAAGTCAACCCGATCCCGGGAGCCAGGCTTCAGTGCTCCCTCCCAGAGCAGGGTAGCAAGACATTCCAAACACCTCTAGGGGTGGAAGCCTCCAGAAGTTTTCCTACTTCAAAGTAGGCACCAGGTATAAATAGTGGACCTATGGCCCAACTCTTCAGTAAACCTCTGGACCCGTGGAAGACTCAGAAGAGTGCTATGCTGCTCTGCAAGGACTGCTACTCTGGTGCCCGGTTTCCCTGCTGTCTGCTGCCCTACTGCCAGGACTGGACCTGTGTCTTGATCTCAGGACCACCAGAGTGACTCCAAGGGCGAGTTGGCTGTCCTCCTAGTCAAAGCCTCAGGGACATAAAAGACACCACAATCTTGAACACAGCACCTGAACTCTACTGGCTGTCAGTCTTGCTGCCCAAGTGGTGACACCCCAGTCCTGGACCTTTGGAAGTGGGCCTGAAGTTGTTCTGCCATTCTAGCTATGGTCCTGTGAGCAGAACGGATGCAGTGCGATGCATCTCCCTGCAGCTGCAACAGAACTGTCGCAGTACAATGCATCCTGACGCTGGTCTCCACCTCGCAGCCCAACAGCTTCTTAGGAACCATCGGTATGCAGCATATCATCGATGCAGGAATTCGTATTACAAGCCCCTTGTCGACGGCATCCTTGACGATGATGCAGGACTCCTCATCATCCATGCAAGATCTCAGTACGCTCTGCAAACCAAGATTTAAGGTACTTTGTTCAGTGGTACTAACTTGATCCATGTATCCAGACCATGCTCCATCACGGTCTACCTGAACCTGTGAATTTATCCCAGTCTGTTGCCACCAGAAAACCACAGTTGGCACTTTTGGGCTTCCAGGCAATCTTTCACTTAAACCTTTAAAATTGCATGTCCCCAGTTCTACTGATTGGATTTTTGTCATTCAGATCTCAAATAATGATTTATCAAGTTTTACTCTAATTCTCCTGATTAGTGTGGAACTTTGCTTCTGTTGTGTTTTCCCTTTATTACTGCTTGAAGTACTATATAAACACTCTACAAATTGCTTCAATGTTAAGTTTGACTGCTTTGGGCCATGCTACCGGGGTTGCTTGTGACTTTACCATGACTGATATTGTGGCTGCTGCTTGAGCAGGGTATTAACCTCTTAACCAGTACCCTAATTTCCAACATGAACTGTGTCTTAAAACTGGATCAAGTATGTACCTGTCTGTAATGTGCCTAGAAAGAAGACAAAGCACAGAATTGTCACGGAAACACTGAATCTATTGAACTAGACAGATTCTCAGGTACCGCAAAACATATATTTTCAATGTAGAGACCACACAGCATGATGACAGGCCAGAGTCCAACTTAGGCATTTGAACTGTCATCCACCACCTCTGGAAATAACTTGCAGTATTGCATGTTTGTAATAGACTAACAGCCTGATTCATGTAGGCAATAGCGCTCGCAAAAGGGCCAGATTCTGAGAATCTGGCCCTTTGCGAGTGCGATTTTTGCATTTGGTATTCACAATCCCAAATGCAAAAATCGCTATTTAAGAATTCGCATATTTGCGAGGAATGGCATTTAAGGAATCTCTAATAGAGATTCCTCAAATGCTATTCATGACACATCAAGAAATAGCGATTTTGCACTTTTGGGGCCGCTATTTACCGAGAGGTCAGACCTGTCGGTAAATAGCAAAAACTCAGAGAAATGCTTTTAAAAGCATTTTTCTAAGTTGCATGTTGCACACACACATGTCCTTTGGACATGTGTGTGCGCAACACCTGTTCAAATGTGCATTTTAGGGGTGCTACAGGGCGTCCTTTGGACACCCCTGGCACCCTTAAAATCGCTATCTCATTTGCGAGTAGCAAATTGCTACTCGCAAATAAAGAACATGTAGGAATCGCTATTTAATTAGAAATTCCTACATGAATGCCGTTTTGCGTGTCCTCAATAGCGAGTCGCTATGATTCGCTATTAGGGCCACACAAAACGGATTGTACATGAATCAGGCTGTTAGCCCCTTTTTTGGCCATGACATATGTGATGGCACAGCCCATTTGTGAACATCAGTTTAAATGAACTTGTATTATTCATAAATTCAACTATAAGAATAATTGGAAAATTCAATGCAATTCTCCTAAACATACAAAATGTATCCTACAACCAGTCTATGAGGCAAGGAGCTAAGACCGCTGGATTCAATAATAAATTCAACTATATATATATCTTAGATTCTGTCATTTAAGTGAAAGATATAATGATGAGTGCACCGTCAAACACTCATTTCATGCAATGGGTAGAAAATCACTCATTGACTCCATGTCAATAAATGATTTAGAATGTATTTATTTTTTTGAAAACTTATTTATTGGGATTTTGTATTCAGATCAAAGAGGATTCAGGTATCAAGAGAATATTAAAAACCATGTGTAACAATCAACAAGTACATCGGTCTTGTGCAACATCATAATATCTCATAACCATTTACAATACAGTAGAGTTCTCAGTCCTCCACAATATCGATGCCAAAATAGAATTGGGTCTCTATAGACAAAGTACATTATAACATACACATATATGGTGTACTTCATGTTCTTAATGGGCATACGTTTATGACAATTGCTGGACTCGCAGGCGAAAGGCAGCATTCTATACAATAGTAGTAGGGCCATCTCAGCTTGGTTGTGGTGTCCGTCATCTCAGCCTATACTTGCCAATATTTTGACTGTGTGTTCTATCATTTTACCAGCAGTGACACAGCTATGCATGCACAAGAAAACAACCAAAACAGTCTCTTTCCCACCCTCCTCCCACACTGGCTGCCTAATCTGGCCAGGAATATCAAGTCCACCCATGCCCCAAGATCCAGAATGGAAACAGTAAGTAACCATATCATAAAAAAATATGATGGTGGGTTACCAACTATGGCATTATACATACTGAAGTGTCCCAATAGAAGAGAGAGGAAGAAGAAAAAAAAGAGAATAGGCTTAAAGTAGGTAGACTACCTGCTTTAAGCCTATTCTCTTTTTTGTAGCTTCAATAAAAAACAGATAAAAGTTGACACCAGAATAGCAAAGGACAGATGGTCACCCAGTGGGATAATCCAGAGAGCCACGCGGAGCCACCTTGCCCATGCAAGGTTGTCCAGGTATCGCCATCTTGTATCCCAGATACTTCTAACAACAGCATAGCAGGAATATCCATAACAGCACGCATAAGCAGACCTGTTACAATTTCGCATTGTGAGGGTGGCAACTTTATTTTATTACAGTTAGATATTCATAATAAAACTCTCAGATTTTCCTCCATCCAGTCTAGATTGCTCGATCTTTCTAAGCGACAAGTCTGGTAGGCCAGTTGGGTTTTACCATTGATTAGCAATTTGGCCTTGTTCCAATAGGGGAGAGGAGGATCTGAGTGGTGGGGATCCATGACCTGACAGGGATGCACCCCCCCCCCCTGCTGCATGAAGTTCTCTGCCTGGCAAGGGGAGGCAAAGATGTGCTCTTTACCTATAAAGGGGATGCGTAGCCAAGCCTAATACAGCATTAGATATGGGATGTTGGCTTGCTGGGGATTATGTTTGATGAGAATACATTTCCCGAGGGCACCCTCAATGGCAATGGTGAAATCTGAATAGAGAGACTCTGTTTTACTCTCAAATTGTACAGTGCATTTGTTCCTGGCTAGATAAAGGGCAGTATCCTTGTCCCGACTGTTCAGCATTCTGGCAATTATCAGTCGGGGTAGCTCCTGGGGTATACATGGTGCGCTTTCTCGACAACCATAAGCTTAGAGAGTGCTTCAGTTCCAAATATCGTGGTGACTAGACTCTCCACAAAGTCCTTCATCTGACCAGTGGTGGTGGATTCTGGAATCCCAGTGATACGTAGATTATTTCTATGGGACCTTGCATCTAGGTGTCCGTTCATCGCTGATATTATTTTGAGCTCCTTCTCCATGTTAAGTATCTGTACCCCCTGACAAACACAGTGTTCTCCACTGTGGAAATTCTGATCTTCACCTCTGCAATGTGGCTATCTTGTTTCTCCAATTTGTGGGTTATAGTGTTCATTATGGTGCACATTCTGTCCATTTTACTTTCAATAGATGTGAGGCTTTGTGGCATAGTGATGAGCAGGGATTTAATCTCTGTTACCTCAGCATCCCCTTCCGTATGCGAATCATCGAATCTCATATTGTCTGCTCAGTTCCCCAATGTTCGGGTAAATCTGCAGGGATCAAACTGCAATTTAGTCTGGCTACCTTCCATTTTTCCCATCGTTGTTGGTTGTAGAACGTTCAGGGCTTAGTCCCTTTGGCGTTTCGTGCAGGTATTGTGTGCCTCTCGATGATGTCCCTATAGCATCTCAGAGTCTTCCACTACCTTCGCGATCTTTCGTTAATCCAAGGGCTGCCACAGAGGGCTTCCCCACCACTCCTCTATAATAGCATAAGACTGGCACGAGCAAACCCGAAAAGCAGATCAAAGTGGCACATGAGTCTCAATGTATCTGGACCACAACAGAACTGTCGTCCCCATGGCTTCAGAGCATTGTACAGGCCATCATCAGGGGCAGTACGACTGTAGCCAGAGGCAAGTGTTCCCTTGGTCCCCAGAATCCCCTAGGAAGCATAGGCACCCATCAGATAGGCAGTCCCCGTAGATCTTCAGCAGTGGACTGAGCAAGGAGGGCCAGCACGCCAGTCCACTATCTCAAATGCAGTATCTCTAATCAAAATGCCTGATAGTCTATGGGTGTCTAGGGGAGTGGGCTTGGGCCGGCGAAATGTTCATGGGTCTCGCTATGCGCCTTACTCTCAGACACGGGAGATAGCATGCCAGTCCCTCCTCCATGTTGCAGAGTGTCTGTTTGATGGCATGCTCATGTTCAATGATGACGTTTCCAGCTGCAACAGCCTACCACTGACACCTACTGGCACCTAACTCACAGAGCCTAGGCCTCCAGACAGGCACTTGCTCCACCTTTCCCTCAGATAACAAGGCCCACGCGGTCAATCTCAGCGAGTCCTGTATTCACACGCCCTAGACCAGGGTCTTACTGCAGTTCGCCCCACCCAGAGCGGCATCCAAAGCGAACGAGGGAGAGGCATGTGGGCACTCCCCAGCATCAGCGGCCTCCACCAGCAAGCAGTATGAGACACTCTTTCTGTTGCCAATCAGCCCAAATGCCACGGCCAGCAGGAGTCGCAGATTGCCACAGGTAGGCCACTTCAACCTCCTCTCACCTGGGCAGAGCGCAGACGATTTGCAGCCTTCCCTGCAGCTGGAAAGATGATGGGCAGCAGTCTGTATGCATCCCTGACTCATTGCTTGATCACCCCCCCTACATTCTCTGCAGTCAGGCTGCTATACCTTTGCAGCCTCCTGTGCCATCTCGTAGGCCCAAACAAAAAGAGGTCAGGAGGTCTGTGCTCATGGAGATGCTTAAATGTATCATTTTCTTACCAAAAAGGATGGTATTGCATAATTTCACAGTGTGGACTGTTTGCAGATTGAGGTTTAAAGGCTCAGGATATTGATGGATGACAGCCTGAAACTGCAGGAGCCTCACGTACTTGCACCCATCTTGCACGCAGGCTCTCCAGTGCCCCCATATATGAGAAAATATTAAGTGCATGTTAGATTTGGGGGTCTCTAGTTGGCACAGGTAGGTACTTGTGACAAATAGGGACCCTTGCCTCTAGTCAGGATAAGGGGATTACACTCCTAAAATAACCCCTGCTCACCCCCTTGGTAGCTTGGCACGAGCAGACAAGCTTATCTCAGAGGCAGTGTGTAAAGCATATGTGACCACATACAGCAACCCAGTGACAACACTACAGATGGGCACCACACAAGGTTTTATATAAAAAATAAGTATACTTTATGTAGATTTACCACAAGACCATAAACGACAAAAATATACAATACTGTTACTTTAAGATGGTAGTTTTAGCTTAGTTTAGTTCAGTTCTTAAAATGCGACACTTTGCGTCAATGTACCTTACGATGCATTGCGCTTCCCCAACAAGCAATGTCACAGGGAGGGAAATGCGACAAAGTTCAGGTGCAAAGAAATAAAGACGTGAAGATCTTCCAGATGCGGCACGCTTCTCCGGGTATGCGAGAAGTTCTCGGTTTGATGCGTGGACTGCAGCAGCGACACCCTTGTACAGAAATGCGACAGCGACAGCTCCAACTGCGGCCCTCTACTCCCACGATGCGTGAAGCTTCCGCGCAATGTGACAACTACAGCGGCGACATCCTTATTCAGAAATGCGACGGCAGCAGCTCCGATGGCGGCGCGCTTCTCTGGGATGCTAGGCGCTTCCCTCGATGCAGTGCAGTGCGACAGTTCCAGCAGTGACACCCTTGCTCAGAAGTGCGACGGCAGACACAGCGACGGCAACACGCTCAATCCTCGTGGTGAGACTCTTCTCTCAATGCGGTGCAGTGCGACAACTCCAGCGGCAACACTCTTGTTCAGAAGTGTGACGGCAGCAGCAGCAACGGAGACCCGCTTCGATCTCGTTGCGTCGCGCTTCCAGCTCCTTGCGATACGCAGTTCCTCAGAAGGCCCAAAACAGCTGCAGGCACTTCCACAAGAACTCTGGGGAGCTGGGGGTTGAAGTCTGATGTCCCTGAGACTTCAGCTGGAGGCAAGCTCTTTTCCAAGCCCTTGGAGATCCTTCACAAGTTGAAAGCAAAGTAAACAAAGTTCCTTTCTTCTTCATTTGGCAGTAAGGCAACTACTGCAGGCCAATCCCCCAAGCAGCACTTCAGCTTGTGAATAGTCTCTCCTCAGTTTCTTCAGGTTCCTCTCCTCAGTAAAGGTTTCTTCTTGTAGTCCAAAAGTGAACTAATTTCATGGGTTCAGGGTCCCAATATTTATACCCCAAAATCCTTTGATCTCTGAGGGGAGAGGGGCCTTTGCCCAGTCCAAGCCAGTTCTGAAGCATTCTCCTTTCCTTTCACAGTGCAGGGCAGAAACATCAGATGCCCCACAGGAGGTGGAGCCAGCATTGTGGAAGGCAAGTACAGTCCTGGAGCACTTTGTTGACAGGACTCCTTCTCTTCTTTCAGTGTGCAGGGCAGAGACATCATCCGCTCCCCAGGAGGTGGTGCCAGCATTGTGGAAAGCAGGCACACCGCTATTCAAGTCTCAGGTGCAACTCCTCCCTCCCATCTAGATGCAGATCTCTCTATTCACCACTGGGCTTACTCATCCTGTCACTTGGAATCCCCCAGCCCTCTCACTCACAAAATCAGACAAAGGAATGCACAACCTAGCAGAGGCAGGTTTGAAAGGTTAGACAAGCAAATACCTACTTTCTAAAAGTGGTATTTGCAAACACAGAATGTTAAAACTAACTTCACTAAAAGATTCATTTCATCATTCCGAGTCCAGGCATACTAAACACGAATTTCTACCATGTTCTCTGAGTCAGTTAGGATTATAAAATGTAATAATTCTAACAGCCCATTCTGGCCGATGGAGAACAGGTAGCCTTGCAATAGTGAAAACCGAAAATGGCTGTAATTCACCATTAGGACATGCCACACACATCAGGGCTTGTCCTAACATATACTTACAATGCACCCTGCCCTTGGGCCTACCATAGGGGTGATGATATGAAGAAAAGGGAAGGGTTTAGGGACTGTCAGGTGGGTGCACTTTCCCAGTCAGCATGACAGTACCAGACTGCACGCAGGCTCTGAAATGGCAGGCCTTAGACACATTTTACAAGGCCGCTTCTGTGGGTGGCACAACCAGTGCTGCAAGCCCACCAGCAGCATTTGGATTTACACGTCCTGGGCACACTCAATGCACTGTAATAGGGTCTGACAAGTAAACCAAATAGCTAAACATGGAACCACTGATTAATATGTCAATTTACAATAGGGAGAGCATATGCACTTTAGCACTGATCAGCAGTGGTAAAGTGCCCAGAGCCATAAAAGAGCCAATATCAGGTCAGAAAAAATATAGGAGGAAGGCAAAAAGTCCAGGGATGACCCTGCAAAAAGGGCCAAGTCCAACAGGGCACATATGTTATAATAATACAAAGACCAAAAAGTGATCCTCACCTCAGCATATAAATTTAAAGAAGGCATGTACCCAGCTAAATTCTACAAACATTATTGAAACAGAAGGAACTAATATAATGAAAAGTAGAAAATTATTTGGAATTGGGTCTTCAACAACAAAATCAACAACTTGTGGGACCAAGACATTTTTTAAAAGATCAAATTATTACTCTTGAAATTAAAAGCACTTTTTTGGGGGGTCAAGAACCAGGAGGGACTGACAGGGCACGTTATTTGTTATCACCAATAGCATGTGGGTGAGTTGGAATTAGTGTGCTTAAATAACGTGTATTGTACACGAGTTGGGTAACATGGAGACTAACGTGCGCACGATGAGAGTAGCGCGCAACAGGTTTACATCAGGTACGTGGGGGGCATCAAGAAGGTAGTGCTTGTTATCAAGGGAGATTAAGATTGGGTGGTCTGTTTAAAAACTCGTATGACACAGGAATGGTGTAATGGATTAAGAGCTGGATTGGGGACACGGTTATTTAGTTTTTCTTTAGGCATGAGTGAATGAGTATTTAGATCATCAGGACACAGGTAATTTTCTGTACACATCGTCTGTATTAAGGGTTAGGTCATGATTTAAATCACTTGTCTTTAGGAGAACCAGTTATTTAAATGGAGGGGATATGGGAGGGGTCATGAATGTAGAGGGAGTCGAGTGAGGGGACAATAGGCTAATTTTATTCAGATAAACTGTATGTTATGTTGGATGAAAAACAATGTGCCTGACATGCATTCTTTAAATCATAGATACCCCTGATGAAGGCTAAGGAGCTGAAATGCATTGGGTGTGATGTGTGTATTCTTTGGGAGCAGTGCGAACTTTAACGGTTCACTGATAGACCTGGATGGGCAATCATTGAGCAAATTAAATGCACGAAAATAATGAATTTTGTACCCTTTGACATGACCTAAAAAAATCAAGAAACTGTGGAATAAATATGGATGAGCTATGATAAAATATGGTTGAGGTAGATACTGTTAGTTAACATCTTTCCTTTTTTATATTCGCCAATTAAGCAAAAAGTTATCATTATAGCATTAGGTTTCTGAGCCACAATTGATAAAATCACATAGCGCCTGAAAGTTAATTATAGAGATAAATTATAAATTAAGAGCATTCTTGAACCTTCCAGCATAAACTACAAGGGGCCAAGAAATCAGGCAATTAAAACAAACTTTGAAAAAGGAAATATATGTTAGAAGAAGGAATGACTAATAAGAATTGTGGTTAGATTTTCATGAAGCGATATAAACTGAAAATACTAGTAAATTTTGCTCTTTAATAGGATAAGGCTCTCAGTCCCACAAACAAAGTGGTGACTTTTATACTGCTTTTAACAATTGGGAAATATTTATTGCACAACTGTATGAAAAATAACCCAATCCTCAAATCAAACTAGATGATATGAAGATCTCTAAGAGGTATAAAATTACTTGTAAAAAAAAAGATTGATTTAATAAAGAACAGTAAGGCATCCTGTTGTCCAGAGCCTAATGCAATACCTTTAGTAGTAATCAAAGTATGACAAACTCAAATGAGGTAATAAGCTGACTTCTTTGTTTAATTCTGTGTTGAAAATAGACACAAAATGTGATCTTGGAAAAAATAAAATTTGATGCCAATTCACAAAAATGTCCTAAAACAGTTCCATGTAATTCATGCTTAATAGAGTTACTTTTTACTTGATTAAGAAGAGCATATTTTTGGTAAGGATCTCTTAACTTTCTTGTCAGAATTAATTCGAGAGCAAAATAATAAAAAGTTATCGATCAGGATTTATATTGCAATGTTTAATGACTGACCATATCTTAGCTATAACAACATTAGCAAATAGGATATTAAAGACAAAGGGTAATAAGTTGTTTGTTTGCTACATTAAATCACATTTGCTTTGTATGGGGCTGATAGAAACAAGCAGTGGTCTAAATTACTGAAGTGGGGAACAGATAGCACCTCACTCCAACTAATAATTGAGCTACACACAAACACAAGAGAGCAAGGGCTATTTTCAGATGGGAAAGAGCTAACCTCATAAATTGAGATGGTCAATGCACTCAAAACAAGTTTGTATCCTTCTACCCCTTCTTTTTCATTATACGTCATGGACCTCCCAGAAAAATGTGCACATACATATGCAGATCCCCCTAAATTGAGTTAAACTTTTAAAACTCCTTTAACATATGCAGACAAACTTAGTTTAGTTTAATTTTTAAATTTATAATGCTCGACAGCTACCCAAAAAGCGTTTCCTGGCGCAAAAGCAGGTTCAGGCGTGACAGACAGAAAGCCATCTATCTGTCAAACAGCCACGTTTTTAAGGACTTGTGGAACCGGATGTAGTTTGTCTCATTACGGAGTGCAGTGGGAAGAGAATTCCAAAGTGAAGGGCCTAGGTGCGAGAGGGATTGGACGCCCATCTGGGCTAATTTAAATTTCGGGACAATAAACCTTCCTTGGGTGGCTGAGCGGAGGTTGCGAGAAGGAAGGTATGGCTTACCCAGAGCTAGCAGATAGCTGGGAGAACTGCAGGATTTAATTTTGTGTATGTAATTAATTGCCTTGAATTTTATTCTGTTCTCAATTTTCAACCAGTGTAGTTTGCGTCAGTAGGTCGAGATTGAAGTGGTCTTAGGGACTCCACATAGAAGTTTAACAGTGGCATTTTGTACCATCTGTAGTCTATGGACTACAGATTTATTTGATCCTACGTAGAACACATTGCCGTAGTCAAGCCTTAATGTTATCAAGGCAATGACTACAGTTTTTCTGGTCGCTTCAGGTAGCATCCAGCAAATTTTCCGTAGCCATTTGATGATGGTGAAGCAAGTTGCTGCAACTTTAACTGATTGAGGATGCACACTGAGTGCATCATCTATTAGGATGCCTATGTTGCGGACTTGTGCTGACGGGGATGGAAGATCACCCATTTTGCACGGCCAGTGTTGCTGGTTCCAAAGGTCGTTATGTTTTCCCAGCCCCAGTATCTCAGTTTTCTCTCCATTTAATTTAAAAAAAATGTTTTGCATCCATGATGCTATGTTGTTTAGACCAGTTTTTAAAGTGAAGGGGGTGGTTGTGTTATGTGAGGATAGAGAAAAAATGATTTAAGAATCATCTGCATATGAAAACATGGATAGGCCAGATTTCCCAGCCATCTCAGCCAGGGGTCTTACATAAAGATTAAAATGTAAGGGGCTGAGGATGAATCCCTGTGGTACCCAATAGGCAAACAAGTGGACTTCAGAGCAGGCAGTTTGGGAAAAAACTTGGAAGGTACGGTTGGAAAGGAAGGCAATAAGCCAATTTAAGGCGGCCCCTCCAATGCCCTGTGACTTGAGTGTATTTATAAGCACCGTATGGGATACCGTGTCAAATGCGGCGCTCAGATCCAATAAGATGAGCGCCACTGTGTCCCCGCTGTCCAGATGGTGACGCATGCCTTCAGTTACCCCAAGTAGGGTGGTTTCAATTGAGAAACCCGCTCTGAAGCCTGATTGAGAGAGGTGGAGAAGGCCATGTGTTGTGACATATTGAGTTAAGTGTAAATGAATATGTCTCTCCAGAATTTGAAACTTGTAATTCTATCCACTATACATAAAGGTCTACTGCACCAACTAAATTCTGCTCAAGATTACAACAAAATGAACAGGTTAAAAATAAATCATGGGAAAACAAAAATAATGTTCCTTGGGCGCATCAAGGCAAGCTATACCTTGGCAACTGATGATTGAACAGGTAACACATTACCTATATCTGGTTGCTGAAATGGATAACAAGTTAAATTGGAAACATCATCAAAAGCAACTGCCAAAGATTCATGTATTACTGGAGCCATAACATGGTTCTTTAGCAAATACGGAGGCAAGGCACTTTGTGCAACTCTAACCACAATCACAAACAAGCTAACTCTTGTGTTATATGGCGCAGTTTCCTTGAACAAGCAAACAATACACAAGCTGGACAAACTGTTAGTAGTATTCAGAAAATCTTAACAATCATCAACACCACTCTCTCAACTAGGACTACAATGAGGTATCTCATTACTTGTGGCCAATTACAACATTATTTTTATTAATGCTGCTTGTGATTGTTTTTCAGTTAATAAGAATATACTTCAAAGTACAGGACCAGAAGGAATGGTATAATGTTAGTGAAAAATCACTCTTACTGGTAAGTCGAGAACTGAAAGAAATATTGATGGTTCACAAGTTACTAACACAATAGGTCAGATTCACAAAGGTAAACGTATACCTTTATGTTAGTTTACATTTTTGGGGTAATTCAAAAACTCCGATTTAATAATAAGCTTACAAGTGTGGAGACCATAGTTCGGGTGGGGAACTCCTCACAAAAAAAGATATGAGATGCATATCTTCTTATGGACAGAGTTCTCCACCCCGACTGCGGAGACTCCACAGTCATAAACTTACTATTACATTGGAGTTTGTGAATTCCAAAACAAACATGTAAGTGTACTTGTGTGAGTCAGGCCTCAAAAGTACCCTTTCCAAGATGGAATATCAAGAGCAAGAGCACCAGTTATTATTAAAGAAGATAATTTATACAATTTTTTTTTTCTTGGTCAACCAGGAGCAATTATTTAAATGTAATAGGACAAAATACTTGCAAAGCACTTATACTATGAAAAGACCACCCTACTTGGGTTCCATCATTAATTCAGGCATAAAATATCATTTTTGAGGTTTAGGTTGCTATACATTCCAGTTCTTCAATTTGAGGGTGCATGGCATTATACAGACAAGAAACAAACATTATACCAGCTCTCTGACCTTGATGAGGAAACAACTGAATACATGCCTTGCATATTTCCTCGGTTTCTTGAAACTAGTTTTTATTTTTAATGGGGCAATTATGATCAGATAGATAAACTAATTGGTTGCACAATGAAGGTATGTGATGAATGTTAAAAATTGAGTTTTATTTATTTCTGTTTTATGTTTGTTTTAAAGATACTGTTCACGCTAATCAGAGATCAATTGCATACTATTTTAGGCTGCTTAAGAGGAAACTAGTTGTACAGCATTAATGCTCTTTTTGTACAAAGTCTTTAAGTGAGCTAATGCAATAGCGAATAAGTCATCTTCAAATTTACAACCCACTTTTTCAAATATACTGACAAAGAGCAGGGAGTCCTTTATTAATGCTAGCTAGCACATTATAGTCTCAACAAAATGGCAGACACGTTATCTAGTAAAGGTAACATTTTTCAGTACTGCAGAAATAGGAGTGATAGATTGACGGTAAATCCTTCTAAACTTAAGGGAGCGAGCCTCCAGGGTAATTAACATAACCTTCTCCTCCCGATGCTTCTAGGCTAGACATGGTGTTGATCCACCTACTGCTGCCAAGCGGTTATCTCAGTGTCTGATGACAACTTGCCCTATATGCTGGGTGAAGTTTTTTTTTTTTTTTTAACAGACTTGATTTTTCTGGGCGGATGGATATGGTCCTTTATAATGATGTGCCCGATTGTTTTGAGGGTTTGGGAATGTGTTAGTCATGGGGTGATCGAAGAGGTGACTTCTCACTACCTCCTTAGTTCATGGTACCAGAATTTGAATTTAATCTAATGTTCTCGCTGTATGTATATGTTGGGGATGGCATTAGTGGCGACTGATCAGTTGATTTGATATTTCACTTCAACATTTTAATTCCTTTACCTTTCCTCTGAATTTGCCCAGTAGTTTTTTCCCAGAAATTGTAGATGAGATGAAATAGCAGGCACCCCTTGCAAAACAGGTAGTCACTCTCTTTGCTCTATTGCATAAGTGCAGTGTGTAATTCAGCCACATCCTGGTTAGTATTGCAAGCTCTAAATGCTGTTGTACAACAAGGTGATGCAATTTCCTAGGGTGACTGGTTTGGGGAATAATCCATTCAATATAAAACACTGCAGTTGGTGAGATTCCCTTTATCCTGCTGTGAGTTGTATTCTACATAATTAATCAGCTCTGAAAAAGGATTATATCATGAACTATGAACTCTGGAGATTATTCTTCTCCAGAGAGTGGAAAGGGTAGGGGTTAAACTCTGCATACGGTAATTAGCTTTGTTTGTCTGAAGATCACCGTGAAAATGTTCATACAGAAACCAAATGGAGAGAAGGCAAACTTATTGCACCAGTCGCAACAAGTTATCTTTTAACCTGGAAGGGAAAACAGACATGGGTGCATGGTGCTTAAATACACAGTGGGACATTTTCCAATGTACCTTCAAATTGCCTTTGAGTGTTGTCCCAGATTGCTGTTTAGACGAGCTGGGCAGGTCAGGAGTGAGGAGTGAAAGGCCAAAGTTGCATATCTGGATTGGGATGGGACTCCCACCTGCTAGAAATCTCCCCCTCCATTTTTAAATCTCTGTGTATGGCAGAACCTTTAAGAAGCAGTAGAGAAACAGAAGACGTTCAGAATCTTAGTGCTGATTAACCCCTTTCAGGGCAATATGAACCTATACCTCTTGTAGTACTGTAACTTGTGTCATCACCATGGCACTGTTTATGACCTCACATATTGCATCACTCATGACATGTTCTATAACATAATTTATTCCATCACTCATGACATCTCAAATGACTTCATTGAGGACACCACTGATGAGATCATTCAAGGTTTAGGTTTCACTCTGACCCAGATTTCTCACAAAGCCCAAGAGCTAGAAAAATGCTTCAAAGTTATTTCCTGCTTAGTTTTTAAAATATGACTTAGTGGTGAAATCATTTTGTTTCATAACTTAAACTGAATTGTAACTTTGTAGAAATGTACTTTAGACTACTTCAGCCAGAATTGGCTTTAAATCAGTTCTGTAACTCATCACTTCCCCAGAGATGGAATACCTACCCTTGGCTAGGAGAGTTAACAACTTTTTCTCAGAGGACAGTGGCTTGCCCCTGGGCCTAGTAAAGGCCAATGGGTGTTAACTGCTGACAACTTGCAAGGGATTAGTTATACATGAGTGGATAGAAACAGTTTACAGAACAAAGGGCAGCTTTAGTACTACCTCTTTTGATTTGGAGATGCTACAGATGGGTTCTCCTACACATTTGCTGCACCCTTGTAAACAGTTAGGCCCTGCCACAGTAGGAACTAAAACCAGGTTTGATCCTGTCAAGTAAGGATGTGGCAAATCATCTGAAAACAGACCAGTCCGGTAGTACATATGTCCCGTCCTCTTGAAACAAGGACTATTGGGTACTGCTATGGTAAGGCAAATATAAAGTACTGCAAAAGGAGGTGGGAACTGCAAGAAAAATGCACATGATAAATCGTGTACCTCCACCACCATCACTTCAGAACATCCCTTGGAAGACTCCATGTGAAGGAGAAGGCCCTGCTGGAAGATAAATCCTGACTTCTGACTCATGGTTCCAACTTGAAGGAGAGACTTACATGGTGAATCAAGGATTGCTGAAACCTGCCGGCACTCAAGGACTAGAACTGCTCTCAGGTTGCCTGCTTCAGAAACATAAAAAGTAGAAGGGCTTCTGACTCCAAGGGGACCCAGATGACTATAGAGGACTAGACCCTGCAGAGGACCTAGATGGACAGAGACCTGTTGCTCTGAAGCCTTCCCTGAGGAGCTAGGGGCTGCAGTACTGACCAGAAAAAGCATTTCTGGCATTTGGAGACTAGCTCTGAAAGAAACGAGGTAATCTGCTTGGTGTATCTGACCTCCGTTCAATTGCAAAAAGTGCTTAGAAAAAGCCAAACACTATAGAACAACAACATATCGGTAAGGACTGGACCTGGGTGTAATTTCAGACCAGCCAGCAAAGAGTCAGATGCTAATTGGAATACTTCTTAGGCTAATACAATTTTCAAACTGTCAGTGTCGTTGCTAGAGGTGGTCCAGGTGGGGCCTGCACCCCAGCTCTATTTATTCTAGGGCCCGCTTCCCCCTTGTGTCCCACCACTGAAGCTGTTAAATGTGCAAAGAAGTAACACGGAAGAAACAGACACTTCACCTTGGCACTCACAGTTATATGCCCATCTACCTTTTCACTTCAAATCAGTGTTTGTTTGAGGCAGTACACAAGTCTACATATTTCCTTATAATTTCAAAATGTGACTTTTTATGTATGTGTGCATCTATATATACATACATAAAGGTATACACAGATCCCTAAAAATTCAGATTTAAGCATTTTAAGGATAGATAGACAGATATATAGATAGAGATATAGATAGATAGATAGATAGATAGATAGACAGATAGACAGATAGATAGATAGATAGATAGATAGATAGATAGATAGATAGATAGATAGATAGATAGATAGATAGATAGATAGATAGAGATAGATGGTGTTAGAAGCTGAGTCTCTAGTTGGCAGAGGTATGCACCCTGTCCAAGTAGGAACCACTCACCTAGTCAGGGTAAGCTAGATACACAATCAAAGTTAACCTGTGCTCACCCTCTGGTAGCTTGGCACAGAGTAGTCAGGCTTATATAAAGAGGCAATGTGTAAAGTATTTGTGCATTAGACACACTCACAAACACAGTACCACAATGAAAACACCACAAAAATACTCCAAACAGGTGAAGAAAAATTGGGAATATTTTTAAGGAGAAAATCAAGATCAACACAACAAAAATCTAATAAGTAGAACCGGAGTTATACATTCTTAAAGAATAAACCAAAAATAGTGCCCAGAACACAATAGTGCCAAAAGGTCAGGTGAAGTTGCGCTAGACCAGGGTAAATCCAAAGTTCAGGCTGACCACGATGGAGGGCAGGTGGGCTACAGGACTCAGACAGGCCTGTCTGACAAAGTACCCTGGATGGACCCCGAGGTGGCGCATCATCGTTAATCCTGTGGATGGAGGTGAAGCGTTGGTGCCGATCCCTGCAGTGGATGATAGTTCGAGCGTTGAACCTCATTAAGATGCAGGCGCTGCATCAATGTGGACTGCGCGGTCTGTCGGCGTTGAGCCACGCAGTCTATTGAGGAGATGTCGTCGATTAGGTCATGCGTCGAAGGGAAATGCATTGGTTCCAATCGGTGCAAAGTAATTTCTGCATTGAATTTGATGTAAAACAGCTGCAGAACCCACTTTTGAGAGCTAGGACTGGATTGGCACTCAGGTAAGGAAGGACTCAGAGATGGCCAGCAGCTGCAACAGAGTTTGTAGGAAGCAAGAGTTCTTCAACTCTGTAGTTCAATAGGTTGTCCAGTTAAAAGTTGTGGTCCAATGTTAGGCTTCTGTAAATTAGTTCTTAAAACTCCTACAAATAATTCTTCACACACATTTTTGTTAATTATACCATACGCAGAGCTTGAATCAGCAATTACATGTATTCTCACTCCTCCAGCCAGCGACTATATTGCAAATGTTTTTTTTTCTTGTAGTACCATTCACTCCTAAAACCAGCACCTATGTTTTAGCAAAATGTCTTCCTGAGTAGTCATCATGAGTAATGCACAAAAAGGACACTCCCAGGTTAAGGCCTAATGTATAAGAATTAATACTTAATGTGGCCACTTACTAACAAACAAAAGAACCCCCTCCCTCCGTTGTCTCACCACGGATGTGCCTCTAATCAGGTTTAAACAAAAATTGAAGGATCATATACTACTAAGATGGCCCCGCCATGGTCCCAATGGGTGTGGCCATTTTGTTTGATAGTACACGGTCTATGAGTTCAGCAGGATGACAAAGCACTTCCACACCGACTGCTTCAAATAGTAACCCGGCAGACACACTCATTAGAATGCGGTCTCCAGGGACAGAAGTAGGTAACGAACCAAGAGGCGTGCTTTGATGAATTAAGTACAAAGAGAAGGGGGTCTTGCTGTACTCCGGTGAGTAAATGCCATCCTTTGTTTTTTATGTTTTTATCTTTAGAACAAAAGGGCTAAATAATTATCTTATCTTCATTTCTAGGGTGTGACTACAAGCCCATCAACGCCTGTTGATAACCATGAGGCAATAGTATTGCCTAAATAGAAGTATGTGTCATCGTATGCTACATGTATTTTACGTGTTGTGTGTAACGTGGTGTCTTTTCTCACTAGTTTTCACTGGCAACGAATGTGATATATTCACTTCACACTAAATGAGCACACAACATAGACACTAAGTACACCCACTATATACGGGTGCATTGATCTAGGTAAGGAGCTGCATGAATTTACAAGCCTATATGGCCTGCTGGCTTGTCCGGTGGGCAGCATTTGTTTTTAATGTATCTCTTTGCTTCTTCTTTTACAGAAACGGAGTATGATTAAGTAACTGTATGTATTTTGTGTATACTCCTTAGGTGTGCACTTCACTGTATCGTCATTATAGGATTTATTAGGAGTGGTAGGCATGGGGCTGGACCCCTTGTAGTCCTGATGAAGAGCTTGTAGGGTACAGCTCGAACATGTTGACACAGATGCATTACTAGGGGAACAAAACTCATTAAGGTCAGGTTTCTCCCTGGTATTAACCCCTGATTTTAACCATACCAGTAGGGGCGGGAATATAATAGTAGCTCACTAGTTTGGTATTTTTAAGACTTATCTTGCTTCCACTCCACATCACTGCACCTCACATAGTCCATAACTAAGTGCTCCTACATAGTTCGCAAGTTGCAGCACGCCTCAATCCGTAGAGGATTGAGAGGAACCCCAATGATGAAGCATGCCACCTAGGGGAAACCCTGTTGGGTGAGGGGGGTCTCTAGAAAAAGAGCATTTTTGTTTAGTAAGGTGATTACAACAACCATTCCTGAATTGTCATCCACATCATCTAAGTCCTCTACAACCCTGGAACCTTTCTTCTTGTCACATACTCTGGCAAAGTGTCCCTTTAACCCACAATTCAAACACTTTTGATCGATTACATGACACTTTTTATCATGTACAAAGTGATCTGTGCTTCCATGCCTTTAACATCTGCTTTTCAATGCCTCCATTCTTCGTTTATAAACATTAGGAAATAGCAAATCTTTCTTCTTTATATCATCCACTTTGCCTAGGTTGTCTTTCTTATTCATAACTTTTCCAATCACATCTTTGTCTGAGTCACCATCTAAAACAACTTTGGCTCATCAGGAAGTAAGTTAATTTCACTTTGATTACAATTGCTGCCACCTCCTTTAGCTCTGCCTCCCTGTTGACCCACAATCAATCCTGTACATAAGCATTACTAGGGTGCATTATGATTTGGTCCTTGATAGGCTCATCGTGTAAATTCCCAAATGTGCATGTTAGTGCCAATTTCCTCAATAATGGAAACATAGTCTTACATTTTTTCATTGAACCTTGTTTCCTCTGAAAACTATTGTAGTGATCTATAGCAACTCAAACTGTAAGTAAAAAGTATTTATCCAAGTCTTCCAAAGCATGGATGAAAGCATCACCTTAATCACCAGAAGACTGTTTCATGTTCTAAGCAGATGAAGATTTGGAGACTCCTAGGCCCCAAACAATGCAGAAAAATGTTGTTCTTCCTTTCAGATGAAACGCTATAATTCTCAAAAGTTGTCGAATAATTAACAAAGTACTCCTTCCATTCCTCCTATTTCATTGTAGATTCGAAGGTTAGAGCGATGGATGGTGTAATTGGCTCAAGGTGGCAATAAAACAATTAAATGCCAAAATTAACTCTCCGGTTATGTCAAGGAATATTTTAGCTGATGAATTTAGCACATAATTGCGATTCTCCTATTAACATGCCTAGAGAATCTAGATTTCATTAAAGACACGGAGGCTCACATTATGCAATGACTTTTAATTGCAGATCCAAGCCAGTCGCATCACAATATAAAGGTTCCAATAAGAACACTGAGAAGAAGTAATAGGCAGAACATAGCAACAATCAGCCTCTTTTAAATCAGGCGAAGAAAGGAGATGTAGTAGTATCCAGAAGCATCGAAGTAGAAGATAAACGAAGAAATCAACCGGACGGACTCCTGGTGATGAAACATCCAACGTAAATTAGGTGGAAGGATTACCTGAAAGAAAGGAGACAATGAAAATTGTATCCTAAAGGGATAATCTTAAGTAAACAAATCCTGAAAGAGAATTGAATAGTCATAAACAACATTTAAGTATAAGCATAAATACATCGTATCATATTAAGTCATACTTAGAATAGAATTATATATCCACACCCAAACAGGGAAGGGATGGGTGGGATAATGTGAGCCTCCGTGTCTTTAATGAAATCTAGATTCTCTAGGCATGTTAATAGGAGAATCGCAATTTCATTACAAGAACGGAGGCTACATTATGCATGTTGGTAGCCATGTAAAACTACCTTAGACATGTGATCAATAGGTTTACAATAGTGTCTTGCAAAGGTATTAGCATTAGACCAGTCGGCAGCTTTAAGGATATCATCCAGCTTACCTCCGGACCAAAGGGACTTACTTGCCATGGCGCCTCTAACGGAATGGGCCTGAAATTTAGATATATCAATACCAGCTAGGGACATAGTAGATTTAACCCATCTGGCAATCGAGGTGGAAGAGACAGCCTTATGAGGTTTAATAAAGGAGATGAGGAGCTGACTCTCATTAAGGGGACGAAGGTTAGACATTGTTCTATCATAAGCCTTCATACATTCAACAACACAAAGTTTTGGGGAAGGGTCAAAACTGGGATAGAAAATTGAATCAGACATGGTCTTGGTTCTTCTAAAGATTTCGAATTTAACTCCAAATAAGTTATAAGATCTATTAGAGATCTCTAGAGCCTTAACATCTGAAACTCTACGGCAGGAGATGAGGCAAAGAAGAGTTGCGAGTTTAAAAGAAAGCAGTTTTCTGTTCAAAAGAGAATTTTCCGGCCAGGAAGTGAAAAGGTCTAGAATTAAATTTACATCCCAGAGAGAGTCATATTTTGGTCTTGGGGGTCTTTTAATGCGAATGCTCTTCATCACCCTACAAACAATAACATTTTTGCCGATAGACTTGCCGTTAATAAGGGCATGACCAGCAGAGATCGCCGATCTATAACAGTTTATTGATCTATAACTCAATCCTTTGTCAAAGAGTTCAGCGATGAAATTCACTATATCAACAATAGGTGCTTGAGTGGGATCCAGGTCCCTCTCCAAGCACCAACGAAACCAGCATTTCCAGATATTGTTGTATCTGTAGTGAGTCCCTGGTGCCCATGACTCTCTGAGGAGAGAAGAAGCTGATGACGAAAGTCCTGAGACTTCGTTAGATCTCCTGACACTCTCCAGGCAAGAAGGTTCAAACTCCCTGACAGGGTCATTAGGTGAGGATCTCCGTTGACGTCCGTAAGGAGGTCTTTCAGGGGAGGAATGAGAAATGGGATTTCGAAGGTCAGTTCCAGAACAGTGGGGAACCACGCCTGTGATGGCCAGAAAGGAGTTACTAGGACTAGGGAACCTCTGTCCTGTCTCACCTTCTGTAGGACTCTCTGGATCATTGCGAATGGGGGAAAGGCATAAGCATTGATCCCTGACCAGGGTTGGAGAAAAGCGTTCACTGCTTGTGCGCCGGGATCCGGCATCCAACTGAAGTAACGTTCTATTTGAAAGGTGAGACGGCTCGCGAATAGGTCTATCTCGAATGGACCCCAGTAGGAATTTAGTGAGTCGAAGACAGCGACGTTCAGTTTCCAATCGCTGTAGTCTGAAAGGAATCTGGAATTCCAGTCGGCAGAAACGTTCGACTTCCCTGGGTAGTATTCCGCTCTGAGAGCGATTTTGTGTTCTAAACAGAACATCCAGAGTTTCCTTGCTAGGTTCGAGAGGTCGGCAGACTTGGTACCTCCCAAGCGATTGATGTAGGCCACTGCTGAAATATTGTCCATTTTCAGGACAACCGAACTCCCTTGAATTGAGTGCTTGAAACTCATAAGGGCGTATAGACCGGCAGTAAGTTCTAGGAAATTGATGTGGTGAGATGACTCCTCCTGAGACCAGATACCACCCGTATTCTGGTCTAGGAAGCAAGCACCCCAGCCATGGAGGGAAGCGTCTGATTCCAGGACAAAATCCGGTTCTGAACCGAAAATTGCCTTCCCATTCCAAGCTTCTAGGTTCTCTAACCACCAGTTCAGTTCTACTTTGGCCTCTAAATCTAAGGAGATTCGGTCTTCGTACCAGAGACCGGATCTCAACGCCCTTCCTTTTATCCTTTGCAGGGCCCGATAGTTCAGGGGACCTGGGAAAATCGCTTGGATGGAGGACGATAAGAGACCTAGAAGTCTCGCCAGTTCCCTTAAAGGGATGTTCTCCTGCCTTAGGACATGACGAATTTCCTTCTTGATCTTCGAGATTTTTGAAGGGGGTAAAAGGAGTAGACACTTGGAAGTATCTAGGGTGAAACCCAAAAACTCCAGAGATTTTAAGGGGGTTAGAATAGACTTCTCTTTGTTGACGATGAAGCCTAGACTTTCTAACAGGTTCATAGTCGTTTCCAGGTCTATAAGAATTTGGGATAGGTCTTGAGACAAAATCAGAATGTCGTCGAGGTAGATGATAAGTCGAATTCCTCGTTCTCTTAGGAAGGAGGCTACTGCTCTCATTACCTTGGTAAAGCACCAAGGGGCGGAGGAAAGTCCGAAGGGGAGGGCCTTGAACTGATATAGATGATTCTTCCAGAGAAACTGTAGGTAAGGTTGATGTATCTCCGCCATCGGGATAGTGAAGTAGGCATCCTTCAGGTCTAGTTTTACTAGCCAGTCTTCTTTTTGGAGGAGGTCTCTTAGGAGATGTATTCCTTCCATTTTGAAGTGCCTGTAGACCAGGAATTTGTTGAGACCTTTCAAGTTTATAACTGGTCTCCAACCTTTTCCTTTTTTCTCCACAAGGAACAGGGAGCTTACGAAGGTTAGAGAATCTAAGGGGACTTCTATTATAGCCCCTTTCTCCAGCATAGAGTGGATCTCTTCCTCGACTATTTTTTCTTTTTCTAATGAAATAGGAATATCTCTTGGTAGAGAGGTTTGAATAGGAGTTTGAGTGAAGTCTATCATGAAGCCTGTTACTGTGGAAAGGACCCAAGGGTCTTGAGTTATTTCTCCCCATTTTTTTGAAAAAAGGCTGAGTCTCCCTCCCACCTTTGGAGGGGTAGAAGGGGGAGGTGAAAGTTGGAGACTTACTTGGAGGGTTTGACGCGAAGGAAGCTCGTGATCGTGCACCTCTGGCTCTGTTTCCTCTTCCGCGGTAGAAGCCGTTGTTGTAATTATTTTGTTGTCCGCCTCTTCCATAAGGGCGTGATCTCTGATAGGGCCTTTGGTTGAATCGGCCGGAAGAAAGGCCCCTTCTTCCGGCCCTCCCGAAAACATTATTGCTGAAGACTCGTTTGATGCTCTTTTGTGCCTTGTCAAGTGCAGTAAAGGTCGAGACGTATTTCCCTAGAGATCTTATGAGCTCTTCGCCAAAGAGCAGGCCTTTTGGATTTGAGGATGGCTCTTTGTCGGCCATGTCCGTAAGTTTAGGATCTAGTTTAAAGAGGATTAGTCTACGTCTCTCAGCGTTAATGCTGGAGTTGGCATTACCAAGGAGGATGAGGGCTCTTTGACTCCAACCCCTTATGAGGTCTGTATCAAGTTGGGTGCCTTTGAGGTAACACTCCTCGGCGGAGTCGAGAATCCTGCTTAGTGGACCCAGTACGTCCAGCAGACGATCCTGGCATCCTTTAAAGGCTTTCTCAAGACCCTTCCTGGGGTCGCGCCCTAGTCTAAAGAGATATTTAATTAGCTCAGGATCCATGTTAGGGGCATAGCATGCCTTTTCTTCGATTGAGGGTCTAGAGCACTCGGCTCTTAGGATATTTCTTGTCCCTCTTTCGAGAGGGAAACGGATCCATTTTTTGATAAATTTAGATACGTGTTCCTGTGGAGACCATAGAGTGGAGCGGGGATGCTTTAGGTTTAGGGGGGAGAACATCTCCTCTCCCAGGGGGTTTAGGATAGAGTCTTTAGATGTAGAGGGGAGTTCATCCTCCTCATCGAAAGGGTCAACATCCCCGTCATCAAGGTCCAGGACGTATTCGTCTGGATCCATGTCATCGTCATCATCAGAGCCATCTCGGTAGTATTGAGCACTTTGGGGTAGTGAGCCGCTAAGGGCGTCCAAGGTATTTGGGCCGCAAAGGGCACCCGAAGAAAGTGAGTCATAGAAGACATCTCTATTATTTGAGGTGTAAGGACCTCCCAAGGATTTTGTGGTGCCAAGACCACCAACAATATCAGAGGTGCTAGGACCTCCCGTGCTCACCTGCATTCCCGTAGGGATGTTATTATTTTTCTTTGTGCGTTTTGCTCCCGCTTTGAACGTATCAGGTAGTTCTTGGGAATTAAGGGGTCTTTTATAGGGGGCGAGATTGGCAAAGGTCTCCCTTAAACAGGACTTCATCTCTTTTTGGATCATGGATCGAAAATCCTCCCTATTAAAGGAAGGGGTTGTAGCATTATTGCCCTCAGAGTCTGAGTCAGAGGCATTATCCATCTTATTTATTGTAATAACCCCTTTTTCTTTTTTTTTTTATGTAAAAGTGCTATATAGATAGGAGTATGCTTTTAAATGATCTTGTTTGTAATGATGATCTTGTCTATAATGAGGCTCTAGCGTCCCAGCGCTTTTTTTTTAATTATCCTATGTGTAAGAGGCTCTAGGTCGCGATGCCGAGGTGCCTCCAACAGCTGCGAGCTAACTGTCGCTCGGTAGGGTTGAGGAAAGTCCCTCGGCGAGACACTCACGAAGCGTGAGAGTCGCCGAGGTACTTTCCTCTAAGGCGCGTCACGCGTCATGTTTTGTTTTGGGAAGCGCGATGTTAGGGGACGGGCGGCCAGGACGGGTATGCGGCGCTCAGGTGAGTGCTCCTAATATGTTCCAGCGTGACTGAAGGGCGCGCAGCAGCGCCTCAGGCTGTGTCCGCGCAGCAGGCTGTGTCCGCACATCGGGGGCATCGCGGACTCTTCCGCTTTCAACGGCAGGCGCGCGGCCCTCCGACACCGAGGGGAGCGCTGAGTGCCTTGCGTCCTCCGACACCGAGGGGAGCGCTGAGTCCTCCGACACCGAGGGGAGCGCCCCTAACAGACAATACGAGCTACAAATACTAAACACAAATCACGAGGATGGCGAAATGAGGCATAATCACGGGGGAGCCCAATACGAGGGGATAATAACGCAGGGAGTAAGCCTACCTGTAACTACAGTGGTGTAGAAGGGGTACAAGGAGGGGGTGGATCTCCGTAAATTGCAGATCCGGGGAGGGTGGAGGGTAGAGAGTGTCGCAGGGACACAAACAGTAGTAATAAAGGGCAGGGAAATGTTGGGTAATGAACTTGCCTTAGCTAAAACCTCCCCAAACGATATCTAATATTCAGTTAATAGATAAAAGGTTAATACTAGAGAGAGAATGAAATGAGCTACTTATCTGCTTGGAGCCGCATTTAAAAGAGGCTGATTGTTAGAGCGATGGATGGTGTAATTGGCTCAAGGTGGCAATAAAACAATTAAATGCCAAAATTAACTCTCCGGTTATGTCAAGGAATATTTTAGCTGATGAATTTAGCACATAATCTGTATGTTAAAGCCCAACTATTTATATTGGTGACTTCAATGAAGGCTATATATACACACAGTAAATCCTGATTAGTATGCACCACTTAATATCTACAGAGACTGTCTAATCCAAAATGGCTTGTCCAACGGGCCTATAGCTTGTGCACATGTCACTAGGGACTGTCACATGACAACACTGGGTTGTATGACGATCCATCGGCCGCAACGTCCTCGCGGGCGTTCGCATCGCGACCAATACATCGTAAATGCAGTTACACCGGGCATTTTGGCATCGCACGTCGTTGCGACGCAAATGCGGCCATGGACTAGGATCGCGTGTCACATCGGCGACATTACATCACGGGACATGACAACACGATGTTCCACACAGTTAAGGAAAATGGCCACTTTCAAGTGTTTGCACTGTGTTCGTAATGCCATGTTTACATCATTTGTGTAAGCATAATTCTTCTAAATAGTGTTCTAATGGGGGTTTTACTGGACTGATGTGCAGACGGAAATGCTAAACCGTGTAATTGGTTACCAGAAGCACACAACGCGCCGCCTACCACACAAAGGTAGCATCATCAGGACATCTGTCATCAGCCTATGGCCGTATGGGAAAATCAGTATAAAATGGGCGCTGCTCCTTACCACGTTAGATCGTTATCTTGCTTGCTTCCTCCTGCACCGAATCAAGCTAATTTTGCAAACGACACTTTGCAACTTTCGAAGGCAAAATGAGGGCCTCACTTCTGTGTCTCTTTCTAGTCTCCCTGAAAAGAGTTATGGCTAAAAGATGAACCACCCTTAGAGGAAGTACTAGTAATAGCGAAACAAGTGGAACACATGACTAAATGTGTAGATGAACTGAAAAGTGAAAAAGAGAAGATGGTGGAACCTGAGAAGAAATCAGAGCCCAAAGTAGAGGAAGTTGTTTGTCAAGTTCAAAAAGAGAGAAAGGAAGACAATGAAAGAAATGATACGGGGATAAATAGATTTAATCCGAGCTTTAATATGTCAAACAGATTTGTTTGTTTCAGATGTGGCAACCCCGGTCATTTAGCAAATTCTTCAAATTGTCCTGCACTGAAATCTATTTGCAATGAGTGTGGGAGGAGGGGTCACTTTTCGAAATGTTGTAAGACAAAAGGTAATAAAAGAGACAATATGTACAAAAAGTGGACACAACCACAAGTAAAGACAGTTACGTTTCAGATTAGTAGTGGGTTATTAGAACATCCCACACACCTGGTTAAGGTAGATGACGCCATGATAGAATTTAAATTTGATTCATGTTCTCAAATCACCATGATAGATGAAGGGTTGTTACACAAAACTTTTGGGAAAAATGTAAAATTGTTTAAGAGTGATATATTACCCTTAGGATATGGCAGTAAACCTATTAAGATTTTAGGTTATTTTATGGCCAGCATGGAATTGGGATGCAGAATTATTCCAGGCAAAATTTATGTTACTAATTTTGGGGATGCTCTAATTAGTTGGAGGGATCAACGTGATTTAGGAGTTACACTTGATCCGAATGCCACACCTCAGGTGAGAATTCATGAGGTAGAAAACCTGTCTGATATGTTTGCAGAAAAGTTTCCCTCTGTGTTTAAAGATAAGTTAGGATGTTTGATTGGATATAAACACTGTATTAAGCTTAAGAAAAATGCAATTCCCACAGTGGCGAAAGTTAGAAGGATACCACTTGCAGAACAAGTAAAGGTACAAGAAGAAATAGAGAAATTGATTACAAATAAAGTAATAGAACCCGTAGAGGCCACAGAATGGTTAGCTCCAATTGTAGTAGCGAAAAAGCCAACTGGAGAGATTCGTTTATGCATTGATCTAAGAGCATTAAATAAAGAGGTTGTGGTAGACAGATTTCCGTTACCCAACATAGATGAAATTGTAGGTACATTAGAGGGAGCAAAGTACTTTACCACATTAGATCTTGCATCTGCCTACCACCAGGTTGAGCTAGATAGTTCTTGTCAAGACCTGACTGCTTTTGTCACTCCAATGGGTACGTTTAAATTCCGAAGAATGCCCTTTGGTTTGATATCGGCTGCTTCGGTGTTTCAGCGTATCATGACACATATACTGAAAGGTCTTCAAGGGGTAAAATGTTACCAGGACGATCTTCTAATATATGGGTCAGACTTACAAGAACACAATGAACGTGTGTGTCATGTTTTGAGAAGATTGACTGATTCTGGTTTGACTCTTAAAAAGGGAAAAGTGTAAATTTGGCTTAGAGGAAGTAAACTACCTGGGTCATTGTATCAAGAGCCAAGGGGTGTTTCCAAAATCTGATCTAGTTGCTTCCATTGGTAAAGTTGCTGAACCTGTTAATAGGGAAGAGTTATTATCCTTTCTTGGGATGGTAGAATTTTATGGGAAATTTATCATACATTTTGCGGACAAGACAAAGAACATGAGGAGACTCACTGGGAAAAGTGTCACTTTTGTTTGGTCAGAAGACTGTAAAAAGGAATTCGAGAGTATAAAAGAGGAATTGAAGAAAGCTCCGTGTCTACAAGCATTTGTTCCTGGCTTACCAACTTTTATATTCACTGATGCAAGTGATAAAGGCTTAGGAGCAGTGTTAGTGCAAAATAAACATGACCATGACTCTTTAATTGCATGTGCATCCAGGTGTCTTCGTGGTCCTGAATTAAACTACTCGGTAATTGAAAAAGAGTCATTAGCGATATATTGGGCTCTAAAAAAGTTCAAAAATTTAGTTTGGGGAACTAAGTTTGTTGTCAAATCCGATCATAAACCATTAAAGGAAGTTTTTTGTAAGAAGGGGTTGGATTCTATCTCCTCTCGGATTAGAAGATGGATCATATCCCTACAGGAATTTGACTTTGAGGTACAATATTTACCTGGCGTATCTAACAAGGCAGCTGATTGTTTTTCTAGATTAGTAAAAAGTGATGATATAGGGTGTGAAGATGATTATGTTGATGAAGATGATTATCTCAATGTTTGTGAGGTTACAGAGGGTGTAGTAGGTAAAGAAGAGTGGAAAGAAGAATTGTCAAAAGATGAGGAGTTAGTTAAGATAATGTCGTTATTAAAAGACAACAAAAGTCTGGACAAACCTTGGTCCTTAGTTTCTCAGGAGCTATCAATTTCTGATGACATGCTAACTCGTGGGTTGAGGCTTGTACCTCCTTTCTCTTTAAGGAAAAAGTTATTGGCACATGCACATGCTGGACATTTGGGAATAGTAAAGACCAAAGAGTTGGTTCGTACCCAGTTTTGGTGGCCAGGAATGGACTTAGAAATAGAACGCATGGTTAGAGAATGTGTTGAATGCTGTGCAAGTGACAAGATCCTAAAAGTCAGGCAAATGCCGATGGTGTGTAGAGAGTTACCCAATCACCCTTGGGATGAAATAGCCATTGATATCTTAGGGCCTCTTCCTGGAGTTGCTGACACTCCCTATCTGATAGTTTTAATTGATTTATATTCACGATGGATTGAGGTTTGTGCTGTTAGTGAGATTACTTCAACCTCTGTCATCAAGTTTTTATCAGAAATATTTGTGAGGGAGAGTTTCCCGAATAGCTTATTATCAGATAACGGTCCACAATTCTGTTCTAGTTTCTTTGAGGATTATCTTAAAAAATGTGGAATAGTACACAAAAAAGCATCTTTATATCACCCTGAAACGAATGGTGCTGTTGAGAGGGTCAATCGCACATTGAAAGAAAGCATACAACTTGCAAGAGCTAGTGGTTTAAGTTGGAAAGATACATTAAGGGAAAGAATAGATGCGTATCGTTGCTCTCCTCACTCAACCACTGGAAAATCTCCCTTTGAGTTATTCAGAGGTAGAGTTCCAAACACGATGTGGTGTCCGGGTTAGATGAACTTAAAGAAAGGGTTTGTGGACAATCATGTTGGTGCTTGGAGAGAGAGAGAATTGGAAAAACAGGCTTGTAGGAAAACATATTTTGACAAAGTTAAGTGTGTTAAATTTCAGGAGATAAAGGTAGGTGACCTTATAAGAATAAAGGCACCTGTAGGGAGAAGGCCTTGGTCAAAATATACCAATGTTAGGCCTGTCATTAAAGTTTTTGGGAATGCCATCAAGACACAAGACGGGAGGATTTGGAATAAGAGTCGTGTGGTAGTTGTTAAATCAAAAAACATTACTCAGTCTGACTCTGATATCAAATCTAATCTCTTTAGTATAAGAAATCCTTCTCGCCCAAGTGTTGACTCTTCTCTCAACACTCGTGTGAGGAGTCAAAGGTTACGCAGTGCTCCAATGTACATGAAGGATTATGTGTAAATAATGTTCAATTCTTCTTCTAAGTTACTAACTTTCTTATATCTCTTCTAGGTTCATTATTTATGTTATTGCTTATTGTAAAGAAGGGAGATGTGTTATGTTGGCTTACATCTCTCTTATGTGGGGCTTATGTCACTGGGTTAGAATAGGAACACTGGTAATGTTCTAGGAATAAGAATGTACTGAATATTCCAGGTCAGTTGGGACCTGAAGCTGGTTGTGGATGAGGCGAATAAACTGTACTCCCAACTTACATTGACTTCATCATTTTATTCTTATGAAATATACTACAAAAGGCGAGGGCCCCTCGGTAAAGCTGTGCGGCAGAGAGTTCATCCGAGCAGTTATCTACACCTGTGGAGGGTCCCGGTGGAGACGACACCTGACAGGACCTCCTCAAGCTCTTCCAGGTGGGGCGCATTTATTTGAATGCTTGGACTCTTGTTTGTTTTGGTAATTTTAGCACTGCAGTCCCTGAAAAGGTCCCTATGGATGTCAGTGTCAGTAGAGCAATATTGAAACTGTGGGTGATACAAATCAACATAAGATTGCTGTTGGCTGAAGGATTGTCTAAGGGCCTATAGTAAATAGATATACGGGGAACATCCTCATTGGCTCATCTACCCTTTATTGAAAAACAGAGATCAGAGAACTCTCATCTACTTGATCAATAAAAAACAGGCTGACAGAGTTTTTTATTGATCAGAATAGCATGTCTGAGGACATAATGCAGTGTTTTGGTGTTCGTTTTAAACAGGCTCCCAGCGAGACGCCAAAAAAAAGGCTCTACCCAACACCCGGGTCTTTCCGATACTATTGACTCTAACATTTACCACCTTGTATCCGTACATGTGGTTGATGGACTCTAGCAGTTCATTACATACTTCTGTGGCTTGACTGCCGGTTATCAACCTTGGATTCAATCTTTTCTCTCTCATCTATTCAGCTCAGCGCAAACTGAGATGTTTGAGCCCACACGTTTAAAATATTGTCATCCAATGCGTGATGCTTCTGCCCTCTGTTTCAATTGTTTTCCCCTTTTTTTTAGTGCCCTTCTGCCCTCTGTTACCAACAAAGCTGCAAGTAATTTATGGGTAACTGTAAATTATACTATGTCAGATAGGTCAAACTACTTCAAACAGGCCGCAACAACAGCAAATATGCATGCCACTTTCATAAAGTACATTTATGTGTCCCAAAACCTTTACTTGTCTCTTGCGCCAATGTAATATTTTTAATCAGATTACTCGCTTAGTATATGCAGGTGATGCATTAGTTAACCCCAAAATATATGCTTATCATTAGATCTACTAATTGCACTAATGTATACAAAAACATAAACGTCTCATTTGCAGCAAACACATGAATTACGTCCACAAGTATTAGTTTGTCATTTGCAGCGCATCTCAACATGTGTGGTTCACTGCTAGGTTGTTTTCACATCGCTGTCCATTAAAGACACGCCCCTGGCTTCCTTACTGCAGCTTCTACTCTGACATACTGCGCCGGATTCCCAATGCCATCGACAACCTTCGGTGCTGATGTGGTCAGGGGCGTAACTACCGTTGGTGCAGCAGGGTCAGTGGCACTAGCGCCCATCACATCCTGTAAATTTCTGTATTTTACTATTCCAACAGCCGTCAAAGGGGCTATTTTCCCAGCCTGTACCAAACCCTCTCGCATCCTTGCTACGGACTGTGGCAGTCGGAATGAGCATGCACAATTTGTGCCTAACACTGTGTATAGGGCAACCCAAGCTTAATTGGTGTACAGTAGTGGAAATGATAAAATACTCCGGGACACAGAAATTGGCATGTGGGGAGTCTTGAGGGATGGTGTCATGCGCAGCAGAGTCAATGACACTATGAATTACATTTTTATAATCTGGGCTCCAAGATATTAGCCACAAAGTAACTCCTTAAGCGCTTTTAAAATGCAGTTTATCTACCCTTGTTGGGCACTTTGTACATCCATCAGGTTTCACAGAATAACAGTGGTGAGGTAACCAAGGGGGTTATTGCAGTTGCTATCTTATCTTATATAGGCTTATAGTGAGTCAAAATGGGTACCTTCAAATCTACAGTTGGGCCGGAGAATTTGTTAAGAGTATAGCCACGTTCTGCGACGTTTTCTGTCCACTGAATACGTGGGACCCTTAAGAGACCCGTGGTGGAAGATCTTAAATCCCTGCTCGGAATGTAGGCGGTTAATAGGGTTGTAATCATAAGATCTCTTCTGATTTAGTGCCCTGTGAGCCAGACACAATTAATTGACCGCTCAGCCCTCCACAGGGCTTGGTCGCCCCACTCACTGCTGCCGCTCCTGCCTGCCTTTGCCGCCTCCTGCCTGCAGATTCCTTCGCTCGCTGCCCGCTGCTCCTGGGAATTTCCCGCTGCTCCTGGGAATTTCCCGCTGCTCCTGGGAATTTCCCGCTGCCCGCTGCTTCTTAGAATTTCCCGCCGCTGCCTCCCTGCGGCCCCGCCCCCCTGAGATTCCATTCGCCGCCCCGCTCCCGCCACCCAGCTGCTCCTCCCTCCCGTCTCCTTACTTAAGGGGACCGTAGGGGACCACAGAGTGTGACCGCTCAGCCCTCCACAGGGCTTGGTCGCCCCACTCACTGCTGCCGCTCCTGCCTGCCTTTGCCGCCTCCTGCCTGCAGATTCCTTCGCTCGCTGCTCGCTGCTCCTGGGAATTTCCCGCTGCTCCTGGGAATTTCCCGCTGCTCCTGGGAATTTCCCGCTGCCCGCTGCTTCTTGGAATTTCCCGCCGCTGCCTCCCTGCGGCCCCGCCCCCCTGTGATTCCATTCGCCGCCCCGCTCCCGCCACCCAGCTGCTCCTCCCTCCCGGCTCCTTACTTATGAGGCCCCCAGAGCGACCGCGCAGCGGACGCGTGCAGCGGGAGCGCCGATTGAGCGCCGAAGGTGCGCCAAAGGTAAGCCCGTCTGCGCCCGTCTGCGCCTGGCCCGCGCCCAGCGCCAGGACCCCTGGCCCTCCCTGCCGAGGCAAGACAACCCGATTGACCTACGACGCCGCCACTCTCAACGCACTCAATGCCGGCCGGACCCACGCCTGCTGCCGAGCCACCCCGAGACGCACCCACGGACCCTTCACCTGTTGCACCTGCAAGTTCTCCTGCCTCCGAACCTGCCCCGCACCCGCCAAGACAAACACCAGCAGCAATCACCTCAAGTGCATCCTGATCAACACCCGCTCCTACCACAGACACGCCGTGGAACTCTGGAACCTCCTCGACGCTACATCACCGGACGTCGCCTTCCTCACGGAAACCTGGATGAACGCCTCCTCTGCACCCGACATCGCCATCGCCATCCCGGATGGGTACAAGATCATCAGAAGGGACCGCATCAACCAGACCGGAGGTGGCATCGCCATCGCCCACAGGAACACCATCCGCATCACGACCGACGCCAACGACTCCTTCGCTGCAGCCAAACATCTCCACTTCCAGATTCACACCGACCCTAAGACGACCCTCAGAGGCACCCTCGTCTACAGACCCCCGGGACCACGCACACAATTCAGCGAAGACATCACAGACTTCATCAGCCCGCACGCCCTCCCCTCCACCGACTACATCCTCCTCGGGGACCTCAACTTCCACCTGGAGAACAACAAGGACCGCAACACCACCGCCCTGCTGGAAAACCTCGCCAACCTCGGACTCAAGCAACTGGTCAACACCCCCACCCACTACGCCGGCCACACGCTTGATCCCGTCTTCTCTTCCAGCAAGTACATCACCTTCAGCCACGCCACCGGACTCCACTGGACCGACCACAGCTGTGTCCATTTCAGCTTCAAAAGATCCACGACCCACCACCACCACCCGCAACAGGTACCTCACAGGAATTGGAGCAAGATCACCGCAGACCAGCTCACCACCTCCCTCAGCCAGAGCCCACCCGCCAACACAACGGACCCCAACGAAGCAGCCCGCAACTTCACACAGTGGCTGACCGCCTGCGCCGACGACCTCGCGCCACTAAAGAACCCTCCCAGCAGACCCAGAAGCAAGAAGGCATCCTGGTTCACCGACGACCTCAAGGACTCCAAGAAGACCTGCCGCACCCTCGAGAAAGCCTGGCTCCTCGACCGGACCACCGACAACATGACCGCCCTCAAACACGCTACCCGCAAGCACCACCAGCTCATCCGCACCACCAAGAAGAAATCCCTGAAGGAACGACTGGACAACAACGCCCACGACAGCAAAGAGCTCTTCACTATCGTCAAGGAGTTCTCCAACCCCAGCACCGGCACCAACGACATCACTCCGTCACAAGACCTCTGCGACTCCCTCGCCTCGTTCTTCCACCGCAAGATCGCCGACATCCACAACAGCTTCGGCGCCCCATCCACGCACCCAACCGTCGAACCAACGCCCCCCACCGCCACCCTTTGTACCTGGACCACGGTGACCACCGAAGACACAGCCCGCACGATGAACACCATCCACTCCAGATCACCGACCGACCCCTGCCCACACCACGTCTTCAACAAGGCCGACTCCACCATCGCACCCCAACTCCGGAATATCATCAACGCCTCCTTCAACACCGCCACCTTCCCGGAGAGCTGGAAGCACGCCGAGATCAGCGCCCTCCTGAAGAAACCTACAGCGGACCCCACCGATCTCAAAAACTTCCGCCCCATCTCGCTCCTCCCTTTTCCTGCTAAAGTCATCGAGAAGATCGTCAACAGACAGCTGACCGCCTTCCTCGAGACGAACGGATCCCTCGACCCCTCGCAGTCCGGCTTCAGAGCCAACCACAGCACCGAGACCGCCCTTATCGCAGCCACCGACGACATCAGGACCCTGCTCGACAAGGGGGAAACAGTGCCCCTCATCCTCCTGGACCTCTCTGCTGCGTTCGACACGGTCTGCCACCGCACCCTAGTCCAGCGCCTCAGCAACATCGGTATCCAAGAGAAGGCACTGGAGTGGATCATCTCATTCCTCGCCGGAAGAACACAAACAGTCCGCCTCCCCCCGTTTCGCTCCGAGGCCACCGAAGTCATCTGCGGCGTCCCGCAAGGATCTTCACTCAGCCCCACCCTCTTCAACATCTACATGAAACCTCTCGCAGCCATCGCACGCCAGCACAACCTCAACATCATCTCTTACGCCGACGACACCCAGCTGATCCTCTCCCTCACCAGAGACCCCGACACCGCCAGAACCTGCCTACACGAAGGGATGAAAGACGTCGCCGAGTGGATGAAGGACAGCCGCCTGAAACTGAACTCGGACAAGACGGAAGTCCTCATCCTGGGATCTTCGCCCTCCACCTGGGACGACTCCTGGTGGCCCCCAGCCCTGGGCACCGCACCCAAGCCAACCGACCACGCATGCAACCTGGGCTTCATCCTGGACCCCTCCCTCTCGATGACCAGACAAGTCAACGCCGTCTCCTCATCGTGCTTCAACACCCTGCGTATGCTTCGCAAGATCTTCCGCTGGATCCCGACCGAGACCAGGAAGACTGTCACCCAGGCACTCGTCACCAGCCGACTGGACTACGGAAACGCCCTCTACGCCGGAACCACAACCAAGCTACAGAAAAGACTCCAGCGCATCCAGAACGCCTCCGCCCGACTCATCCTGGATGTCCCCCGACGCAGCCACATCTCCATCCACCTGAGGAACTTGCACTGGCTCCCTCGTCGACAAGAGGATCACGTTCCGGCTCCTCACCCACGCACACAAGTCTCTCCACGACCTGGGCCCCAAGTACCTCAACGACCGCCTGACCTTCTACACGCCCACCCACCAGCTACGGTCCACCAGCCTCGCCCTCGCAGCCGTACCACGCATCCGAAGAGCCACCGCCGGAGGAAGATCCTTCTCTTACCTGGCTGCCAAGACTTGGAACTCCCTCCCCATCTACCTTCGGCTGACCCAGGACCATCTCGCCTTCAGGAAACAACTCAAGACCTGGCTGTTCGAGCAGTAGCATACCCCTCCCCCCAAGCGCCTTGAGACCCTCCCGGGTGAGTAGTGCGCTATACAAATGGCATGATTGATTGATTGATTGATCTGCAGTAAGGCCATGCTTACCCTGCCGAGGTTTGTCTATGTATTGCATAAGACACCATATGAGGTACCGGGTATGTTCTTTGAAGAAGCTTTCCGTTCATCCATCCGCCATCCATTCATCCACCCATCCATGCATCCATCCATACAGCATCCATTCATCCATCCGCCATCCATTCATCCACCCACCCATGCATCCACCCATACGGTGCCATCATCCATCCATCCATTCATCCCCCCCACCCACCCCCACCATCATCCATCCATCCATTCATCCCCCACCCAGCCATGCATCCATCCACCTTACGGCAAGCCATCATCCATCCATGCCATCATCCATCCATCCATCCATTCATCCATGGCATCTTAAGAGCACCTGGCACCTCTTTCTTAATTGTTTTTAGTTATAAAGGCTATGAGAATGACACCTGTTTTTTGTGCATATGTGTTTTTTCAAGTAGTGACACCCACCCACCCCCATCATCCATTCATCCATCCATCCATTCATCCCCCTCACCCAGCCATGCATCCACCCACCTTACGGCAGGCCATCATCCATCCATGCCATCATCCATCCATCCATCCATTCATCCATGGCATCTTAAGAGCACCTGGTTCCTCTTTCTTAATTGTTTTTAGTTATAAAGGCCATGAGAATGACACCTTCTTTTTTTGTGCATCCGTGTTTTTTCAAGTAGTGACATTTTCCGTGACCTCCGTGCATTTTTTACTCCGGAACATGGTGTTTATTTGAATAACTTTCGTGCATCTGTGTCTCTGCAAGTAGTGACATTTTCCGTGACCTCCGTGTTATATTTACTTTTACATCGCAGGATCGTTTTAATGGCATGCGATGTTAATGTCATCGCGCCCTGCTCTCATGCGAAGTTAATGCATGCGATGCAAACGATCCTGCGATGTTTTCACATCGATGTTATTGGTGTTTCCCCAACACTGTCCAATAATGTGTGCCAGCAATTGCCCAATTCAAAAAAGCTCCCTGCATTGGCCAATATCGCAGACTCTTGCACTGTCTTCCTGGATGGTCTCCATGGATGGTCTTCCTTATTGCCCAAAACTGCTTCTCTGATTGGCCAATAGCATGTGCTGCCTCACTGTAGCCAATAACATGCACTGACTTGAGTTGACTCCCTAACGGCTTCCCTGACGGCCAGAAGCTAAATTAAAGGATAATAATACCGCGCAAGGGAAAAAGCATTAGCCACAACCAAGTTCCCTTGAAAAGATAGAACTACGAGAACTATGTAAAAAATGAAGGACTCTGATAAGGGAAGTATGTCACTATGCGAGGTTCCAGTAGGTGTGCCACTGGTACCTGAAGTAGTTAAAATAATTATTCCGGGGTGCCAGGACTGCGTGGATAGCGCACTAGAGGGACAGCTTATCGCCAGTTTTAAGATCCAATCATGAGGTGAGACAGGATACTTTTTCCAAAAAGTTTATTCCTTCTTCTCACATCCATCCCTGCTGAGACTGCCAGTGCAACCGCCGCCAGAATTTTAAGGTCCCCATGAGAAATATTAGAATGTCAGCAGGTGCTGCCAGGCAACACACTCCACGCCTGCATGTTTCACAAATAATTTATCTTCATGCACACAACTGTATAATTTATTGCTCTCATTTGCTTCCGGGTTGTTGTGATACTTTCCCCCCAAAGACTGGGCCTTGTGCCTCAGGTCTAGGATTTAGCATTTACTGCAGCAGTGGTGCAGCGTTCCCCCGCGTCTACTTAATGGGAGTGGTTCAGGCAAGGAATGTAGCCTGAAAAATTAATATATGACATCAAAGGCACATGAAAAACATCTTGACATTTAAATCCAATTACCCTTTTATTTCTTGATGAGAATATGTGAACCCATGGAGATTTCACTTGAAAAATGCACACTATTTCTAAAAGTATGGAGGGACAAATGATTTCACGGATTTGTAAGTTTCTCTTTCTTTGCTTATCAGCCGTGTTTATAAGAAGAAAGGTAGATAGCTTTGTAACACCAGGTATGCTGAGCAAGGTTACGTATATTTACAAAATGTATTATAAAAGTGCTTAATGCTCAAACGTGTTTTCGTCTCCTTTAATAATTAATTGGATGCCTGGAATATTAATGTTATACAGGTTGTTGTACTTTCCAATAAATCAGCCTGCCAATTTCTGCGTGCAGCCTTTAATGTCACAATACATGCTCTTAAATTGCAGGCTGAATGTCATTCTCCGGTGTCCTTTATGTGGATCAGAATTAATTAAATCTTTTGAACTATTGTTATATGAACGCTCGATTTTCCCAACACGAGGAAAAAATTACTTCGAATGAATCGATGAGTAGGTAAATAATTGTACAATCATAATTATTATTCTGATGTAAGTGTTAGTACCGGTCAATCTTAGTACAGCTCTGGCAACTTGAAAGTTTGACTGGATGCCCTTCAGTTGTGTTGTCTGCCATTGCTGTGAGCTGAAGTGGATTCTTTGCAGCGCCTAAGGAATTGCCTCATAACAGATATTTTGAGGTGCCTGCCGTTTCTGGGGAGATTTGCTTCTTTACTATTGCCTCTGCACTGACAATATTTTTGTGTTGCTTGTGGCGTATTACATTCCCATATATTCATCACTGCTGCTTCCATTTTAGGTCAACTGGAAATATGTTTTTACAACATTTTGTTCTGTTGTATGTAAATAATTTATGCCTATGGAGCTATACTTACTAATAGCCCCTATACCAATTACCAATAATCAGCCAGTTGGCAGTGAGGAAAGTTCAATCGTTTATTAACAAAGTACTCCAGGCAGAGGAGCCTCCCCACGGCCTCCAACCTCGAGGTCCGCAGACGAGAATGTTGGCTTACATTCAACACAGGGCATATATACCTTTTCATCAAACACATGAAAGACTATAGTAAGAAAAGTGCCAGCCGGCCCTCGCGATCTGAGGAAAGACCATATATGGCACACAAAATTGGTAACATTATTAGACCCGGCTATTGTGAGCGTAGGTCAGGAGAGGTGACTCCCTTTCGTCTTGGTGCTAGGGAGGGTAAGAACGGCGCCTCCAAGAATGTGCTTATCGTGTTAGCAGCCAGATGCCACCTTGGTTCTTAGGACAGAAAGGAGAACACCCCACGTTCAGCTGCCTACCATAGCTCATTATATTCGCTCACAGAATAACACGTGATCTTCACTACAGTTTGAACAACAACATATCAAGATGGCGCCGGTCTCGTGAGGACCTAGCCTATGTACAAGAATGATCAATACATTTCTTTTAAGAATAATAATTACAAGATATAACCTTCTAATTCAAAGGTAAATGCTTATTAATACATCATGCTAATACAAAATATATTGATAATATGAACGTAGTATACTTTACACATGAGCGCGGGGAAATCAGATTTTTATCCTTCAGGTCCACCCTTTTTAGCCTGATGTATTCAATAAGTACGAAACTTCCTAATCTTTGAAAATTTCCTCATCGATCTGCATCAGGTCATTTATTTCCTTTTGAACTATTTGGGCTTCATGCTTTGTGGGTGAAGGGGTTTTAATGGTGGACGCTAATCTAGAGGCAATACATGAACAACAGGCGGGTCCACACTGTATGCAAAGACAGCAAGTAAACAAGACTGCAGCTAGCCCTGTCAATATCATCAGGATTTTTCATCCCCAAGTGGAAAATAGGTTCCAGAACCACCCTGTCAGGGACCAAGTTCTCATATCAGCATGTATTCCTGACGCTAAATGGTGCAACTTCTGAATAGCTAAATGAACGGAAGGGGCGGAGTCAGGAATATATACGCACAACACACAACAGGAGCTGCCGATCACGCGGCATGCTCCTCCTCGATCAGCTAGGATAACGTCCAAAACCATCCGATTCTGGAGCGAAACGAGCCTCGTGGCTTGAAGCTCTACGGTTATATTAGTCAATATGCCTGCTGTAATATTGATCACCCTTTCCACTACTCTTGACAAGCGTCTAACTTCTTTACTGGTTATGATGGGTCCGCAAATAGGAAATACCCCTTTTACAAGGTCAACAAAATGTTGCTCAGGAGTATCAGTTTGATCAGTGTCAGTAGGGTCTATCATTCTATGTAACCTACGCAAAGACAGACCTCATTTTTTCAATCGATGATGTTTATGATAATCAGAAGGAGCTATATATACTGGAGGGTACAAGAAGGATAAATAACAGCGCCCAGACCATCCCTGTGGGAGCCAAGTATATGCAGATTCTCCACACACAAAATATACATTGGGAGGAGTTAGCAAAGGGGGTCTACTATAAGTCGACATCCTATAGGTGTAATTGCATACACTTCACATTCCTACCTGAATGTGACCAGTTCCTTGAACAAAAAAAGGTGAAGTATGATTCAATATAGGTATTGGGAGTGCCTCATCATTGGTGACATTCCGTTCCCTAAACTGCCGAAAGTACTTCATATGGTTAAATTCTTCAAAATCCATTAATTCATTTTTCAACCAGGTGGAATTTGCCTTTTCTGTATACACATTCATGCAGGCTTCCGGGTACAGGGACCCTTGGCCCTCATTCCCCTTTGGATCGAATCCTTGATGGACCTCTATATACGCTAGAATCATGTTATAGTCTTTCTCAGAATACGGTTTCGGATCCATCACATAATGCATGTACATTACTGAAAACAACTTGAACTAAGATTCGCAACTTCCCAAGTATAATAAAGATAAAGAAATAAACTGGTCCTGCCGATGCATCACAGAAGGTGGAAGACCACACTCCCAACAATTAGTAGTGTTGGTAGCATTATGAGTTTGATGCAACATTTCAATAAAAACATTTTTACTATATGTCTGGTGATTGCCTTTCTTTGTGTGGGGCCATTGTAAAAAATACATGCTCAGGGGATGGGGTGGTAGTCCCTATAAGTTTGTGTGCTGGATACTGAAATTCTAAATACACAAATACACTCATCAAAATAATCAGTAAAACCGCTGTACTGACTACAAAACCTATTTTCACATGTATCGTCCAGCTGGAAAAGATTGGTACATAATGAGGGCGATGACGGAGTACAATAGGACGCTCCTCCTCGGGAACGAAACGAGCAAAGGGATACATACTTGCTAAAAGTCCAATACTAATATCGGGCTGTGCTGTCCAACCTACCAGAGGGTTCTTCTTCTCCGTGTCCTTCTAGAGCCTCACAGGCAGGCTCCTATCGTTCATCAAAAGAATCTCAAACAATCCTGGCCTTGGAGTTATTTTCGCAATATAACCCTTGAAGATTTTTTTGCAACCTGGGCCTTGATGATGCAGTATTGTCTTTCTTTCTGAACAGAGCAAAATCAAATTGTTCCAAGCTCTCACCGAGTTCAGTCCAGTGTCTCTCTCAATATCTCAGATGGCTTATAAAATTCTCACAATTCAAACTCTTTCCTAACTCCTAACACCTTCATCTGAAGTATTGCGTTGTCTTCTGGGCCGCAGGTTGATTCGCAAACGACCAGGCTCCTCTTGGTTAGAAAACAAAATAGGCAGTGGAGCATTCCCTACCACAGGAATAGAACAGGCTTCTGGTTCAGCACCCAACTCTGCTGGTGCTATGTTTGGTATTATTTTTAAAGACAAGGGAACCCTCTAGGTAAGCAAGGACCTGGGGTATCAATTACTAAAGAGACAAAGGTCCTTGACAAGGAAAATGACAAACATAATAATTATAGGCCACAATATGCACTATAATGAACAGAAAAGTCCAGCCGGACTTAAGAATTTATTCAATAATTAAATAAATTGATTCTGGAGAGAACAATGGAACAGTGGGACACAGTCCTGCATCCACAGTGCCACACGTACATTTAGACAATACATACATATAAGGTATTTCAGGCGTGTGAGGAAAATTGGAGCAAAAAGGCAGTATTTACAGTGTATTTGCTTCACATATGTAGGAAACACATCATTTTAGGCACATAATAGTGAACTAGTGTTAAGCTCACATATCATGTCGACGGCGTTTCGATCCAGTTAAAGATAGTGGATCATCATCAGGACAACCATTGCCTGCCTGAATTAAAAGCATGGTAGCGAGGAGCGGGATGTCTACCGCGCTGTCCACCTGTCATCTGTGGAAGGGCTGGGGCAGTTCCTGAACGCTGCAGGATGGAGCGATTAGGAGGGTACCTTGCACCTTGGTGATAAGGTTTTCAGTGAGGAGCCTGTTCAATTTAAGAGCCTAAGGTTGATTATGCGCAAGGGCATTCAAGGGGTATATGATCTAAAGTATCGGGATTCAGATCCAGAATTTTTTCGGCTCGGTGGTGGGACACGGAGCCTAAGATGGGGCTCCTGGATGGAGGGGGGGGTTCTCGTTGCAGTGATCGGCAATGGACCTGTAGCCGAGATGAAGAATTAAGGGTCACGTGGCAGTAATCGGCAATGGACCTTGGTTTGATTGCGGCGGCTTCCAATTGCGGAGCGCGGTCGCCTGTACCCAGGGCTCCTTAAGATCATGATGGAACTGAGGAAACCGTCCCGGTGCTCGATCACACCGTGGAACCTGGGTACAGGCGACCGCGCTCCGCAATTGGAAGCCGCCGCAATCAAGCCAAGGTCCATTGCCGATTACTGCCACGTGACCCTTAATTCTTGATCTCGGCTACAGGTCCATTGCCGATCACTGCAACGAGAACCCCCCCTCCATCCAGGAGCCCCATCTTAGGCTCCGTGTCCCACCACCGAGCCGAAAAAATTCTGGATCTGAATCCCGATACTTTAGATCATATACCCCTTGAATGCCCTTGCCCATAATCAACCTTAGGCTCTTAAATTGAACAGGCTCCTCACTGAAAACCTTATCACCAAGGTGCAAGGTACCCTCCTAATCGCTCCATCCTGCAGCGTTCAGGAACTGCCCCAGCCCTTCCACAGACGACAGGTGGACAGCGCGGTAGACATCCCGCTCCTCGCTACCATGCTTTAAATTCAGGCAGGCAATGGTTGTCCTGATGATGATCCACTATCTTTAACTGGATCGAAATGCCGTCGACATGATATGTGGGCTTAACACTAGTTCACTATTATGTGCCTAAAATGATGTGTTTCCTACATATGTGAAGCAAATACACTGTAAATACTGCCTTTTTGCTCCAATTTTCCTCACATGCCTGAAATACCTTATATGTATGTATTGTCTAAATGTACGTGTAGCACTGTGGATGCAGGACGGTGTCCCACTGTTCCATTGTTCTCTCCAGAATCAATTTATTTAATTATTGAATGAATTCTTAAGTCCGGCTGGACTTTTCTGTTCATTATAGTGCATATTGGGTGCTATGTTTGGAGCTTTTGAAATTTCCACAGCTCCCTCCTCTTGCCCTTCACCAACCTCGAGGGCCTAAGAGAAAGGAACAAAGCGCCTTGCCCGCTCTCCTTCCAGAGTCAGGATATCTCCACCTTGCTGTTGATCTTTCGGAAGCGGAAGTGGCAGCCTTTTTGTGTGCCACACATGTGTCCAATGTCGCTTTCCGTCCACCCTTACCGCTGTTCGAGTTGCCAAGAGGACCTGATAAGGCTTGGTCCAACGGGGCTCCAGGCTAGACTTCCACTGATAGTTTTGAATCAGCACCCAGTCCCCAGGTTCCAAACGATGTCCAGGAGGACCCTCTGGAGGCGGCTGCAGTACTGGCGACACCTGTTGATGAATGGAACGCAAATCTTTAGTCAAAGCATACAAATAATCTGTCATCATAGGGTACTTAATATTGCGAAAGGATTTTGGTCTAGGAACACCCCATACATTAGCTGGTCTTTCAAAAATAACTTCATAAGGGGTCAGTCCAGCTCGAGAGTGTGGTGTAACTCCTACATTAATGCTAGGGGAAGTGCATCAGGCCACTTTAACCGGGTTTCCTCTTGTATTTTAGCCATTTTCATTTTCAAGATTCCATTATATTTCTCAACTAATCCTGCTGACTGGGGATGTCGGGCTGCATGAAATATCTGGGTGATATGTAGTCCATTACAAACATGTTTCACTAGTTCTGCATTAAAATGTTTCCCGTTATCTGACCAAATCACCCGAGGAATTCCATATCTAGGGAAATACTCCTTAATCAAAGCTTTGGCTGTTGCTAGAGCAGTATTTTCTTTGGTGGGGTAAGCCTTCACCCATTTGCTAAAGGCACACACTACCACTAAAACATACTTCAAATTGTTAACTCGTTCTAACTGAATATAATACATTTAGAGCCCTTCGAAAGGTAAGGAGGGTGGTGCAAAGCTTCCTGTAAGCACATATTCTCTCCCTCCTGGATTATGTTGCAAACAAACCATAAAATATTTAACCAAATGTGTTGCTGTTTTGATAATATTAGGGTTGCTCCATACCGGATCTAACAGAGCACAGATACCTTTCGCCCCAATGTGAGCCGTCCCATTGGCCATGGTAACTACAGTGTAAACTAATGCATTCGGCAATAACGATCTCTGTTTGTCTGTCAAGTCAACCCAACAATTATTCTCATCCAGTTTCCCTACTTCCTTTTCCCAATGCTTTAGTTCTGCGGGAGTTGCTTCTTTATGTATGGCCCTGACACTTTCCATCGTATTATCAAACATTTCCGTTTCTGTTACCCATCTAGCTGATGTTGTCACAAACATAGAAGACATCTTGGATCTCGCAGTTTCCTTTGCGAACTGATCTGCAAAAGCATTCCCTTCACCTACTTTATCCACCACTGCTTTGTGCGCACTACATTTAATTACTGCCACCCTTTTGGGCAAGGTGAGGGCCGACAGCAATCGTAATATTAAATCACCATGCTGTATTCTCTGACCATGAGATGAAAGGAACCCTCTTTCTGCCCACAGACGGCCAAAACTATGTGCGACGCCAAAGGCGTATTGACTATCTGTGTAAATATTTACTTCCAATCCTTCACTTAGTTCACAGGCTCGAAGCAATGTTATTAACTCAGCTGCCTGTGCTGATAAATAGGGCACTTGTGCTGTTTCAACTATACTACAGAGGGTAGTAATTGCATATGCAGCTGTGGTGGTGCCATCTGGTAACTTGAAACACGAGCCATCCACATACAATTCTCCTTCATGGTCAGATAGAGGAGAGTCTGTGAAGTCTATCCGTCCCTTCGTTTCTTCTTCTGTCCGAAATATACAATCATGTACATCATTGCTTGGTGCACTCGAAGGGAAGGTGGTAACGTGGCTGGATTCAAAGTGGCACATCGTTTGATAGTTATATGCGGAGCAAACAGGGTTAATTCATATCCAGTTAATCGTGCACTCGTCAGGTGCTGAGTTTTGGTTTTGTTCAACAATGTGTCCACAGCATGCCGGACCATGACTGTGAGATCAGTATTTAAAACGATCCCCTCTGACTGTCGGATGGCGATCGCTACAGCAGTTGTTGCCCGCAGGCAGCTAGGGAGGGCTCTGGAGACATTATCCAATACCGCCGACAAATATGCACAGGCCTTTGCTTACCACCAAATCCTTGTGTCAACACAGAAAGCAAACAACCGTCCACCTCGTCCACATAAAGTACAAAAGGCTTTCGGTAATCAGGAGTACCCAAGACAGGTGCAGAACAAAGTGCAGATTTCAAAGCATCAAAAGAAGCCTGACATTCATCTGTCCAGGGTAAGGGTTCATGCACCTCTTTAGTAATCAGGTATAGGAGAGGCTTAGTGAGAAAAAAGAAATTAGGGATCCACTGGCGACAATAAGAGGTTATGCCAAGAAATGCCCGAACATCACGTTGAGTACAAGGTACATACATGTTAACAATAGTAGCTACTCGTTCAGGTGTTAGTCTCCTCCCCTCTTTTGACAGTAGATGACCAAGATAAGTCACCTCCTGTCGACAATATTGAAATTTGGAAAGTGACACCTTATATCCATTAAAAGCCAAATGAGATAGTAATTTAACAGTAGCCTCTTTGCAACCTTCTTCAGTGTCTGAGGCCACCAACAAATCATCTACATATTGAAGAAGTACGTTACCTGCAGGGAGAGTCAATTCGTCCAGAATAGCTTTAAGGGCTGACTATATATACTTGCGCTTTCGGTATAGCCTTGAGGAGCACGACAAAATCTAAAGCTGCGGCCAGATAACGAGAAGCCAAAAATATGCCGGCTCTCGGGTGTATTGGAATGCTAAAGAAAGCATTCTTTAGATCAATAACTGAGAAATATATTGCAGTGGGAGGAATCATAGTCAGAATGGTGGTAATGTCTGTAACCACCGGATACTGAGGGACCACAATTTTATTAACCTCCCGTAAATCTATCACAAAGCGATAAGAATCAATGTGATCATTATCACCATCAGGAGGGGCCTTCTTCAAAATCGGTAATATAGGGCTGTTACAGATATTTGATGCTGTTTCTTCAACCACTACTTTGTCTATCAGATCCTGTATAATGCCCAGTAAAGCCTGTTTGCCAGCTGGTGAAATCTTATACTGTGGAATACGGGGCAAACGAACATTGGGTTTTAAGGTAATAGAAACTGGCAGGATTTTTAACAGGCGACATCAGTGTCCCCTATCGCCCACAAAGTGGGAGGGATACTTGCCAACTCGGGAGGAAGAGGGTCATCTTTAGTAAAACACTGTTTAGTACACCCTTCAGGTGATCAAATTGTTAATTATACACCATCAGGGGAACAATGAATTTGAGCATTCAACTTTTTTAACAAATCCAAACCCAACAAGTTTTCCCCACAATTTGATGTCAATAAAAAAGGAGAATCCACAGTCACAGGGCCAATTGTTATCGGGATAGGAGCAGAGATGGGGCTTACCACAGGGATTCAAGAGAATCCTACTGAAACATTATTATGTCCAGACAGAGTAGCCCCCGGGACCAGTGAATGAGCAATTCATCGCTCCCGTATCCACTAGAAAATTCTCAGGAGTTACCATCAATCGCCCTTTCACATAAGGTCCTTGCCTATCAACGGGTACTAACACCTGGCCCCTTCTCTGTCTTTGGCTGTCCTATGCATATCCATAACCCCCATTGTCTTCAAATGTACAATTCTCATTATAGTACTGCCTGTTTTGTGGATTATCAAAGTAATTCTTACCCGTCCCGTCTTGGGCAGTGTCCTCACGATACATACTATTCCGATCCGTACCTCCTCGACCTCGTCCTCTTCCCCTCTCCGTTCCGTTCCGAGCCAATAATAGAGGACATTGAGCACACCAGTGTCCCTCCTGTTTACAATATGAACACTGGTTGATTCCCTGGACGGTGGATGGGCCTCCTCCTCCTCGACTCGGACCCACCCCTCTCTGAAACGATCCTCTACCGCCCCTTCCAGCTCCACGTCCCCAAAAACTTGCTGCAGCAACAATTGTGTTTTGAGATCTTTAGCCTTTTTCTCCATTCTATCCTTACTATCATTTTCCCTGTGCTCGTAACACTGGGCCATACTTAATATAATCGAGTGAGTGGAAGTGGTCCAAGTGCTCTTGGCTGCCTGTAAACGGGCCGAGACCTCCGGGAGCAAATTTGTAACAAAACGATTCACAAATAATCTTACCCCGCCTTCCACCAACAAATCCTGTCCGCTAAAATCAATGAATACCCCTCGAACCTAGTGCTAAAAGTCCAAAATGCTTTCATCTTATTTCTGCTTACATGCTGTTAATTTATCCCAATCTACCTTTCGGGGCGGAAATAAATAGTGCATGTAAGTAATTATTTGTCCTGGTAATGCCAGGATTTCTGCCCTAGGCTTGTCTCCAGGTTTCCGTTCTTTATCCCAATGTTTAAACTAATCCCAAGTTCCCCCTAACTCGGCGACATGATCGGTGTCATGTACTTGCCGCCACACATCAACAGGGACTAATAATCCAAAGAATAACTCGATATCTGCTAAAGTCATCATGGCTGATCCTGCAGCCTCAGTGAGCTCTTTGTAATACGCAGTCAGATTCTTTCGGCGGTCGGGAAGGTGTGTCTTTAATGAGAGAACCTCACTTCGCTTCCATGGGGTATATACCCATTGCTCCTGAAACCTGGACTCCACCCGAGCCCTTGTTACTTGGTTATTACCGTCCGGAATCTCGGGGTGATAAATAGGGTGCACTTCTCTCATAGGATGTTGGGAGTTGTACAACGGAGATTTCAAATGTAATCGATCTCGATATTTTATCAAAGTGGTCACCCTTTTATGCACATCTTACAATCCCATCTCATACCTATACGCGCTATCCAGGATATCAAATATTACCTGGGGTGCGGGCCCATCGGGAAAACTAGATTCCCATTGAGAAATTAGGCAAGTTGCCATATGTTCCAATGCTAACTTTTGCATGACTGGTTCGTAATCTCTAAGCATGCTCCACACGTCAGAAATGGTGTAAATAGGATTCAACATCCATCTGGATGCCTAGTCCATTATCCTTACCCGTTCTTCCTGTACTGCAGAGGATCTAGTAAACAACCTCTGAGGCTCTACATTTCCGATCTCAACAATGGGGGTGGCACCTTGGGATGTGAAGGTTACAGTCGAGGACCGCGGAGTCAAAATACTAGCTTGTGGGGGCATTATTATCGGGGATGATCCTGTTACCGTAGTTGTGGCGGGTAACAAAGTACGTAATTCCGTTACTGGAGGAGTTAATCTATCCGTAGCTGCCACCAGAGCGGGGGCAGTTGCGACAGCGGGGCCACCAAGGGCTGCAGGGGCAGCCGGGGGTGCCACAGGGACAGCAGAATATAAGCGTTGTGGAGCATAAGGAGGTGGTGGACGTATATCCAAAAGCTCTTCAATTTCATCCTCAGGTTCGGTACAAGTGGCATAACTCTTATCTACCTGTAATCGGAACTGCCGATTCTAGGCCTCAATGCCTTTCTCTACCTGTTCTCTGTCGTGCGCAACAGCCTTCTGTGTAATGGTTTGTCCTTGTTTAATTTTATACAATTTCTCCTCGCACATGCGCCTTCGCTTTGCTTCCTTTTGCCACATTCCTACAGAATAAAACATGGCTTGCCTACTTCTATTAATAAACAAACGGTCTTGTAAATGTTGAATTTTCTTTTCATCAAAGGACCCAGTTAATGGCCACTGTAATTCCACATTTTCCTTAGTATATCGGTGCCATAAAGTATTAAACAAAATAGGAGAAATACCATGCTTCACATACATGTCATGACTCGGGCTGCCCTTAGGTGGGGCTGGTTGACTCTCACTCAATCGTTCTTCTGTTTGGTGGCATCGGCATCCAAAACATAATTTACTAAAACACGGCAACTTCCAAAAATTCTACCTCATTCACAAAACAATCAAACTGACATGGCCATGTCTCACAAATTCACTCATTCATCACTAAATCTCCCTTTGTCTTGCGTGAACACCATACATCCATTCATCAAATCAAATCGACATTTCTTCCAAAATGAACAGGGCCCATCGACCCTCGTTATGGAGAACTGACCAAAGCAATTTCCAAGCCACAAAATATACTCAAACAGGCAGTTCATAAACAGTCAGACAGGTTTTTAGCCACAGACCGGCCTACGGACAATCCTCCAACCTTCCTGGTTTACCCTCAGAGATATTCCGACTAAGCCCGCTGCCTTAGCGTCACTTCGGATATGCTAGGAAGACTACTTAGGTCCAGCCGCAGGCTTTTCCGAGAACAGTCCGGCCGGGTGTACACCGCAAGTGCTACACCTAGGTGTCCGAGCAACTTTGTATAATTCACCAAATAGCTTGTGGAGCATCCACCCGTGCAGCCACTCTGACACCCCGTCGGATCTCCATGTTCTCCGTGGTCCTCCTGACCACTAATTCCAAATACAGGTAACTGTTGCCAATGGTTTTTGCGAAAAGTTACAATCCAAAATTAACAAACAAATCCACTCACCTGGTGCGCACAGGTTGGATTGCAGATTTACGCACTGCCAACTCTTGTGACCCATACACGGCCACCTTTCCCCGGATTACACCCGTAGGACTCCGGTGAGGGGTCAATAGCAGCCGGGGGTCCTCTGGTCACAGGAGCAGACTAACCCAAAAAATCTCCGGTCAGTCCACCCCGTGAACAAGACCAACCCCCTCAATGTCCGCTTAGAATCCGTTTACGGGAGGACGACCCCTGCACGGAGTCCCGGCGGAGTCGCCAACTGTTGTATGTAAATAATTTATGCCTATGGGCTATACTTACTAATAGCCCCTATACCATTACCAATAATCAGCCAGTTGGCAGTGAGGAAATTTGAATAGTTTATTAACAAAGTACTCCACGCAGAGGAGCCTCTTCACAGCCTCCAACCTCGAGGTCCGCAGACGAGACTGTTGGCTTACATTCAACACAGGGCATATATACCTTTTCATCAAACACATGAAAGACTATAATAGGAAAAGTACCAGCCGGCCCTCGAGATCCGAGGAAAGACCATATATGACACACATAATTGGTAACATTATTAGACACGGCTTTTTTGAGCGTAGGTCAGGAGAGGTGTCTCCCTTTCGTCTTGGTGCTAGGGAGGGTAAGAATGGAGCCTCCAAGAATGCGCTTATCATGTTAGCAGCCAGATGCGACCTTGGTTCTCAGGACAGAAAGGAGAACACCCCACGTTCAGCTGCCTACCATAACTCATTATATTCGTTCACAGAATAACACGTGATCTTCACTACAGTTTGAACAACAACATATCAAGATGGCGCTGGTCTCGTGAGGGCCTAGCCTATGTACAAGAATGATCAAAACATTTCTTTTAAGAATAATAATTACAAGATATAACCTTCTAATTCAAAGGTAAATGCTTATTAATACTTTACACATGAGCGCAGGGAAATCAGATTTTTATCCTTCAGTTCCCGACCAGTTTTAGAATCATTATCAGACAAGACACATCAAGTGCTTTCTCTAAAATAAATTATGTTGCAGATATGACAATAAGGTAAAACGATATATAAATTTGGCTGGCCTGTAAATTAACTGAAATTTCAACAAACTATCAATTGTTGTAGAAAATCTGCCTTTTCTGCATGGTTAACCCCGATTTGTCTCCTGCTCCTGGACTCTAAAAACCCTTTTACAAGTTTTGCGGTCTTCTAATGGGACCACCACCGCGGCAGTCCAAGGAAGACCGCCAAGTCTGTGGTGAGCCTGCCTGCTGGATTATGATTTGAGTCCAAGGAGAGCAGGGGTATGCAACGTTTACAACGAAATTTTTACAACGCACTACCATTACAACGCAGGTATTACCACGCATACCATTACAACGCATTACGCTGGGGGGCGCTCTAGGGTAAGTAATAAGTTTAATTTTCTATCCAACACCTTCCTTAGGGTCCATGGGGACTGGAGTTGGAATAGAAAATTATACTTACCACTATCCAGCACCTCTAAGCGCTATGCGTTGTAACGGTATTCATTGTAAATACCGCGTTGTAAAGGTATGCGTGGTAAAAGTATGCGTTGTAACGTCATACATCCAGAGCAGGCAGTGCAGCGGCAGCAGTTTCACCGCGGCAGTCTTTTAGGCTCATAGGAGAGCTTAACAATCAGACCGACACCAAGAGAGTACCTACTGCACGTTTCAGGTGGGGAGTGGCATTCGCCATGTTGTGCATGCCACACCATGCAGGAACAAGGGTGCAATTCTAGAGCAAGCTCAATATATGCAGCCGCATGAACCCCAATGCCCAGATTTGGTCAGGAGCACTGTTAAGTACCCCATACCTGCATTTCCACCGCCCTTTTCATTGCGGTATCCTCATCATGAAAAGGGCAGTGGATATCAAGGTTGTAATATGCTTGGCGGTGCCGACATCAGCACTGCCAGCAAATTCAGGCCATTTGCAGGCCGTGGCGGGATCCTTGGATGCCAGTGGAGTCGGCTGTCTTGTGACAGTTCCACCATCACACTCATAATATGATGGGCAAGCCCGCCATGGTGGTAATAGTCAGACTGCCACCGCAAGTGCGGTGGTCTCAGGACAGTTGTACTCATGATAAGCACCTATATGTTTCCTGACTTTAAAACTGCACTTCATTACTCCTAACCAGGATTTTCGTGCTCAACCTTGAATTGGCTTATTCCTAATTGTCATAATTTAACTTGTTTATCAGTCCCTAATATATAATAGAACAAGCAACAGGCCTGGAAGTTACATGCCACTTGGGGACTGCAGCACTTATTTGGCTATCCACTATAGTGGTAGTTCAAATATGCCTTCAGGCCTAGCCTGTGTAGCCTTATGACTGCAGTTGTAACTCTACAGTGCGACCAACCAACATAACTGTTTTTGACAGGTAAAACCCTTACTTTTTAATATTAGTAACTCCCTCTTTGTAAACCCTTTAGCACCGTATAGAGTGAATGGTATTTAGAAATTAATATCACAATGTCCCAACAGTGAAAAGGTTCAAAAAGCTATTTCACTGTGGCAGGCCTAGCTGTCCTATGGTGAAGACAGATTTTTATTAACCATTAAGGGAAAGGAACTTTTAGAAAGGCTAACTAGCATAAGTCTCTGTCAGCTCTCAAGGCTGTGCTCAGCCTCAAATTGGTGTAAATAGGTGTAAATAGTTGTGAAATGATTCAGAGGACCAAACAATAGGTTGGCCTGAATGAGCAGTGATGACTTCTCTGAACTCCACGGAATATGCAGGGCCTCCTTTTGAGAGCACAGTGTCAAATCCTGCTTCACAGGTCTGTTGAGCCAAATGCAACTCTTGGGCTACACTTCAAATAGAGGGAATAGAATGCCAAGATAATTCTTGTGGATCCCCTGTCTGATTGCTGAAGGACGCTGCTTGTGTCCTATCAGATCTCTGCCTTTGGGTTTGTTGTGGATAGAGTACCTGTTTCAAACTGGATTTTAGTGTCAGATGTGTAGGACACAAAGATTGCCATAGCACATGCCTCGCATAAGCACCCATCCATCAAAGGCCAAATGTCATCTCACTAAAATCTTTCGCAATCTTGGAAATGCCCCAACACATATCATTTTTAGCCTGTCCGCAGTAAGGCAAACGGAAACTGCTGAAAAAGTGTGTAGGGTTCGGCTCTGAAAACGTTCATGCCATTGGAAATGGTATGTTCGGGAGTCACCCCCGCCCACTAGCTCATGCCAGGAACAATGCAGCAGCTCGAGACATCCACTGCTGATTACTTTCTGGACAAGAGGAAGATCAAAAGAGAACTGGACTTGCAGTATGTGACCTGGGAGGAGATCTGAAGCATAGGACCTGCTTTCTCTTGTACCCAGATCTAAGTATTGGCATGCAAGGGTCAGTTGGCTGATCTGGGGGCTTTGAAGGAGTACGGCTTTCATTGAGTGGGAAACAAAATTGAGCACGAAAGTTAATTTTTTGACCAGGCCAAACCTGTTTGATGTATCAGACCCATGCTCCATTGCAGCTGGTCTCAAATTGCGCATAGGTACGGGTCTACATCAATCTTAGACTATCATTTGTGCCAAACACTTCCTTGATCGATTTCTATTTAAAACATATCTCTGGTCCCCCACAATGGAGTTTTCTTATATTGTTGTCGTTCCTTATTAATCTTTACATTATTTTTCAAATTTAGTTAAATTAGTTTGCATTTTGTCTTCATTATTTTATTTGGTACTGCATACATTTTTTACACATTACCTTAATGTAAGCCTGTCTGCTGTGTCATAGCAACCAGAGGGTTGAGGTCAGGTTAATTTAGTGGCTTTTCAGGTTCACCATGACAAGGGTTTTGATTATTTCAAATGTCTTACTATTGCTATAGACACAGGATATATCTGGGAATCAAAATGTATTTGTCATCTGAGAATTTCCCTTAAAAATGTTTGTGACCGGTTCACAAAACTCTTAGCACGAAAGTCAGGGAAATTGGCAAAAAACAAAAAAAAAATTTTTTAATTTACTTAGCATGAATTGTTTTTGCACTGGAAAGTTGCCTAAAAGTAAGGCAAAGCCGCACTTTGCCCCACTTTGCCTTACTTTGAATCAAGGGGGCATTCTATGGATGGTATGCACACAGGAGTAACCATGCAACAACCCCCATAGTCGTTTTTGATGCAAAACCCTATCTACTAACAGAAGTAGACAAGAGTTTGCAGCACAAATTAATGTCTCTTAGAGGAATGTATAAAAAAGAGTCATGGTTTTATTTCTCTAAACCTTTCTGACTTTGCATGGGTACTGCACTGTACAATAAACATCCGAAGTGGGGAAATCGTTTTAAGGTTTGTCTATGCATAGTATTTTGTACTAGATGGGTACCCTTGCAGTACAAAATGTATGCTAGACATCACCAAGACACCTTTGCACTATGATGCAAAGTTGTGTGCATAGTGAATTGCAGCCTGATTGTGTGCATGGCCAGGGAGAGGACAGCACAATGCCATATCTTAGAAGAAATGGCACTTTCCTGCGCGCTCCCTCTCTACTTCAAATGTTGGTGCTCCACAGCATTGTATGACAACATTGTAAGTATGTGCACTTGTCTTTCTTTGGGGAAACTTTTGCTGCCATTCTCTGCTAGGAAATTGCATTCCACTCCACTACCCATACTTTCAGTTCCTTCTAGACTGAATTAATTAATTATCAAGATGTTTTTCATTAAGATGTCCTTTTTATAATTTAGAGCAATCAACATAGTGATGAAAATTACAGCAGGGTGTTCAGATTGCTAGTTTGGGCTGTCCATATTCCAGAGTCTAGAACCTTGCATGCACCTTGATCAGCTTCTGAGGCTTATTTCCTTGAACAATTTCTGATTGATCCTACGGGAGGAAATCAAGCAAAGGGTTTAATTTGGGGTGTGGAAAGGTGTCACTTTCAGCGGGAAACATCCTTTACGATGCAACTTTTACCACGCAGTGCCTTTACAACGCAGGTTTTTCAACGCAAGTCATTACAACGAATTGCGCTGGGGGGCGCTCTAGGATAGGTAATAGTTTAATTTACTATCCAACTCCTTCCCTACTATCCACGGGGACTGGAGTTGGAATAGTAAATTAAACTATTCACTATCCAGCACCCCCCAACGCAAGTCGTTGTAACGACTTGCGTTGTAAAGGCATGTGTAGTAAAAGCATGCGTGGTAACAACGTACATCCCTTTCAGCAAGTATGGATCACTTTGCCCAACCATACTTTACGAATGGTGCACAAAACTTACATTTGGCTCTGTTGTATTAAGAATTTTCTTTAGTGCATGGACATTGATTATTGAATTGGGTGTGTAGATCATTGCAAAACACTGATCAGAAAAGATTTTCACTAAAAACCAAGGAAGAGTAAGAAATAATTTTATTTTTTATTTCTTGATTTGCAAATGAAGTAGTGGCAGTATCCAAAGATTACAACAGTGAAACAATTAGCATTTGCAATAGTTAAAGCGTTGTGAAAAATTGAAATAATTAAAAGCTCACAGAATTTCAATCATATGGGGTAGTCACAGTACAGCCTTCATAGGTTGACTGTGTTGAGATATGAACAATTTGTGATTAACTAGATGATGTTTGGAACTCAAAGTAGAATGAAAAGGGTCTTCTTCAGAACAAATAGCAGAGTCAACAGCCACCAGTAAGTTCAATTATGAAGCAACTCTTCCAGTCGAGGAGATGCAGGCCTACCAATAGGAATTAATCAAACAACACAATGGGCAGGCAAATTATAGGAATCTAAAAAAAGGGATGGATGGAATGTTTTAATTATTGTGAGCCAATGGTAATTAATCAGGATAAATTCCAATCCACCCTTTTCCCACAATGCATCCTCAGATAATACTACACCATATGTAAATCAGCCTTGGTCCTGCTCCAAAAGAAACAGTTCAGCTTGAATTGCTAAGGGGGTCCTCTCCGAACTGGAAAACCATCAACCAAAACAGTTTTTGTCTTTATTGGGCATTTTCAATTGGATGTAGCTTGGTGTCAGATACGAAGACCAGACTGGTTCAGATCAAAAAGTTCCCTTTACATAAAAAAAAAAACATCAAGAAGGCATAATCCTCAATGGGGAAAACTTGCAGGCTGAATCCAAAGACAGGCTGCCCACAATTGTTTGATGAAGGACGATGCCTCTGTGAAGCAAGTGATTAAGACAGGAAAAGCTTTGAGCATGAACTGTCCAGAGTTTGCGCTCAGGAACTCATCAACTTTGATCAGATGCTGCTCAGCTTTGGGCCCACTGAAGATTTCTACCTTTGTACTTTAACTCTTTTCTGGAAGTCACAGGTTAGAGGCTCTAGCCAGAGAAGATTCAGCGTGGCCGGATGCTGGTTGACATTGGGACCCCTGAATCATATTTACTGCCACAGAGAAGAATGTAGCAGGATTTAGGGTAAAGTTAGGCCCACCAGTGATGCATCCTAAGCAGATCGGTTTGGAAAATTGGTACTGGTCTTCTGTTCATTCATCAGGCAAGAAGTCTTGAAAAGGTTTCAAAACCCCTGGTTTGGGGTTCAGACAGGAGAAGTATACTCAGACACAGGCCGAAGGGCTCCAGGACCTCAGGAACAGCACTTGGGATTCAAGACTGACTCCAACTAACAGAAGCCACCAACAGGGATTAAGGCAGGTCCAGTTAAAACTGGTCAGCTGAGCCCTTCCAGGAAATGGGCTTTTGTGTCCCTGTGGCTTAACAGGAGGTCAGACAACTGGCCCTTGGAGTTCACTTCCTTGTACTGGGTACAAGTGGGAGCCAATCCAGCTGCCCTTAGGGTATCCTTACTGGGTTCAGAAACAGGTACTGTCCTTTTTCTGTGTTCCACTGGTCCAGTAGTGATCTGAAGTGGGTACCCAGGATTGCCATGTGATGCCTGGCACTAGCCTGTAGGTGGGGTGAGTCTTGGCCCCTCCCGAAGCAATAGGGAAATAGTTTCCAAATGTAAACCAACCCAGTTTTTCAGTAATTCCTATGTGCAAACAATCACACAATGTCCCTATATACCTTAAACTAAGATGGCAGACCTTTGCTAGCCTTGTTCAGAGCTCATGTGCCAACCTTAGAGATGTGGATAGGGAAATTAGCAACCCCTCCTCTCGGGTCACTCACTCAAAACCAGTTCTGGTGGCATCTTCTCTCCCACTGGGATTGCCTCCTGACTGGCTAACAGGACAAAAGAGGTGGACAATATAGTTAGGTGAAACTTCCTCCAGGGCAGGTGGTCCTGGTTTCCCTGTGTAATATCCCATCATCCCGCATTCCAGTGTTTTTTTTAGTTTAAAACACTATGGCCAGATGTACAACCCTAAATTGCAGTTTGCGACCTGTTTGCACATGCAAAATGGCCCTGTGCCATGTATAATTCCAAAATAGCGAGCCTCAATGTATTTGCGACTCACTATTTAGGAATTACGAGTTGCTATTAGGAAGGGGCATTCCCTTCCTAATAGCATCTGCAATCCAATGTATGAATGTTTTGTGACCGCAAGAGGGTAGTAATGCAGTCGCAATTTGGAAGAGGTCCCCAGGGGACCCCTTCAATTTTGTGACTAGTGGTCCCAGGGACCAGTACCGGCCCTTAAAAAATGAAACAAAAACGTTTCATTTTTTTCTTTTTAAATGCAGCCCGTTTTCCTTTAAGGAAAAGGGGCTAAATTAAAAAAATATATATTTATTTAAAAGCAGTCACAGACATGGTGGTCTGCTGAGCCCAGCAGGCCACCATACCCAGGAGGGCCTGGCATTCCCAATGGGCTCGCAAATTGCGAGAGGCTCATTAATATGAATGAGCCTTGCAATTTGTGACCCCATTGGGAATTGCAAACAGTGTGTTCCACACTGATGTACATGGCATATTGAGCCTCGAAAATGACTCTAACATTTGAGGCGCAATTTTGCGCGTTGTAAATCTGGCCCTATATTTCAACTGATATTTTCACCTAAATTTAGTGTCGCTTTAACCTTTGTTTTTTCCAGTGAATTTCCAAGGATTTCTTTTGTGTAAAGAAGCATATTCTTACAAGTCCTAACTGTAGCGTCACCTAAACCCTTGTCTTGTTTCAGTAAATTTCTAGGTATTTCTTTTAATGCAAAGTAAAATGTCCATGACCAGAGTTAGGTCTGCCCTATGCCCAATCCCCTTGCTGACTCGTATCCTCCCCACAGTGCGCCATATTTAGCAATGCATGGTATGGGTTTTGGTGTAGAGCAGGTCCTTTGCCAAACCCCTTGGGCACATTCCCCTGTAAGTGACTGCCCTTTGCCCATGCCCGCCGCGTTATTGGGATATTGGGTGCAGGAATAGTGCAATAGTGGAATGGTGTTCTGCATCAATCCTTGATACATTGAATCAGGAAATGGGCTCTCTGTGGAACTGCCTAAATGACGATTGGCGATTTACACATATGAAACAATGAGTGATAATAATACATCTCAGGTCTATACCACCCCTCCCCCAAATCATGACTGGACACATTCCGTTAAAATACTACTAGTATTGCAACTTTTCTATGGCTGTTTTCGGGTTCCCAGAACGAGCCCGAGTCGAACTTTCACTTTTGTCTGTTTTCCATAACTATCCGTGGCCTGGCAGACAAAAAGAGCTTGAACTCAGAATTATATTCAATCTTCAGATTGTGTTATGCTCTTGTAGAATTTCGTCTATCCCCTTTTAACCTCAATGAAAGCTATTCCGTTATTAGATCTCTTCACATTTCAGCTTCTGGTAATGGTTCTGCTTTTAAATTTAGGTTAGCGATGCAGACTGAGACAGACACTCATTTTAAATTCTGACCTCAGTGGTTCAAGGTTGTGAAAGTGAATAGGAAATGACATTTTCTGAGGATGAAAAGGCATTTCGGAGGATTCTCTGGGGATTTAGCGTATTCCGTCTTGGTAATAAAATGGATCACAACATTTGACAACAATATGGTTTTCGGCATTTCAAAAATAAGGGTATGAACGAGTCACTGCCATTTAATTATTAGTTGTTTCAGCCAATATCCTCTTAAAGACACACGGAGCATTAAGGTTGATTTGAATGTGTGTTCAATGGCTTGTTCTGCACATTATTCCTCAGCACACATCTCACTCGAGGTCTGATGGAATCAGTCTATAGAAGAGTTTTTTTAACGTAAATTGGAGATTAGTGGAAAGTATTGCCAGTGTAATTCACTAAATTCAATGTGCTTAATTTGAGCTGGCGGTATCCGGTGCTCAGCACCGGCACTTTATTGTCAACAATGGCTCTATCACAGCCTGCTACATGTTGGCACTGTTTGTCTTATTTTTGAGGAGCGCAACAGCTGTATTTTTATCATTAAATATACATTAAAATCACAAGCACCTGACAACGAATGCTACAGAAAATAGCTAGGGCGGCATGTATTAGTCAATTCAATGTATATTTAAAGTCTGAATTGTCACACATGTATGAGTGTGAGGGCTAGTAACGATAGTACTCTCATTGGCAGTGCTAGTGTGAGCAGTGGGTGGTGCCAGCTGCAGTGGACTCGTGACAAGGGTTCTGGCATTTCTTTTTTTTTACAAATTAAGTACAACAACATTTCAGTGTAAGGAGCCTCCAAGCCTTGAACACAAAGGTGAAACTAATTAACACACTCAGGTCTTTCTAATAAAGGCCCAGGGCCTTGTTATATACAAAGTTCGCAGATCAACATATACTTATAATAAAAGCTGTCAACCGTAAGAATGTCAGCATTATATGCCCAGGAGAAGAACTGCTTCTGAACCAGCAGAGCCTACTGTTATTTATACCTGCAGAGAATGGAATACAGTTCATGTTACACACACATCTCTTCACGAAAATCATGTATTTTTATTTATTAATGTGATGTAATAATAAAAAATAACAGGCTATATTTTAGGAGTATGTGTAGATGATCACAAATTCTTGCACTTTATTTCCATTTTAGGCAAAGTTTATAAATATTTTGGTTTTATTTCAAATACCTTGTTTCTTTATTGTATTAGGGCAGAGAATTCTTCAGGTCTTTATTCATTTGCATCGGCCCTATAAAAGGTTAAAAACAAATAATGGAGTGAGGAGTTGGGTAATAATCAGGGTTCCTTCCTCACTGCCATGTATTGGTCAATATGTTTCGGCCCAAGTACTGTACCCAACAACTAGCGGGGGCTTTCTTCAGGACCATTCAGAACCCTCCTATCTTACCTAAATTCTGCCTACTTAGGGCTTGATTACGATGTTGGTAATAAAGCATTCTGACAGAAAAGGTCTCGGAATGGTTTTGGGGAATCCGACCAACTGATTACGATGGTTCCAGATACCATTTGGTCGGACTCCCATTGACTTCAATGGGATCCTTTGTCTCAACCAAATAAACAGGCTCCCATTGAACATAGGGGTTGGTGGAGAAAATCATGCACCCTGTGGCGGGCACCCCAAGGTTCCTGCCACACTGTGCATGATTAGAAAGAGGGGTCCCTAGGGTACCCCCCAAGGGCCGTATTGTTGAAGGCTCCGAGTTAAGGGGGGCATGTTATAGCCTGTTAAATTCTGATTTCAAAAGCCTATCCGTGTCAGAACAACCAATTCAGAAAGGCCGTCTGAATCCAACATAGTAATATGTCAGTTAGAAACACAGTCAGTAGACCCGTACATGTTGGCTCAGGTTGGATTTAGACAGGGAAGGGGGACAGTAGATCAGTGTTTAAATGTAGCCTTAATTGCAGGTAAATATGCTTGCGCAAAAAAGGTCACTTATACTTGGCTTTAATAAATCTGTCTGCGGCCTTTGACTGCGTGATCCACCACAAATTATGGGATGTCATGGAGTTGATGGGTATGGATAGCTCCGTAGTTCTCTTAATTAGGGAGCTTTATAGAGATGCAGGAGTTGTAATCAGATACGGGATACAGGGAGAATGTACTAACTCTTTTAGAATTGAAAAGGGCGTTCGCCAGCGATGTGTTATGTCCCCATTCCTTTTCTCATTTTACACCAATAATTTAAGCATAGTAATTAATTCTGAATGTAGGGATGTTCCAACTGTTGATGGCGTAGCCGTGCTAGCACTTTCATACACTGATGATATGGTCCTTATGGTCAGAACTCCTAGGGCCCTCCACCGATCCATTAGTATTTATTTAGAATATGACAGAATTGGGACTTTCGATAAACAAATCTAAAAGTTTTGTGATGGTAGTTGTTACTGGTAAGACAAAATGAATGGCCTTACACGTAGAAACAAGAACGCTGGATTGTGTGGAGATCTTATGTACCTAGGTATACATTTTGACGCTAAATTAAATTGGTCAGCAATGGTTTTAATAGGTTGAGCCGCATGAAAAAAAGTTTAGCAGCTCTGCAGAGATTTGCATCCAACTTAGGAAAGAAACCATGTAAGGAAATGCTGGTCAAAATCAGTATCTATAGTTTTATATGGTGCTGCAAATTAGGGTTCAGCTCAACCTGATGTTCTCCAAGCTGTTGAGGATAAATTCCTAAAAACATTGTTGTCACTCTCATCCTTTTGCCCAAACATCATTGTACATAAAGAGTTAGGCCTTCCATTTATGTCTGACCTATCGAATTGGCTCTGCTTTTACTATAACTAACAATTTGGAAAAGGGATTCCGTCAAATTAAATCAAATGGTATTTAAGGATTTACTTACTCTCGATCGAGGGGCCAGTATCCCTTGGCTAGCCTACGTAAAACGGACTTTTAAAGATCTGGGCCTACTATTCCTATTTGAATCTCCATCCCATTTGATTAGATTTGATTTTGATTTGATTTTACATTTTATAAAGCACAGCGTATGCCCAAGGTCGTCTTGGCGCTGAAATAGTCTAGAGGCTAGAATACCAACTAAATCCCATTTTGAATTCCTAATTAGTTTTTAAACAGCCACGTTTTCAGCTGACTTCTGAAACACATCAAGGAGTTGCTGTTTTTAATCTGTAAGGGAAGGGAGTTCCATACCTTGGCCGTGCCAACGACAAAACTCCTCCCCCGCCCCCCCAGCGCAGCTTCCTGCACCAGTAGGTGTGACTGTGCTGATCTTAAATTTCTGGAAGGGGCATATTTTCTGAGGTGTGTTCTAAGATAAAGGGGTCCTTTCCCCTGTAATGCTTTAAATGCAAGACACTGCAACTTAAATATTATTCTCTTACCCACCGGCAACCAGTGGAGCTCCTTTAGTCGATTAGTTACTGGTTCATATTTAGGAATGTCTCGGATTAACCTTGTCGCTGCATTTTGCATCCGCTGGAGTCTAAGCAGGAGCTGTGTCTGAAGTCCTATACATAGAGCGTTTCCGTAGTCCAGCCTCGATATAGCTAATGCTGTTACCACAGTTTTTAGAGCATTCATAGGAATAAATGGACAAATCTTCCTAATGATTTTAAGGATACCCCAAAAGGTGGAGGTAAGTTTGTTAATTTGACCTTCAAAGGTCAATCTTTGATCAAATATGACCCCCAGGTTTCTCATTTCTTTGAGGTCCCCCTAACGAATATTAAAAGATCTTTATATAGCTAAATGCAATTATGATAGGTGGGAACAAAACCAATGCAAACTCATGGTACGAACCTACCAAAGTCTACCCGCAGTAGCAGTGGGTCATGCCTCCTATCTTTCCTTCGTTACTAATAATTTCCATAGAATTTTACTGAATAGGGTGAGAATTTATATTTTTCCCTTAACGGTTGTTTTCCCGTCTCAGGTCTATTCATTTAATCAAGCATCTTGCTCTCCTTGCAATGAGAGGTCCACTCAATCGATTTCCCACATTTTATTCTTCTGTTTATTTTATAAGATAGAAAGGAAAACATTTATTATTCCTCTGTAGAGAAAATTGAGTTTAAATTTAATTTTGTATTCTCAGGCTCTTGCGGTAATTAAGTCTTTAGAAACCACACTTATATGTTTCATGTTAGTGCATTGTTATAGCTGACCTTGTGTCCTCCGATACTGATTTTAATTTACTGAAGGTGCTATGCTGTAATGTCATGGAAATCACACTCTCAGCAGGTGCATTGATTTTTAAGAGACTGTTTAAGTCACAGAGGCCCATTCTATCACACTCAATATTCTTTTTAATATTTATTTACTATTGTGTTATACATTTTATCTGCTGTGTTTTTAATATCTGTACTTTTATGCATTTTTTTCGCAAATGCTAATGAAGTTGATTTGACTGATTGATTTATTTACTCGGTTAATCCGAATGCCATTCATAACCAAGACGGACCTGAGTCGGAAAGTCTGAACGCCTTCTGACTATCGTAATCGGTCGGAAATACGGGTTCCGATTCCCAATCAGAGCCTTTCTGACTGACATCGTAATCAACCACTTAGTGTGAAAATAGGAAAATATTTGTAAATAAATCTGTCTATTAGCAATAAGTATCCTGTTACGGTGGCCTATTTATATCATTATAAGTAGCTACTGGGGATGGGAATACAAAAACCCAGGGTCTGCCCCATGCTATATAGTGGGTCTGTCTGGCATTTGAGCAGGCTGCATGACCTAACCCAGGCTAAATTACCTAAGACATTCAAGTGGAGCAACTAAGCAGGAACACAAACAAGTTTTGCCTTGAAAAAGTCCCTGTACCTATTTCAAGTACGGACGAAACACGTGTCGGCTGTTGTTTTATGAACTTGAGAATCACGTTGACAATTAATAAAGAAAAAGAAGACCTGAAACTTGAACTATATTCTTCCTTTTGTCCTATTACGCCTGAGTAGTTTCTGACCTGTTTTTTCAGTTACATGTTACTCTGACTGTATATCATATCAGTCTGTATGCAATTACTTTATAGGATTGTGCTCTCCTGACCTAATTTTTGATTATGTACAAAAAGTTCATGGCTTGTTTGTCATAACTTTGCATGCTTTTTAGAGAAAGTTGATAATTCTCTTCCTGCTCAAGGTTGACTCTTCCCTTTAACAAGTTTGTTCTCCCAATAGTCTTTGTTTCCCAATGTGGCAATTTCTGGGACACAAAGATAGGCTCCACGGTGAGAGGGGTTAATAGGGTTTGGTGATTGCACTGCCTCTTGAGTAGAACGATGTAAAAAGTATCCCGTCTCTGAAACCTGACAACTGAAGCAGCAGACCAATGGATAAAAATCACAAATACGGAGGCATTCATGTATCCTTGACTGGATACCCTTTGTGCACGCTGTATTGCTGCATAACAGAACTACTGCAGACTATCTATGCACACACGACCTCTTGGCTTGTGCCTCTTCTCTCAGAGACTGGCTTGTAGTGTGGGTGACAACAGCATGAATAAGTTGCTGCCACAAGCAATCATCATCCCCTCAAATAATCTGTCTATTTCACATCTCATTTTCAATCTGGCACACAGGGAAAGAAAGATCTTGCTCTGCCTACACCGAATCCTCTGTGACTGCATGCTGTTCATACTTGATCTGCTGTTCACATTTCCCTCACTGTTCATAATCAGGAACAGAGTGAACTGAGACACCAAGGGGCATATTTACAAGGAAATAGTGGAGCACAGCACTGCGGAAAATTTCACAGTGCCACGCTCTGCCATTTCCAAAATGCAGGGATGCGCAGGAGTTGCAACAATACAGTGCACCCCTGTGTTTTCCCTAGCACTGGCTTTAAGAATAGCTGCCTGGCGCCAACATAGACACTGTTGCGCCATAGTGCAAGGGTGCCTGCATTGCAGGGAATTACTGTTTATGTGCAAGAAAATGTCCCTTCCTGCACATACCCATACTGCAGCACACATAGAACTAGCAAGTCATTGCTATATAAATGCTTGTTTATGTGCAGGAAGGGACACCTTCACTATTTCTCTTTGTTGCACCATTCTAACGGGAAACATCCTTTACAACGCAACTTTTACCACGCAGTGCTATTACAACGCAGGTTTTACAACGAAAACCACTACAACGCATTGCGCTGGGGGGCGCTCTAGGATAGGGAATAGATTTAATTTACTATCCAACACCTTCCCTAGTGTCCACGGGGACTGGAGTTGGAATAGTAAATTAAACTATTCACTATCCAGCACCCCAAAGCGCTATGCGTTGTAATGGTATGCATTGTAAAAAATGCGTTGTAACAGCATGTGTGGTAAAAGCGTGCGTTGTAATGTCACACATCCCATTCTAACACCTGCTATTACATGGCCTTAGATTTTGCCGCTGCCTCAGATTTACAGATCCTTGAAAATCTAGGGCAGCATCAAAAGGCAATGAGTGTTGCGGTGGAAGACCCACAGCGACACCCATAACACGCCCATTTCATGCAGATACCATGTGAAGAATGGGCACCTTATTTAAAAAAGCGGCGTCAAGCCTCAATGAGTAGCTTAATGCCACTTTGTAAATATCTGCAGGGAATTGCGCTTCTGGAAAGTCATTAAAAGTTAGGTTTCGGTGGCGTAATCCCCTTGTAGATCTGCCCACAAATTTGCAGTTTCTTAGCCCGGAACTTGACCGGCCAACTGTGGTCGAATTGGTACATAGAAGTAAGCCTGTGGCTGCTCTCTGGAGGGACTAGAAATAGTCAGACTGGAGAGAGATATGATGAGTAAAAGAGAGGGGCCAGTACGCTGAAAACTACTGACTTCCGCTACAAGGAGCTGAAATCAGCTAGTTTCTGCCTGCTATCTCCTCGCTCAGTGTTTTTATTTACAGAAATACAAATTACTTATGTTATTTTTGTTATGAGCTGAGTAGGATATAAATAATGAGCCTGACATGTTCTTGTCTCTACACCTGCTTTTTGGCATTTCCAATGCTATGGCTCAGTAGGATGTTATGATGTGGAATGAAGACAAATACAAAATCGGATCACTGACATAATGTTGATGTTATAAATATCGATGTAGCAAAATATCGATTAAAAAATATAGAATACCAAAATATCGACTTCCTATCTCCAAACAGGTAAGTACAAAAATATCGAATCAAAAATATCGATGTAATAAATATAGTTAGTCAAAATATAAAAATTTTAAAATATCTTAAAAGTAATGTAAAAGTAATGAAATAATAAATATAATTAACTTAAACATACTTAAAATACTTAAATAACCTTAAAATTAATAAATAATTAATTTAAGTTAAAAATAAATAAACATACAATTAAATGTTTTAACACACATATATATATATATATATAAACATAATATTTATAAAAAATATACTATATTTTTACCATAGGATAGTAGGAGAGTAACATTTACTATTACCACTCAAGTAAATACCACAGTAGAGAAAGGGTTGGATAGCGTAGGGGTAAAAATTACTATTCCCACTCCAGAGAGTGCAACAGTAGAGAATGCGTTGGATAGCGAGAGGGTAAAAATTACTATTCCCACTCCAGAGAGTGCAACAGTAGGGAAAGCGTTGGATAGCGGGAGAGTTAAAATTACTATTCCCACTCCAAAGAGTGCAACATTAGGGAAAGTGTTGGATATCGTAGGGGTAAAAATTAATATTAAATAAAAAATTTAAACAATTATATTTAAATTGCTTCCCACCCTATTCCCCTATAAACCCACAACCTGCTGCAGAAAATACATTAATAACATTAACATAATTATCAATTAATCAATTAATTAAAATAATTACCAATTATATTTTAAATAATTACCAATTAAGTATTAATTACCAATTAATTCAAAATAAATACCAATACATAAATGAACATATTTAATTAATTATAATTAAATTACTTCCCACCCTATTCCCCTATAAACCCACAACCTGCTACATAATTATATTACGCAAAAATTAAATACCATAAAATTAATTAATTTAAATAAATGTTAAAATAAATATACACTTTTCACACATATACTAACATAAAAAATACTTACAAAAATTAATATTAACTTACTTACCTCAAATTCGATATTTTTGTTGTCTATATTCTGTACATTCTATATTTTTGTTGTCTATATTCTGTCCATTCGATATTTTGTCCATTCTATATTTTTGATTCGATATTAATGCTATTCTATTCGATATTTTTGTTGTCTATATTCTGTCCATTCTATATTGTGTACATTCTACATTTTTAACTCAATCTTAATGTAACTCGATATTAAAAACTCAATATTTTGAGTGTATACCGACAAAATCACTATATTTAAATAAGTTTAATATAGCACATAACAAGCGTATTCCTTCCTAGACTGCCAGAATACAACAGACTATCCTGCTATTCTCAACACCCACTATTCTTGCATTAAAACTGTAATGTCATAGAACACAAATATAATGCCATCATACATCTGAACACATCCCTTTCCCTCCATACATTATCATCAGTGCAATAACAATTTCAAAATAAAACAGTTTCCAAAATACAATGAATATATCGTAAGAAAAAAGAAATTCCTAAAGTAAAGTAAGATACTGTTGGCCTTATTTATGAAGGCCAGCATCCCTTTTGCGCCTCCGTTGCGTCACTTTTAGTGATACAGCGGCGGCTAAATAATGGGCCATGTTGCGCCATATTTATGAAGTGACGCATCTAGGCAGTTGCATCACTTCGTAAACCTCTGCATTAGATTATACCTACATGAGGTATAATGTGGGTAAGGAGGGTGAAAGGTTCGTAGGAGTGAAGCAGCAAAATCTATTAGATTTTGCTGCTCCACTTCTAGGACGTCAAAGCGTCAAAACCTTATGACTGCGTCATGCAAGGTGTAAGGGTGATGCAGGCCAACGTGTTCCAAACAATTCTTCCAAAATAATTGTGTACATAGACCCTGAGTCTACCATTAATTTTGTTTTACTTCTACAACTTTCAAAGGATGCTGTAGGTCTACTCTTGTTCCCCTCAACTTCCTTTTTCCCATTTATCTGATCTTTGCTCAGTATCCTGTCACCACCATCTAATTTGCTGGCCTCTGCAATTACACCTCCCCTAGTCTTGGTGCTTTCTCTGCTAGGCATGCTGCTCTCCTTGTACATGCGTGCAAAGTGACCATTGCAACCACATTTTCGGAAGTGTTTATTGAACACAAAGCATCATTTGGAATCTGTTGCATGGTGTAAACTTCTGCATCGGGTACATACTTTTGCTTTGTTCTTATTAGTACTCCAGACAGTCATCCTATTACCACGTCAGCATCCTTCTCCAGACTTTCTCTGTCCAAATTTACCATTGCCACATCCCCACCAATTTTTTTTCTTCTTTTACGTAATTCCTTCATAGAGTATTCTGACTCCTCTTTTCATGTTTGAAAAGTTTTATTCGCAATTTATTAATACATAAAGATACCAGCAATATATAGAAAGATTCAAATACAGCAATATAACAAAGGATTTGGCTGATACCTGGAAGAAAAGGGTAAAAGCAATTTCTGGAATTTTATATAAGGTAGGAGGAAGGAGAGGAGGGAAGGGGGGGCAGCAGAGGGGTAAGAAGGGGAGGAGAGGGAATACTAACACTGTGATATAAAGAAATCAAACCGAGAAAGGCATACTTGATTAAATACTGTAAATGAATAAATATACATTTTCTAGTGAGTAAATACATATATTAGCTTAAAAGGGTAAATAATGAAGAACAGAGATAATATCCTTCAAGGGGGTTTGAAATTTTCAGAGGTTATATGCAAAGTATTTTCCAAAACCATTCGGTCTAAATAAGTGGTAAGGGGAACCAGAAGATGCCTCCATTCATGATTGGATCACAAGAGGAGGTGAAAGCAACATTGAGTCTATGAAAATGACAGAGAGTATTCCACCAATGTTGTTTAGAAAGTTTTGTGAGAGTTTTCCAGTTAAAGGAGATGTGTTGAAAGGCTAATGCAAGCATGAGGGCAAAAAGACCATGTGAATATATTAGCTTGCTCACAACCTTAAGTTCCCGCTTAGAATATGTGTATCCTACTTAGAATTTTAAAAACTTTTTAGGGTGCTACCAGGGGTGACGTGTCCATCCTTTGTGTCCGTCTTTTCTTATTGCTTTAATTAGTGCTTCCAAGAAATATTGGTTGCATCCCCCTATGTGCACTGTCCATTTAAACCTCCTAGGAGGGTATAGGTAAATAAATACATTCAACTTGAAGCTGTTTTTTATCCTTTAAAAGATTTTTTATTATTATGCTCTTCATTTATATCCAAGCTTTTGTAATAGTTTCACATTTTCTTTCTTGAGACGTTATTAATTCTCATAACGTTCAATATTCCCTGCTCCAATGCATTTCGAGCCTTATGTGCTCTTCATCAGGGAGCCGTTTTCTAACCCAAGAATCAATACTCTCTGTTATAATATATACATCCAAATATATCATGATACGTCTACATTGCGTGCATGTCCAATAAGGTATTATGGGCCAGATGTAGGTAATCCCAATTTACCTCTTCTTAAATACCGAATTTTACCAATTCGGTATTTAAGAATAGGTAAATGGGATGTAGATACATTTTTGGTAAAAATTACCGAATCAGTAAGATTCGGTATTTACCGAATCAGTATTTACTGATTCGGTAATTGCCATTCATTCCTATGGGCCTGGAGGCCTATAGGAATGAATGGCAACTACCGAATTGGTAAATACCGATTCAGTAAAATGGGGGAAACATTCAAGGGTGCCAGGGTGTCACTTTGACACCCTGTTGCACCTCTGAATCGTGCTTGTGTGCAGGTGTGGCACACATACATGCCCTAAGGGCATGTATGTCTGCCACATGGCACAGTTGGAAATGCACAGATTTGCATTTTCAAAGGTATTCGTTATTTACCACCAACTTATAGTTGGTGGTAAATAACAAATCCTTACAGGTGAAAAGCACTCACTTGAGTGCTTCCTACATTTCAGATTCGGTAATTTACCGAATCGGTGTTTAAAAATTCGGTAGTTTACTGAATTCTTAAATACCGATTCGGTAAATTACTGAATCTGAAATGTAGCCACCTTCATCCCAAATGCCTAATACCGGTCGGTAACGGAAAAAAATTCGGTAATTTCGGCCATTACCGACCGGTATTAGGGTTCCTACATCTGGCCCTTAATCATATGTAATTAAATTATATGTGTCTCCTATCTGTGGGTGGTTTAGCCAGAGAATGTGATTGGGTGACTGTGTTTAATGTGACCACATGATAAAACTATATTCAAGTGTTTCCGATTCCCAAGAAAGTTCTAATTTAGATTGAGCGTAACCTGGATTGGGAGCTAAAAAGAATTTGTACATAACAGAGGCTTTGGGAAGAGTAAGAAGTATTTTGAGGAGAGGATTTTGGATAACAGATGAAGATGAAGGTGGAATGAAATAATAGGCGTCAAGAATAATCACTATAAGAGTGGTAAACTTCTACAAAAAGGAGCGGGGGCAATGAAATAGGATTGAAATTGGGGAAAGGAGCAAGGTGAAACTCCGTCAACAAAATGTTTACCCCATAAAATACCTTTTAATCTCCACACGTTCCAAAAAATGGGTCTGTTATTGGGGAGGATAAGTGAATTATGCCAAATAGGGGAGTCCAAGAAAGATTCACCGGAAATAGTAGTAGGGTGGATCAAAGGTTTCAAGAGGGAACAAGTATGTCTAAATAAAGGAAGGGAAGTATGAGAAGTTTTGGCAGAAAACATATAACTTCCTTGAAGGAAAAGGGTAATAATAAGGTTTGTTTAATGTAGAGCCAAAGAGGAGTAGAGGGAGACGGATCTGATGTAAACCATCTTGAGGCATGGTGCAGGGAGAGGGATTTATGATAAAGACGAAAATCCGGGAAATTCACTCCGCGGTTTGGTTTTTGAAGAGAAGATAAGGCGTTTCTGGATTTTTCATTTCTAGAGAAATCTAGAAAGGCACAAATCAAAACGTTTAAAGTAGATAGTGGGAATGTGAACTGGGAGCATGGAGAGTATATAAATTAAAATTGGGGCAATCATCATTTTAATTTAATCCAACCAACCCCACCAAGAAATAAAAAGAGGGTTCCAAGAGGAGAATGATTTCTTAATTTGAGATAGGACTGCAGACATATTCAATTTAATTGAAGAGGCGATGGAATTGGAAAACCATATGCCTAATTATTTACTTTTGGAACTATTCCAAGCAAACCCAGTGGAAGAGAAAAAAATTGGGAAGACAGAATTTTGTGAGGGGGAGAATTTCAGTCTTGTCTGAATTAATTTTGTAACCGGAAACCTGCGAAAAGGAAATAAATTCAAGTAATAAAGGAGGAAAAGATGTTTCAGGAACAGAGATGAATAAAAGAATATCATCTGCATACACAGAAAGTTTCAACTGGTGATCACCATAAGGAAAATTGGATATGGAATCATTGTTACAGATAGAAGTAAAAAAGGTTCAAGGGCTAGAACAGAAAGAAGAGGGGATAAAGGACAGCCTTTACAAACGCCACGTTGGAGACGAAAATAAGATGAGATGCGACCATTAACTAGGACCGAGGCT